>NC_079373.1:16797500-17103750 GCF_021018895.1 Seriola aureovittata
TGAGATTCCGTGGTGAGAGGCTGCTATGTGAGCGCAGGTGCGACCAGCTGTGCAGGTGTTGGGCTGTTTTATGACTGTTTCACTGTTTTGCTTTAAAACCGCTGACAGATAGAATCCATCGTTGACGCACTGATGCAATTCGATTTGATTATGGGACAGTCAATGTTACAAAATGACACATAAAAAGGTGACAGGCAGAAAAAGGGTTGGATGGAGGACACTGCCCAACACACACTGCTGCTTTGTGTTTGCAATAGAAAATTATCTCATTTTCTCAGATTTATGTTTACCAGCTTGATGTGGCCGGGGGTCTACATGCAACACCAAAAAAACTAGATGCCTGTCCAGAAACTTATCTCCTTAAGCAAAAACTGTAACCATGTCTAATGTTTGCTAATGCAGTCACACACACACACACACACACACACACACACACACACACACACACACAGACACACACACACACAGACAGACAGACAGACAGACAGACACATGCACACACACAAACTCTGCGAAGCGCACACATTGAAATCCATGATAACAGTGATGTGCCTCGAGACAAAGAAAACAACCACAACACTGCTCTTCCTCTATGAGATGAGAGAAAAATCTACACGGGTGTCAGAGCTCCCTGGGCATTTTAATGATGAATCTGTAAAATCTCTTCATAGCCCGCATCTGTGCAGCAACCCCTGTTGAGCCGCAGTCGCACGGATATTGGCTCTGTTTACATAGTGATTTATTGAACTAAGGAGATTCTTTTCCCCAGGAAATATAACTGTCTATGCTTATGATATCCAGACTGACCGCAGCACAGTGCACATACACTGGAAAAAAAATACTGTTGTAACTTAATATCTAAAACGACAGCCATGATCAAGGCAAGAAAAGTCTTCTTCTGTATCAGTTATGAAGTTAGGAGGAGACGTTTGGTAATTTCATCTCATTTTGGGATTTAACTCTTCAAATATGAACAAATCAACAATTTATACTCGGATTTACATGAAATGAATTATTGACTGTATCTTAATGCCTGAAATTAGTGGAAGGGAGTCAAACAAACTCCCTGATCAAAGAGAGAGCCTACCATCCTACTGTATGATACTCATTCTGAGCTGACTGAATAATTGCTACAAACAGTGTCAGTCTGCCTCTTTCAGAGTCACTGGTCTATTCATACTGTTCACTGGGACTGTCTTCCCCTGAAAAACAATGCAGCACCCTGTGGTGTTTCCATGCTGTTCCAAATACTTAATCAGTTCGCGGGGGAAGCTTAGAGACAAGGCACAACAACAGGCAATGCATCATGGTACAGGGGACAGAGAGCTAGGGGCTGTTTCATATGACCCTTTGTGAGCACCGCAGCTTATTCATCAGAGCAAAATCAGAGCGGCGCAGACAAATACGTCTTATCATCCACCAGATGTATCGCCTCAAGTAGACCCCATTCAAACTCATGTTCATGCATGCCATTATTTTAAAATGTACATCAGGAAGTGCCGTGCGTACCACTCCAATCTTAGATTGTGTGCAGTCAACTCACTATATGATGCATGCATTACGCTGAAGATGCCTTCCCCTGCATTCACACTGTGCACAGTGAGGCAGAAAGGTCAGTGATGCGGAATAAAATAGTGTGCCGATGCTCAGCCAATCAGAATAATCACACAGGTTTTTTTTTTTTTCTGTGCCGCAGCAGGTGTGAGGCGTTGGATGAATACCGTTATCCCTCCATGAACTAATTTCTCCCTCACTTCGACACAGGTACCTCCTGTTAATCATACAGAGGAATTAATGCAGAGCCATTCAGATAAGAGCATTAGACCACTGTGAAGACTCAATCTTACATTGGCTCATTTTGTGATTTTACAGTTTCCCTGGCCATGGGGGCAATTGAGGAATTAATTAATTTGAGGAGAACTGCTGCAATCCCATCTGTGCAGTCCAAAAAAATAAAGCTGCTCATTAGTGTGAATGTGAAATTAACACTGACCTGAACATGAACACAAGTATCCCCTGTTTTCACCTGCTTTAGATAAATGACTGTGTGGACCACCATGTGGGGAAAATGCACCATAATACTTTCTTTTAAAGCTCCGCTTCACCGAGATGCAATCTGACAATTAACAATTACCCAGGACTGCACACCCCTGTGTAGGCAAAGGTCTGTGCCTTCTCATTTTCCAGAGCCACTATGCTCTTGGTCACAAATTAAATGGCAATGAATGACATTAAGTAGATCCCTTAGCGGAGAGCAAGGAGGAGATAATAAAATCACCTTAATGCTTCCTCACTGTATAGGGGAGAGAGGGTTAGGGTTAGAGGGTTACATGTTGGATGTAGCCTGCGAACAACAGATTTGATTTTCAGGAGGTTCGACTGCGTCATTTTCTGCTACTTACTGTTCTTCTTCTATTTCGCATACTTACAAATATGCAGCAATTCATTTTGAGAACAAAGTAAAACTCAGATCCATAAAGAAACCCAAGGGATGTTTATGAAACAAGATGGCTCACTGTGATCTATTACCATTGCCTACTCTGGTGATACAAGGAAAATGCTATTGTTTGGTGTTTCACTGTGGAAGAGACAAGACCCAATCGTGGAGTTGTGCTGCTCAAAATGAAACAAACTGAGCTCAGTTTACAGAGTGAGACAGAAGTAACAGACCATCTGTTAATAGCTTGGACTAAAATATTCATTGCCAAAGAGTCAATACGGTTCTGGAAAACTGCTAAACGCTTAACTTCTAAACTGAAATTGACCTAAGGAATAAAGGGAAACCATTTGCAAAGACAGATAACAACAATTCTGTTCCGAGCGACTACGATAGAAAATGTCTGAGCTAAAAATCAAGAACTCTTTCAAAGTGTGTGTTTTACCTTTGACCACCGCCATGGTAACCTGTGGTACACAGCTAACCGGAGTCTAACCTACAACCTGACCTACACTGGCCCTCCTCAGGTGCAGGTCAGGTTCAGCAGATTGGATCAAGACAGTACTTCCACTAACCAATCGACTTCTTGAAAATGTCACCATTCTTATGGGCGGTTGAAATACAGTAAAGGGACATTAAGTGAATACAGTTGCTACTTTTCCTATTTGTGTGATCAATAGGACTTTTACAAATAAGAGTCTTTACTGTGATACCATTGTTATTGTGGCTACTTTGATTTCACCCCCTTCACAAGATAACTCAAAATCTATTGAGTGGTTTACACTAAGAATACTAAAAGCACAATTTTTAATAATATAGTTCTTTCTCAAATCCAATTCCCACCTTTTAAATGTGTAGAAAATCTTCTTTGATTAAAGCCAATAACCTGCTTTGTCAGTTATCTAAGACCACTCATATAAGGCATACTGAACCCGCATATCTCAGGCTTACCACGCTGATCCTGATTCATTATACAGGTCCCAGGTCTGGGGATATCTGATACTTGCCAAGGAGAGAAAAACTTCATTTTCCTGCATGTTTTTTCTTTAAAAAGATGCACATTTCAAATGCAGACTATGTCTTAGGCTTAAATTGAAATTTCTGTAGTATCTAATATGTGTTTGAAGTTTGAATCTCAAGCCCACAAGAGTGAGAAAAGGAGGAAAAAACACACTGGAGAGATAAACTTTTATCTGTCCTTTGGAAAGCACACAGCATCAGCTTACAGGTAATGAATAGTGAGCGCCTACGCTGTCCTCCAATCTCCTTTTACTTAAGACTTCTTACAATCTTCTTTCCCTGTTCCCTCTTCTGGAACTTCAGCTCGGCTGTAGTTTTATTTCTTGGTCCAGCCTGTGTCCCTCATGATGTCCTGTAGCTACTTTTGTACAGTTTTAGTTGTAACTTTTTCCTTCCTATCTGTCCCTTCATACATCCACGCCCGTAATATCTTCCCCTCTCTGTCCCTCTCTACCCTGACTGACACCATCGATCTAGAGTTGCTGAAGGGAGTCCTTCCTAGCCTGATCTGTACAGTCTGTCATGTGACCACTGAGCTGGCTCTGTCCCAGGGCCAGCCAGCCATTATGAAGACTGACTGGTCACAGCAGCGCCCACACACTTGGCAGGCTGGCAGAGCTGCCCCCTGTTGCCTCTTTCAAACAACTCCCTTCTCTAACAGCAGAACGCCGGCGCCACGTTAAATCAGTGAACTGCCCAGGTGCCCAGACGAGCTGTCCCAGAATCTGGATGGCTGAGAAATTTCAAAATTAAAAGCCTGTTTACACCTCACTAGGAGTAATGATATTTACTCCTCTTCTGCCTGTGCTCTCCTCTGTCAGAGAGGGAGGGATGTCAGAGACGCATATGGCCGGAGAAAAGGAGGAGGAGGAGAGGAAAAGGGGATAGAAAAAAGTGTGTGTCTATGAGACAGAGAAAAACAGACAGTTGGAGAACAGCCTGGCTATTAGGCAAAGCCTTCTGTCACATGAAAACTCCCCCTCCCCTGTGTCCAAGCCCTGTCATCCAAGCCCTCAGTGTGAAGGACGCCCAGACAGACAGCCCAGAAAACCTGGGCTCCAGACTGTCACAACTCTCATCTCGCCTGATAAAAGTCTCATATGCCTCATCCATCGCTCCCTGCTTCTTCCTCTGCAGAATGTTAAACACACTAGAATAAAGGACCTCCCTCAGGGTGCAGCATGAAGATCTTCCTCTTGCAGCAAACAAAAAGATTAACATTTATGATCTCTACCGCAAAAGCAACTTTAAAAGAAAGTGCAAATGCAAATTGTATACTATAATGCAAATGTATAAGTATCAGACTTTGCAGACGGTGCTGCAAAACACTGAAAGTGGTTTTGGGCTTTATAAGTCTGAGTTGAAATTTGTTTTTGTGTTCCCAAAGAAGCAACGTGGTTAGATGTAACATTGCAAGACAGTGAAGTGAAGTCATGGGGCTTGACAGCTCCCCAGTGCTGCCTGACTAATAAACTTTCCTGCGTACTAATGCATCCTGTAAAACATCAGTCATAAAAACCTGCCTTCTCCTGAAGATAACAAAGCTCCTATCGGAGATTTCATCATCTGGAAACTGGAGGCAATTTCACATTTAAAAAAAAAAAAAAAGTAGTGAGGCATGCCTATCCTTGGGAAATGGATCTTTATCTGTAATCACAGGTGAATACATAATTTCTAATTAAAACATGCAAATGTGTCTATATGTGGACAACATTCACAAAGATCAAAAGCAGAGATAGTTAACGGTTTACAAAATCGACCAAACGACGAAACTCAGACATGCAAACGGGACCCCAATCAGAAAAAGCAATTAATTTTCGTTCACATCCCTCTCTTCACAGACTGATGCTGGATTAAGGTGATTTTGTAAAGTGCATGCTAAATCTCCCATTAGAATCCTGGGGCAGTTAAATCCCAACCATCTCCTCATCCCTCTCTCGCCAATACTATAAATCTACATGGTGACAGGGCTTGTCGTGAGGCTGCTGAATTAAACATGCCACCCTTTGCACACTCCTCCTTCCTCTCACTGGGAGAATAACTGAGCAGAGGGACAGACTGTGGGCTGGAGGAGGGAGAGTGCCCTGACAACTGCCCCCACTGACGCTTCAGGCACTTCCTGTGACGTTGTTGCTGCGCTGTGTCCAGCTGTGAAGAGGAGATGTTCTTAGTGTGTGTGCGAGTGTGTGTGTGTGTGTGTGTGTGAGTGTGTGCGTGCGTGCGTGCCTGCTAAAGCTGTTTCTGTGCTGACAATTCATACCTAGAGCCACAGGTTTGATAAGGCACTGATTCATTGCCCCGTGGTTCAGCCTGCCACTATCATCCTCCTACATCTCCACCAAGCTGAAATCAGACCTGCAATTCCACCTGAAGGGTAACGCACTGTGATGCGCGTGTGTATATGTGCGTGCGTGTGTGTGTGTGTGGTTAAGGGAGGGTAGGTGAGACAGGTAGGTAGGTTTCTATCTGTTTATAGCAGAGACTGTAAGATTGGAGAGTAGTAGCCTTGTTCTTTCCCTCTTTCCACTAATTATCTTAATCATGCAAGTGTGTGTGTGTGTGTGTGTGTGTGTGTGTGTGTGTGTGTGTGTGTATGCTGTGTTTATGTGTGGTTTTAGAATGAATAATGACTGTTTATACTAAACGTGACATCTTTTGAGCACTTTTACTTGTGTGTGCGGGAGCACTACACGCATGATGGGGTGCAAGGCTAAGTCTCCACAGATCCAATATGACAATCTGCCTTGTGGATAGAACACAGAGAGAGGAAGTGTGTGTGTGAGAGAGAGAAAGAGAGGAAGAGAGAGAGCGAGCTGAAGTGAGAGAGAGGGAGGGAGAGCATGTAAAGAGCTACTAGAGGACCTATTTTTCCTGTTTGTAAATGGATATAATTCTCCGACAAGACACAAGACAGGAGAAGAGGGAACATTAATTACGTAGTCCACTTTCTGTACAGTGTGTCTTATCAGCCATACTCAAGCTAAATAATGTTATTCTCAAATGTAAACAAAATTCACAACCACCCGCTGACAGCCTACAGCATGCAACATGTCCATCACACCATTTAGTTTCCTGAGGTGCTGAATTCATTTGACAGCACTGACAATTGCTGATCATTATAGTCCTGCTGTTAAACATTCAATCCAGACCAGCAGGTCAAAAGTACCAAAATAAAAGCAAACCATTGTTTAGATGACGATGTGGCTCACCGTTCATGCAACTATATTTAGTCATACTTGAGGTGTGGCTCTACAGAAAGCAATGCTGGTCTGTTGGTCCGTCCACCACCTTTAGTCCACTAAAGTTGGTATCACGCCAGCTACTGGATGAATTGTCATGCGCAGACATTCATAGTCTCCAGAGGATGAACTCCAATGATGTTCGTGATGCCCTGACTTTTTGTGTGGGTGTGTGGTTTTGCATGGATTGCTCTGAGATTTGCTTCAGACATTCATGAATCCCTGCAGATGAATTCACAAGTCATAACTTTGGTGATGCCTCAACCTTTTCTCTAGAGCTCTCATCAAGTTAAAAATGTAACTTTCGTATCCATCAGTCCCAACAGCACTTTGTGTCTGGTGCTCATTAGCAAGTGTTGGCATGTTAACATGTTTAATTAAAACGGTAGACATGGTAAACATCTGCATGCCAGCAATGTCTCTCTCCCCAACTGAGCTCTCTCTCTCTCTCACTTTTCTCTGGCTTCTTTTTGTCTTCTCACAATAATTGCATGTGTGCATAAATACGCACTGACATCCAGACAGTACAACACACATGAAACGCACACACTCTCCCAGCAGAAGTATCTGTTTTCAGACGGGGGAAAGTGAGCTGTAATTAACACATTTGGATTTATTATTTCTGATACCAATTCCTCGCAGCCTCTCTCACAAACCACAGAGACTTCTGTGACAATGTGATTATGAGATGGGACAGCGAGAGAAATATGGGTGGGTAATTTACTGAGCAGGTGCAGAGAAAAGGAATTAACAAGACAGGCTCAGGGAAAGTATCGCAGCACATAGAAACGCTGTTCTGTATTCATAAATAACGAAGTAGATAATGACACATCAACACATTTTACTATGTGACATTAAAAATGACAAGCTCCGCCTCAATTTACTGTCACTGAGTCAGTAAAGGAATGCATGACCTGAAAAAGAAAAAAAAACGAGTATGGTTTCTCGGTCTAACTGACTCAGTATGATGTTGAACAGTGAACTACATATTAGATAGCACAAGGTTATCAGGAAGGGTATTTGTTGGAGCAGATATAACAAAATATGGACCACTGGAAGAGATAAAATGCTCATACGAGAAAGCTTGGTGAAGTTTACCTTCCTATTGTTGCTGTCTTGTGCACTGGAGCCTTCTGAAATATTATTTGCCACGCTCTCTTTCATTTTTCATGCTTTTCTCTTCCGTATTACCAACCTGCCCAGAAAGCTTACTGTAGTTTCCCCCTTCTCAACTCCCTCCCCCTTTTTTTTCTTTTTTTCTCTTTCCTCTTCAGCAGTCACCCCACATCTTACACGCTGGAGTGGAAATACATCTCTACAGGCTACACCTCATGCTCATCTCGTCTCAGCCTGGTTACACCACACCTGTGCTAAGTTTAATTTCCAACAGTCACTGCTACGTACGCCATCCTTTTAATGGTTTCTTTCTTGCCACCATTTTGTTGCATGTCTTTATAACTAGGCAGCTTAAAATGATGTTAAGACACAAATGTCTATTATTTTAACTTGCTCAAAGTCCCTCTGGATAATAGCATCAGCCTGATATCTGAAATATGAATGGCAAAGGTTGTCAACCCATTACTTTGTGTTAAATCTAGCCTTTTTTCATACTTTAAGGCAAAGTTCAACAAATATGAATATTTAAAGAGTCCTGTGGTGCTCCTTGTTAAATTGTTAAATCTCTCTCTTTCAATGTCAGCAGAACAAAACTGACAATCATTCCTTTTCTCAAGGTATAAAGACTCCGTGCTGACACTGATCTCTGGAAAAAAAAAACCCCAAAAACCACTTCAGTTCAGACAAACACACACACACTCACACTCACACACACTCACACACACTCACACGCGCAGGATACAATATGTGTGCAAGTACAAACACACGTTTGCACACATACAACAAAAACAGCAGCAGAACGGCAAGGAAAGGTATGTGGGACAGAGATGTATTTTACACACTTGGATTAACAATCCATTATTCATAGGCATTACAGGCTCAGAGCATCAACACAAACACAGTCCTAACCCGATTCTGCTGCACTATAGCCTTGAATGCATCACAGACACTTAACGCCGACTCTCTGCTCTCTGGGATTACAGACAACACGCAGCACTCGGCACAGCTCTCATACCTATCTACACAGCAGATCAATATGGAAGCACTCTTAAGGCTCTGGTCAAAGCTCTATACATTGTGTCCCTGGCCCTCCCAGGACTATACTTTAGGAAATGAACTACTAAAAAAGCCAGTGGCAGTACAACTGCAACTCTTATGAAATTCAAAATTCTGAAAGACATCAAACTTATCAGCTGGAAATCCCACTGCAGTCAACTTCAATATCAAAAGAGGGAGTTTCTGTTTGAAAATGCATTCATACCTGTCATGTCTGTCTCGCAAAAAAACATTTTTACCTGTCTGGTCTTTTTCGCGTCTTGACAGCCAATATACAGTCATGATTCATACTCATCACTTGAACAGGATATTCAATTAGACAGCTTCCATTTCCCCACTTGCTCTTTGAACCATCGTGTTGCACTGGAAGGTACAGATGGAATCTAGAGGCTCCCACATGCAAAGTAAAATAGATGGGTAGTGCTAAAGCAACCCCAACTCTGAATCAGAGGCATTTTTTGTAGGTAAATTAGCTCATTTGTATTCAGGAGAAGTTTCAGGAGAAACAAATAACTGCCATTAGTCATCACAGAAGACAAAGTTAACTGAAATGTACACACACACACACACACACACACACACACACACACACTCTTACACTTATCTTCTTATTTTTTCTCTTTAGCACCTCTGCACACACCTTATTCCCTACTCTTCCAAAAAGTGTTTGATGTCAGCCATGCTCCATAAAACACATGTGCACATGTGGCCACGCACACAGACACACTCAAATGAATGACTATTTAAAAAACTGGAGGAATGTTGCGCATGTGGCATGAATTATGCATGCATATAGTCCCTTATCATCTAAATGCATGTCTGTCTATTTGTCAGTTTGGTTCGTGTGTGCTTTGCATTCATTTGGGACCTCAGATCCAGCCCTTAGGGAATGGTGATGGCCAAGAGACAGAAAATGAGGGGGGGGGGTGTAGAGGCTGTATCAATGAAGAGGTATTAGTCCATAGATGCATCTAGCTGAAACATTTTTAAGTTATAAAATGAGGGCATGTTGACACACACACACGCACACACACTCACACACACACACACACACACACACACACACACACACACACACACACACACACACACACACACACACACACACACACACACACACACAAAAAAGAGGAATGGCACAAAGGCAAGAGGCCCTGTGGTGGCTCCTTTTGTTGCACGAGATGTAAATTTTTCATTAGAGGAAATGCCAGCTCCCTCCATGCCCTCGTCTCTGGGCTCTGTCCTGTGTCCTCTGACCACACTCCCCTGACACCTCCCTACTTCACTCAACCCATCTATTTGACCCATTGAAGGGCGAGCGGCTCAGACAGACGGATAAGCTGTGTCCCCAAAGCACCCGCTTTGCTTCACTGTCAGCCTCCCTTTTCCTTGGTTTGTGTGTTCATGCGAACGTACACCGTGATTGAGGGTGGTCTACAGCCTTCACTCGTTGAAGTGAGTGATTTGCCCCATTGCTCCCTTCTGCCAGCGAGCATGCAATGATGGAAGTTTACAAGTATGGACTTGATACAATTCAAAATGGAGGACATAGAGGTACAGTACAGGAAGTGTACACAACTCTTAAGTAGTTGCAAACAGGTCTGCATGGTTTAGATGAATTAGGTAAACACTTAAAATAGGAACCAGCTGTCAAAAATAGCATCTATCACAAAATGACACACGCCTCCTGGGGAGAAAAAGAAAAGATTTTACAATAGGTGCTATTTCTGACTGTTAGTCCCAATTTCCATTGTTTAGATTATATGCCTGGCACTACAAATTGACTTCAAAGGATCAGGAGTTGATGTGTGATGTAGCCACACAATACAATTTTGGGTTCTTTCATCTAAAATACCAGTGCGGTGTTAGTTAAAAAGCACCCAAGCCATTTACCAAATAAAAAAATGAGTGAACTAGTACGTGGGTGACTGTGTGTCCATGTGTCTACATGGTGATTCATATAATGATAGTGCAAACTGAGTGTTCCGATTTTGAACCTGAGGGTGGGGGGTGGGGGGCAGCTGAAAACAAGCTGTAATACTATCTGAGATACTGAAAAACTATCACCATATAAAGTTGACATGGTGAACGTAGCAACAAAGAGAAACATTTGCTCTCATGTGAAGTTGGGTTTGTGTCAAAAATACCTGACAAATTTAAATCCAACATTCATTCAACTTTTGGCTCCATTTTTGGTCCCCACCAGCTCTCAAAATACAAAAATATCTGGCTCTCAAAATGCTCCATTGTGTTCACCAGCTTGTCATTTTGTCTGTCTGTTGTTCAGTTGTCTGTCAAACGTGACGCTGATGACAGCAGTGATATGAAACTAAAACAGTTCAATTGCACGCTGGAAAAGCAAAACAATGAGCTTAAGATGCTAAAAAGCTCTGTTGAGATGAGGGGAGCTGCAGAATTAGTTAATACTTTTCTGTGAGTTCATCACTACCAGTGACAGTCATGTGATCCATTGTTAATAAAATTCAAGTTCAAAGCTTAAGTTCAAAATAAATACACAACATAACAGATATAAAGTATTAGTATTAATTAATAAAACAACACTGATGAACTGTAGTGGAAGATCATCAATTACATTGTTAGGTTAACACTAGAAACACCACTGTACATCACATATGTCAGAACAGGGAAGGAAATACAGACAAAATTTGCCTGCTTGCTTGCTCGTGTGTGTGTGTGTGTGTGTGCGTTCTGGGCCATGCATGCATGATAAAGTAACAGAGCAGGGGACAGAGGCTCCTGAGATGCAGCGGAGACGTGAGTGATTGGAGCAATGAATAGGGGGGGACCTTGCATTGTAATTAGAAGTGCTCCCCAGTGGGCTTTACCATTTTAGTGTGATTACACATGTGATTTATATGCTCAGAATGCCTCCATCACTCTTGCTAAGCAAACTTGCCAAATGTTGCAAAGCTCTTCCTTATTCAGATGTTTTTTCTTCTTGTGGATTTACTGATCATGAAGTGATTTTGACTAATGCTGAGCTGAGAAACTCACCTTGTTAGAAGCTATTTTTGTTTAGTTTCTGTCTAAATGAAAGTTACTGTAACTGTCAACTGAAGTTTCAACTTTCCTTGCATCACTGTTATTTTTTCCCATTTTATTTCCATCATTTGTTATGTATGCATTTTGCTGTTTTTCAACCATTCTCCCCTATACCCTTGTATAATTTTTTTTTAAAACAGTAGGCCCTGGGGTTTCTTAGTTCTTATTTCTTCCGCCATCTGTTTTAATAATTTCTATCTTCAAAAAAAAAAAAAAAAAAAAAAAAAACCCCATATAGATAAACAAGCACATTTTCAAAAAGAATATCAAGCAGGAACTGGGAACAAAGTTAGCGAGTGTAATACATTCACACAGACATGCTCTGTAAAATCCACACTTAATTCATTATTTCGTTCCTCTGTGCATTTATGCACCTATGCATTCATGTATTTATCCAGAAGTTTGACATGCGTTGCATAAGACTATACTATTATCCTTTGTTTTGTTTTTTTCTTCTTTTAAATGTCTCTCATATAAAACTCTTAGTTCTTGCACTATATTCAAAACATTGATTGCCTGGTATCAAAAGCTTCTAACCACTATACAAATAGATAATCTCGCACTTCCAATAGGCCTATAGCTGCCCCAAATCATATAGACAAGATGGAAATGGTGTGAGTTCATGCATTGTTTTTTGAAAATCTGTCTGAATAAAAAAAGTCAATGACTTGAATTGCAATGGGAAATTGGCCAATCAATGATGACAAACAAGTGCTGAGCAGTTTTTTTTTTTCCTATTTTCCCTGGAAATGTCTCCTCTTTAAAGGCCCTTCGTCTTCATTGCGATGCTTTATATGGTCAGAGTGACAGGATACGAAAAAACAAGAGAAGGCTGATGGTGGGAGGCAAAGACAACAGCGAGCTGCATCTCAGAAAAGAACTCACTTAAAGCTGACACCGTTTCCAAAAATACTCACTCACTGCTTTTGGATGTTAAGCTATACAAAAGTTGACTGATAATACCTGATATAACCTAATAATTTAAATTCCTCCGGTAGTGAAAGAGAAAAAGTCAAAATATCAAGGAAAGTCAAGCTTGATGTTTTTACTGTTCTTATGTTGCTGTAAAATGTTAATGTTGGTGCAAATATGTCGCTTATAAGACAATCGGAGGTGCTCTGCATCAGCTGACTTTGTGAATCTGAGAACAGTGACTGTCTTGAATTCACACAGATACTCCTGTTGTTACAATCATACAGATAAGGGAGAAAAACATTGGAAAGCTCCTTTGAGGGTGTATCCCAATGACTCCCTCTTGGTGGCGAAAAGTCCAAAAGTCCCAAGTTAAAACCCTTAAGATATAGAATCCAAAAGAGAAATACTCCTACATGTCTACTGAAAACAAATCTTCTAAAGTCCCAACACAAGAACATATTTAAATCTACTGAGTAGAATTCCTTAGCGTGTCACTCTTTTTTTTCTCATTGACTGCCTCATTGTCTTTGCATCTATTTCTCTCTCATGCACCATATCTCATGAGACAACATAAAAGTGCCTTTTTGGAATTAAAACGCTATTGCAGCAACCTCCCCATCCTTCTTGTGTGTGTGTGTGTGTGTGTGTGTGTGTGTGTGTGTGTGTGTGTATGTGTGCAGACAGTCAGAGACAGTCAAAGATGCTCTCCTCCTGTAAAGATCAGTGACTCTGGTGACTATTGATGTGCTGTGGCTCTGTGAGATCACTGAGGGCTCAGACTGCAAAATGTGAGGGCAAATGAATGGCGGGCCTCCAGAAAGAAATATTATTAATTCAATAGTTGCTTTTAATTATCTCTATTCAAATTAAATTTACAGAATGGAGACACAAAATATCATAATACACCATAAAATGCTAGACTATCTTATATGACAACATAAGGCATATTATTTTCTGTATGTATGATATACATGATGAACATATGATTTTCAAAGAGGCTGACTTGCCAATTAGGATGGATGGATGTTAACAGACGCAAATAAAAGAGACAAACATGCTGGAACAGGGGTTGCAAGGGAAGGTACGGGGGTTAAAGCTGTGGAATGAAAAGTGAAATTTGCAGTGCATCGCATTTGAGGCAGAAAGGTGCGATGTTTGGGCTGAGGGGAGTAAAGCAAGATTTATATTCAGAGGAGGACAAATCTTGGCAGGCATGGGGTACCTGTGTTAAGAGGCTTGAGGAGAGGCGGGGATTGTATTGATGAGGAAGTCCAGGAAAGATGCGTGTGGGTGCAGGATTGTGCTCCTGTGGGGATGCTCTGTCTATGGCAGCGATATGGGGCTCAGACAGCGGATTAGTGTTTCTGCTCCATAATCAATTTGCTGTCTGGATCCCATTGCACATAACCCTAAACATCCACTCCTCACTTGATCCTCGCTTCCTCCTTCTGCTCCCTTTTTCTCCCTCCACCAATTTCACTTAATTTCTCTTTCTTCCTGTTCACCCCTTTGTTTGCTTCACCTTCAAACCCTAATTTGTCTCTATCGCTCAACCAATATAATAAACTCAGCATAAAGCCGTCCACAATATACCTTCCTTGTTTCCTTTTTTTCTACTAACCTCTCCAAACCTTCTTTTCTCCTCGTATTTCTCTCCAAAATGTGTGTAATTTTCCACGAGCCACAGCGGACTCTGCACCCACTGCATGTTAGAGCAATGTGAGGGACGTCTGAGTAATTATATCAGGGAGTATGATCGTGCGTGTGTGTGTGAGAGAGTGTACAGACATGTAGAGGTTAACCTTGGCCAAGGACAAACTATTAGCTCCATTTCACCCTTGGGTCCAAGCTTGCTGCCATCTGCTCCGGAGCTTAGGGGTCAAAATACTGGTTGACCAATCAATAATACATTACATGTTGGCACCGAGAGCCAGCCCTGGTTATGACTTTCTTTGCTTATTAAAAGTAAGGCACTCCGGAGTGGAAATATATTACATTTCCCAGAAGCGAGCAATGTCACAATATAAATAGTACTAGGTGAAATTAAAAATTAAATTCCTGTTTGCAGAAAACAAGCACATTGTCCATCAAAAGTGAGGCTTTTTATATTCAGCCTTCATTTTAAATAAAGTCTCAGAGAAAATAAGGTTCTTTTCTCTAAGGATAGATGTGCTGACATTTGCTGAAGGTGTCTGAGTCTGCGTGTGTGTGTGTGTGTGTGTGTGTGTGTGTGTGTGTGTGTGAGTATATATGTGTGTGTGTGTGCGACTGTATCTGAGGAGGGGAGGAGTACTTTGAGATGAAAGCCCAGAGAGACAGCTATGGGGAGATGCAGAGACAGCAGGTGGTGCTAGGCGCGCTCTCCTGTTGCGGCTGAAGGAGGCAGAAAGGTTTTTTTTGTGTCAACAGATCAATAATTGTGAGACTGGGAGATGACTATCCATTTCAGATTGTCTGACACAGATAAAGGTGAAAGATGTAGTCTAGACAAAAAAATGACACAAACAAACTGTAATAGCCGCTGAAAAATAATATGGCTGCATCTGTCCGGTCCGGTTTGTCACTCTCTGTTACACACGCCGGCGGGCTTTGGGATAGCAGAAATGTAAATACTATGCTGTATCAGAGGGCAAGACTTGACCCCACTAATGACACAACAGCTTGTCTTAACACGAGTGCATGCATATACAGTAAGTACGCATATAGAAATACACACACACACACACACACACACACACACACACACACACACACACACACACACACACACACACACACACACACACACACACACACACACACACACACACACACACGCGCGTGCACGCACACACACAGCTCCAGTCTGTCAGCCACTGTCCACAGCCCTCTTATTGGACCAGGCAGACTGTCACCTCTTCTGATTCCAGCAGGCACACACAGATGAGAGCTACTAATTGCCTTGCTGGGGCACCGACGTGACTCGCATGTGACCAGCTTGGCTTACAGGCATGGGAGGGCTGATGTGCATAGGTGACTCTGGAGCTTGTAAGTTGTTTGAGGGTAAAGGGGGGGAAGAACAAGAAGGAAAAAAAGACTTGGAAAGTGTGTGTGAGTGTGTGTGTGTGTGTGTGTGTGTGTGTGTGTGTGTGTGTGTTATTATGCAAGATGAGTACTTCTCAGCCTCATGGTGGTTGATGGCACAAGGACCTGAGCAAGGAGGCTTTGAAGGGTCCTTAGTCGCTGCTAAACTATCCTGCTATAAAAAGGTGAACATGAATCACACTGGCAGTCTTACCTTGGCCTGGCCTCAATGTCGTGCTGAAACGATGAGAAAAGAGACAGAGAGAGAGAAAGAGAGAGGGAGACAATAAAACATTTTAAATCTTAGCACAGGTGTTGTGGATAACAAATAAAAGGCAAACAACATAATTTACATCAACTTGGTCCACAGCTGGTGTGGCTCTAAATCTGACCAATTAATTTTCACTTTCATCCACCAGTTGTGCTCATGTTTATTCATGAGCTCCAAAAGAAGCAGTCTGGAACAAAGCAGCAAATGAGCTGCAAACATGACTCACGTGCCGGCTTTACTGTTTCGTTCTGAGTGGGATGAAAAAGATTTTTCAATGTCAAAATGATGGACGTGAGTTGTTCACTGCCAGTATGTGGCGCTTTGACAAACAGTGAAAGCTACAGGTTTATTAATGTGCCAAAATGCTAATTCTTATTTATTTATTAATTTAAAAGAAAAAAATCATATTTCAAATTCTGTCAGTTCCTGGATGATGTAATTACATAATTTCACAAGGCTTACCCATGACATTTAAATTATAGCTCTGAATTTACTCATAGACCTGTATACTCTGTATTTCGCATACCAAACACACAGCTCCAATATGTATCACGATTAAAAGCGCTGTTACATACTAATGTGACACTCCTTCGTAAACCATTCCTAATCTTAGTTGGTCTATTTTCAGTCAAGACGGCCTTCAGCCTCTTTTGTTACCTTTAATGTTCTGCCTTGGACAGACTGTACTGTTGTACTGGACCTTAACCATCAGTGCTAAGATTGCTGAGACAGAAAGGAATTTTGATGCTGTGCTGTGCAGCAGATGAGAGAAGAGCTGATGAGTGGAAGCTGTGGAGCGCTGACTGGCTGACTGCTTCACTGACTAAGATTTGGCTCTAAATTTAATTAGCTTCAGATCTGGACAAATACGTGGTCTCAAATATTGGAACTCAGTGAGATTTTTCTTGGTTTACCTTGTCAAACACTTCAGTAGACTCAAATGTAAATTTGTGAAATCAGGGTGCAAAACTGACAATCACCAAAGAAGCTCTTGAGTGGCTGGTGAAAGACTCCCTCTACACAAAGCACACGTTGGCAAACTTCCTTCTCTTCGTCTGTTGCCTGGTAGGTCAACTGATATATCACTAGTTACAACACTGAACAATAAAAGGGTGTTATATTTATATGACAAAACAATAATGTTGCTGGATAAAAACATTGTTCGCAGGTGAACCAGTAAGTGTACGGTAACAGAATATCATTCATCAAGTCTTTTTAAAATATTATAGTGAGTAAGCGCTACACTTTAGGGAGATATTTGCGTATTTAAGTCTAGCACTGGCGTTATATATCTTTTTATTAATATCAGTGATTCCTCTGAATCAATGACCCTATCCTGTTATTCGTGATATCAGGATAGTCATTCCTGGTGATCAGATAGACCTAGTATAATATACAGTGTCAGTGTCCAGTGTCAACTTAGCAGCATAACACATCAGTCAAATTTAATTTTGTTGACAATTCTGTATAAGTAAATGTTGAATTAGTTATGTATTCTCTACTTCTTTGATATTTGTTTGGTTGCATTATATTACAGCAATGTAAATGTTATTCTGTCAGTTGTGTGCTTTGTTTTCATTTGGTCTAATTAAAGAGTTTTGTGGAGCCACTGCCCAAAAAACTGAAAGAAATATGCTGTGAAAAAGCAGCTGACGGCTATAGAGCTTTGTAATTACCAGTTTGCAACAGTGTAGAGAAAAAGCAGACCTTGAGGGGCGAATAAAACCAGATTCAACATTTCCCATCTTATTCACATGGCTTAGAGCAGTTCAATCAATACCTGAACACACATAAAAACTGGTCTCTCAAAGCTAGAAAAATAGCTAGGCTTGTGTCTGTCAACAGCAGTTGCAACCTAAAACTGTTCCATTCATAAATTTAAAAAAAAATCAACTTCATACGATGATGTGCTCCTGAACTGTTTGAATGAGAACAATTTTTCAAAACAGTGCTGTTAACTCAACAGCTCAACAGAAGAGTGCCATTTACAATTAAATTAAGGTCAACTAGTATTTGTAATATGCTCATCTTAATCTGTTTTCAACAGTCAACACCGCAAAATTTGAACCTAGTTTTTTGGTTGTAAATAATTGATAGGGACAATCTGAAAATCTTTGCATCCGTTCCACTGTTGAAAAGGAACGGTATACCCGGCAACCTTTAAACAGCTGCTACAACGCAATCAAACAGGGTATTTGTCCGCATCACACTACATCCACTAAAAGTCCTTGTTTTTGCCATTGACAGTTATGTTATAAGTGTCTGACAACATTGTGAGAACAGATACTTCAGTACCAAGTTGAAGCCAAATTTCAGAAAATTCTGCTGGTACTTGTTTTTCTACAGCACTGTAGTTACTTAAGGTACCATAAGGTAGTGGAGATACAGTATGAGTCTTCAGGCAGTATAATAACCTTACACTTGTAGGCAGCAACTTCCTTTGGGTTGTAATGGGTGTTTCTGGATAGACAAAGAACTTACTCTTTAACAAGACGGTCTACCCTGTAGAAATCCAATCCATGATGTTTTCAGACACTTATAATAACAATCTGAACCTGTCAATGGCAAAAACAAGCATTTTTAATGGATGCACTTTGAGGCAGACAAATTCTCCATTTCCATACGTTTCGCGGTTGCTGGGTACACAAAGAGTTATCCTTTCAGTGCATGGGGGTTTGCAATAAGCTCATATGATGAATTATTGATAAATTATCACTTTTTATTGTTTTCAAATGGATTAAAATGAAACTATTCCCCAACATGCATTTATATTAAAAATGAATACTGAAATAAACTGCATGGAAAAAGGCCATCTCAGAGCAGTTCATTGTGACCTGGGTCATGAGTCAGGGTTGGGTCACTGATGCAGACATGCAATGCCTGACTAATGAGGCATCTTGGCTTTGTTTTCATGCCAAGAGGACTTTATAGCTTAAACAGTGTTGAGCCTCTGCCTCCACGCTTCTAAACATAATCACAGACTGAAGGAACCTTACAGAACCTCTTCAGCCATATGTGGGAAAATATGGTCCAATACAATTGCACAGTAAAGTAGGTGATGCAGACACAAGTGGGATGGTATTTACAAAGGGCACAAGTTCACCAGTGCTGGCTTGCAGGATCACATTTTGATTCGATATATTTCTCTATAATCAAGTAAGTTTAATGGTCTATGTTATCTACTATAGCATATGTTATATATATCAATATATTATAATTATAAAATTCTACCTACAGTATCCATCTATAACTTTTTATTCTGCACATACGTATTTCCTTCTTGTCTTTTTAATATTTATGTTTAGTATGTGTGTCTCTGTATAAATGTCCTGGATGGTGCAAATCTTTCTGTGCTTGTACCTGTCTACTTTCTGCAAAGTCAAAATCAGTGTTTCTAATTACTATATAGTCATCAGTGAATGTTCAAGTAAACAGACTGAGTGGTTCTACAAATTAGTGCCGACTCGCCCTTTTTTTTTTTTTATTAAAAATGTTGAGACAGAGTTTGATAATAATTGGACAAAGTTTGTTAATAAATTGTCCCTCTGGCTCCTGCTGATTGGTGAATTTCCAGAATGTCTTTCACCCCTGATGATCCTCTTCATTGTGTTTGCTTATGTGTGTCTACACCTGTGTGTTCCTGTTCCGAAATTAAAAGACAGATGAGAGAATATTAACAGAGCCAGTGGTAGTGTTTGTTTGACCTTTATCAATTATGCAGTTTATTCTTTGGGAGAAGTTTGAAGGAAGGATTTTATGCAGGTGATAAATATTATACATTGTAGCTGCTCCATTCCACAGGCCTAGAGATTGATGTGCTTACAAAGCAGCAATCGCTTTTCTGACTTGGCTCTGAAGCTGCTAGTCTTTCTTTTTTTGTAAAAAGTTGGAAGGCACTACTTCCAAAAAGTGCTGGAGGCTATAACTGTTGCTCTCTAGCAAACAGGATTAGATTGTGCTTTACAGGAGGAGAGTAAACAGAACCCACAACAGCAAACAGGGTCAACACATTCAAATATGTATTTCCATTTGAACAAAGGTGAAGGTATTGGTTTTGTTTCTAGTGTCTTCTATCATGGCTTCGTTCATGGATTACAAATCTCTCACACTAGTTCACTACAGTACAGAGAATGTCTGTGGACTTTCCACCACTGCAGCCTTTGCTGGAAGCGGCTTGTGTTGCTGAAACAACAGATGAACTGATTAATAGATCAACACAAAATTAAATCTTTTCAAATATGAGAGGTGCTTAACAACTTTTCATACGTTGTACATTGAATTTAAATAATTATTTTACTGTTGGCAAAACAAATATCATCTCATTTCAGTTTGAGATTTGTTGATTTTGTTACGTTAAACATTTACTGTAACTAATTGATCAAAACAATTATTGACAAATTAATCAAAAAAGGATTGTTTCAGACCAAGTAGCAAAAGTAGCAAAAGTGCAGTAAAAGAGGCAAGTGAAGGACTGTAGCTCAATGTGCCATTTGTAGGCACAGCCACTATGAGGCAGACAGTGACAGAGTGAGTGAACAAGTTGGAGAACTAATGTTTGGGTCAGTTATTCTATTCATCTACAATGCTTTTCAACCATAATGACAGCAGGTGTTGGCGAGTTAAGGTGCACTTGATGCAGCTTGTCCTCTTAATAACTGTATCGGTAACCCCTGTATTTATTCACTTCAGATCTCCCGATTTCACACATTCTCAGACTACATATACACTTCTGCCCAACTCCCTCTGAACTGTGTGTATCCACATAAAATCAAAGTAAGACACACTTGCTGAATAAGTGTATTGCTGCATAAGCACCCTCTCTACACCATCACACAATTCTCCTGTGAACAAACATCTCCAAACAGCACAACCCATTACTATATTACTTAATATAGTAATATAGTATATTATGTAATCCAGCAATAACTAACACATGACAACAAATGGGGTAACCACTGGCATTCAATTAGGGCCTTAATGAACCTGGCTCACCATGGATTCATTTCTCAGCTAGAAAAGCAATCTGCTACCACCATTACTGCAGTCTTCCTTGCACCGCACAGCATCGCACTCAAGAACACTCAAGCCTCCTTTCTTGACTGTGGTGACTAAAGAATGGCAAGTGGCAAATACACCAGTGGGATGTTTTAATCTGGGGGCTAAAAAAAGCCTCCTCTTCAGTGTTCAAATGAGAAATGAGGGAGAGAAATGCTGCAGAATCTGAAGTAATGTAAGTGCACCGAGACGCCCCGCACTTCTGCACTTCGTGTTTATACATGCAAATGTATAAATGTATAAACTGTGGCCGCACACATGTTCCGGGGTGAACAGTACTTTGGCATGAGAACCTAGCTTTGACTGACGGGCTGGTTTATAATAAGAAAAGGAACAGAGCACCCAGCTGCTGTGTTCATACCTGGAAAATACTGTGGCCAGAGGAGAAACATAGTTGCTGCATCAGCACAACAGCTCAGGATTTATTTGGAGCTAACTACCTGTAACACACTGACACAGGTGACTGTATGAATGGAAAACTGCATTTCTATACATAAAAATAATGCATGCCTGGATATATACTGGCAGTCTCTCCCCCTTTAACTAGAACAACGCTATCTATGGTGGCACCTGTTTACCATATTTATTTTGCTATAATGACTGTGCAGCAGGTGCCACAGTCATTATGAAGATAATTGTTTAAGTGGAAGGCCTAGGATCAAGCCTCCATTGCACCAAGCCCTTTCAAGCAATAACTTCTCTCTAGGCCACGTCACAGCCACATGAAGACAAATTGAGATGCCACTGCTGCCTATCCAATGCAGTAAATTATCAATAATAATTATTTACACCATGCACCATATAGTCGGCAACACACGATCAGCAACACAACGGCTTTGTGTCTGGCCGGACAATTGTTTCTAATTGTTTATTGACAAGAGCAATAGCGCATGTTTTTAAACGGCTGCCCTTAGTAACAACGTTGGCACCGATCTACTGTGTTCAAAGTTTGTATTAATTAATTATTGACCCTGCTTGCTTGCTTGTGTTCACAGTACTCAGCAGACCTCGTGACGCAACATGACACTGTCGTTCATGGTGTCAGCTTTGCTCAGAAATGGGCCTCTGGATCAAATGCATTGGTTTTTCATATATTTTGGCAACCGCTTTCAATTCTGGTTCACAACAACCTAAGTTTGAACTAACTACTCAAGTGGATCGAGTAGAATTTGTCAGACAAATTGACATAGGTAGATTTTTGATAGCCTACCTTAAACATACATTGTAACCAGGGCGGGAATCCCACTAATTTCTTCCACATAGAAATCACCTCAGATTCAGAGGGCAATATTTGAGCAAGGCCAACACCTTCAACTGCATCAGATTGTGAAGTTTACTGAATTAGACTGTATTTTATGTAAAGCAAAAAAGTATAAGAATATGAAGAAGGAATGGTGGTTCTAAGTATCACACTAGATAAATTATGGCATGCTAAATGTCAGTCACACTGGGCTTCTGTGACATCAACTTGCTAACCTTTATACCTGCACTTCACTGTGCAGTGAGTGAGACTCCAAATACTGATTGTATATAGGCTGTTTAAGAAGCAGAATAAGGAATGAAGAAAGGATAGAAGGAAGGCTCTTCTCACCATCACTCTGTGGGCTGGTGCAGGCCCTGCTACGAGGACCTCTGCCACCGCCGCAGGACCTATTGCCTGTGCCTCAGCTTGTTCCAGCAGGCATAGCTGGTGTGTGATGTTAGCCATCTCCTCCTGCAGCCGCTCCGTTTGGACAGTGATCTCTGCGATCTTCTCTGCAGCAGACGCCGTCAAGAACGCCTCTTTGAGGTCTACCAGGTGAAGGGTCCTCTTCTCCTCCAGACGCACCAGTTTGCGGAGCTCGTCGAACTGGCTGTTCACATAGGCCTCTAGTTCCTCTGTGGACATCTGCGATAAGTAGAGGAGACAGAAAGGGGAGAGTAAAGGAATTAAACGGTGAATTTATGTAGAGAACAGAAAGGAGATACTGGACTGCCATTTAAAATGAATCTGGATGAATTTTAAACTAGTTCGGAATTATTGAGATTTACTAATAAAACAGAGGAACATAAATAGACATCAAACTCAAAAACATCTAAAGCTAAAATAGAGATGAGATTTAAAGTTGCATTGAGCATTAAAGTTGTAAGGGTATGAACTGAACATCCAGCGATGAAATGTAGATACTCATATAGAATCACCGCAGTATAGAGGAAAAACAGAAAATTCTATCTTTTACTTTGACATGGGAATATTATTTCAAGAAACCCACTGGCCTCTGTCATGCAATAGCTAATTGATAGCTTGAAGCAGATCCCCTAAATGCAAACTCCATGCATCCCATCTGTAGATAGAGACCTCAGAGGCTCCTTCTACTACAGCAAGCCATCTGTTTGGCTTTCAAGGCAAGTGAACTGCTCACTGAGATACCCTTTTAATTCCTCTCCCTGTTCCCCGATGAGGCTCTCTTTAGCTATGACTCATTACGTTAAAACACCTCAATAAACAGACGCCTCCCTACAATCCTTCCCACTGAGATGGCTCCACCCCCAGCGCAGATGCTGTCGTGAGGTAAAACACCCCAAAGTCCCATGTCATGATCTCTGCTCCTGAATATGTTATAATCACTTCAATCTACGAACATCAGCTGCTCGCTCTCCCCTCCTCCCTTGGGCAGAATTTCACTTTCTTCCTTTCCATCTATTTTATCTTGTTTCCCCTCAGCCTCCCTCTCTCTACTGAAGCAAGGAATCATCAGTCTTCACTGAGGTTGGCAGAACCGAGGCCCCTAGGGGCCCAAAGTTTTATCGTGTATTTGCCATTTCTGCACAAGCAATCAGATTCTCCAAATTGCCCATTAAACCAAGCGCGAGAAGTAACATTTTTAATTTACTTTCTTTGTATGAGCAGAGAAAAACATGCGCATTGTTCATTCTGAATCAGACAGAGAGAGTTAGTTAACATCCAATTGGAAAGCAAAGACTCATTTTCTCTTTTTGCCTCACCAAAATCAATGCCCTGAATACATGTATGATAGAGGAGGAACAACAACAACAGGGTTCGATTAGCAACAGGTTCCATTTCTTGTTCAGATACACAATTTAAATCTATCTGTGAATGTGGAAGACTGAGGACACTTTTCAAATCTATCTATCTAGGCCTCTGGAATGAAATTCTTATACTTTAATATACAGAGTAATAGACGGAAGTGCTTTAGATATAATAAATCCATACTAAATTACACTACAGGCTGATTAAATCTTCTAGAAGACTCATCATTTTAAACGTGAGCTGTGAGCACTTAAAAAACACATTAAGATATGACAAGGCATTTACTACTTCATTTTGTGCTGGGACTAGAATTTAATGCTGAAGCTGTTGCTCATGTTTTGACAGGGGTGCAAATTCATCAGGGGTGAAAAAGGTGACAAAGACGCAAGAGATGTGGTTTTTGCTCTTTCCAGCAATTGCAACTGCTATTTGGTAAATTAAAAGTCAGGGCTTAGATATGACATTTATAAATTGACTTCACAATCACTACAACAAAAAGAAAAACAAGGTAATTTTAATTCAGCTTCTGTCGTTTTCAGAGAAAAACTACATAAATCACAACAAGTTTACTCGCCAGTTTTGATGTTTCTAATGTCTCACTCTAAGCTGACTCTGACTGAGGTGTCCTTGATGCCATGAAATGTCAACAAATTCAATATTCAACTCCAACTCACCTACAGATGTAAATAATCCTTTCCAATATTCATTTCTAAAACCTTTGACATCTGCTAGACCTTTACAATTATTATCAGTTAGCCAGATGGACTATAGCTATCTGTATTTTCAATATCTATGAAATCAATAACAGCTTACAGTAGCAGTAACCACTTCATTAGTTAATTCCATGTCAGACATAGCTTTAGCATTCAGCTATCATCAGGAATAGGAAAAGTTAAATTTTAACCACAATATTTCTTTTAAATGACTAGTCTATCAATAACTTAAAGTGAGACCATGTAATATTTGAACTAAGAAAAGATGCAAACTCCTTTTGCAAATAAAAAGTTCAATTTATGACCAGTAGCCTACAGTTACATGAGAAAGTTTGTTAAGGTTAGCAAAAGTCACATATATACAAACATTATTTCTGCACAATAAACAATGTGAATATATGTATCTGTTTAGTAAAGGATAAACTGTCCAATGCAAAACATGTGGTACAATATTGGTGACAACTAATGAATATCTATTTGTGGTAACAACAAAGTTTAAGGGAATGGAATGTTTGCATAAATCACAGGGAACAATGCTACCCGAAAGCAAAGCTATGACATGAATAGGGCAGCCAGAAGCATGACATAAAACTTATCATCTTTAGTATCTTATCTGTCATTAATCTGACACATTCCATCATCACAGCTCCCAATCTCCAGGACCCCCTGCCCTCTCATCCAGTCCCTGTGGCCTCAGTGGCAGATGGGAGCCGTGATCCTGGATCAGTGCTCTTTGTGTTTGTTGAGCAGGAGCCCTCTGCCCTTGGACCTTTCACTCAGTGACAGAGTTTCTCTGAGAATTTGTCCTGCTAGCAAGGAAGGCGCATTCATGCGTGCTAATCTTCATTTGCATTGCTGCAAGCTGAGGCCACGAAATGAGGCCTCGGGAGAGACAACGGCACACTGCTTACAAGGGCAGAGTTGGAGTAAGGACGAGGGATGAGAGAGAGAGCGCACGCAGAGGTAGGACATCAGGCCAGCAGATTAAGAAAGCTCATTTCTTTTTCAAGCAAAGGGAGGACGTTAGGAAAGCAGATTAAAAAAGCCTAATTATTTTTCAGTCATGTTTCTGACATGCTTTGTATTATTACTATAGAACCTCTTATCTGACACATTAAGGGATATGCCAAACCAATATGGTTATTTTAATGAAAACATGGCAACATAAACCTTTGTTTCATGTCTTTAGGTTACATTATATTGGAGATATGAAAGGTGGGCTGAAAGCTAAAAATTCAGAGGAAAAAAACACTCTGTGTGACTGAAAATGTTTCCTCAGAAAGCTGAATCCGTGGCTTACTGAAAATAGAAAAACTTCAATACGTTCCTCTATCATGCCACGATTGCAAGATAGCAAGACACTCAAATTGAATTACCTTCACACACTTGTGTACTCTGTAACTAGCTACAAGAAAAGGTTGTGCTACTCATGAGTGCTGATGAAACAAGACTAGGTCAAAATCTAGTACATGGCTGTGTCTGGTCAATGTGTGAAACCGAGGACGTAGTTGAAAACTCGAACCGCTGTAAACAAATTACATCAACACATCCTATTTGCATTATGCATGTGCATTCTGCTTCTCTCTCTCTCTCTGTGCTCACACTTACAGTATTTTAATTCAACCAAATTCCCAATAAAGCTGTTCTGTTTAGGGAGTTCTGTGTTTCTCTGATACTGTTATCAGAATGTAACAAGTTTGAAACAGTGAATGAAACGTGGCCAATTAAAACTACATATTAACTTCCAAACCATTTCCAAGCTGCTGCTCTGCTGCTGCTAAAATCCAGATTTTATAACCGCACTGTCGCCTGACAAAAATCAACACATAAATTGAAGACAGACTGTGCTGTGATTTTGTTTATATTTACCTGCAAAATGATCACTCTGAGAGAAAGTTAGAAGTGACAGAATATCTTTCTTATTTTGTCTGTCACACAGCCTCCGTCTGGGATCCACAATAGTTTCAACTTCATCATATTTCCTGAAAAAGTGATCAGGGCCTTTATTTAGATCAACAGCAAAAGATAACAGGTTTGATATACATATCAAACAGAGGCATTAGAGGCCTCTGTTTGATAGGTATAATTGGTCGGACTGCCTTGTTAGTACAAAGTCTCATTTGCATTTGCACCTGTTTGCCATGTTAAAGTTACTGCATTACATGTTAATACTGGTTAATACAAATTCCACACTTCCTGTAACTGTTTAAGTGGACAGAAACCCTTCATCAGCCTTTTACTGCTGTACTGACGCGCTGCTTTCAGCATATTATATCAGTTCATGTTACTGGTGTTTTTGTTGTTTACATGCTATTTCGATCTGCTGTTTTTTTTTTGTAGCTTAGCAGTTACCAGTGGCTTTTTCGCCTCCCTCCCACTCTCCTGCTCTCTCTCGGTGTGTCTTATGTTTACTTATTCCTCTGCCTCCTTTAGTAATAATGGTACATGAAATGAAAGTACTTTATTGCGGTCCAGCTGAAATAGCTGCAGAAGCAAAGAACCAAAGCCCTTGGGAATGAAAACAGATCTCTGTATTACTTTGGTGAGATCTTCACACTAAAATGTGAAACAAAAGTAAGCTAAAATGAGCTGACAATAAATATCAAAGTAGCCTCAGCTTTTAATCTTAACCTTTTCACTGACACAGACACGTGGGCCCATCATCACAAGTGCTTTTTGTAGACAAAAGCATTTTACTTTCTAGTTAACTCTCAAAATTTTCAAAAAATACCACGTTATTTGAAATTAAAAGAGAATATGATGCCCCAATTGATACAATGGTTCATTTAACTTAAATATAACCATTTCTCTCAATTCGACCATCCTGTAGCTTCAACAAAACAATAAAAAACGCATATATATTTTTAAATAAGGAGATACAGGAAAAACTGTTTTATGCCTCTGAAGAGTTCAAAAGCTTGGCTTTCTTTGAACATTATCACAACCAAATCAGAGTCAGCTCTGCCACTTGCCTCTTGTCTAATTTGTGTTATCCCTTTTTTTATTTTTTAAAGGCCTAAAAACAATTAAAAGAACATTAGGAGTAAATGGATCTGAACTTGGAGTTGTCCTTGCCCTTGGCATTAGTGGCCCAGTTCCAAGTGAACACTACTCTCGTGCTCTCTTTTATCTCCCCCAGAAATTAGATTCTCCAATTTGGCCTCTAACACAAAACAGTAATACATAGAAAGTTAATTTGAAAAACACCAGGTCTTCAAAAGTCATATAAAGTAATATAAAAATAAAAAGGGGACATAAGATAAGGTAAAAAAAAAAAAAGAAGAAAAATGAGACAGAAGGCCTTTAGTTTTATAATAGCAGAGTTTCAATATCCAGCACCTTTTTATTGGTTTTGAGTGAAGCAATGTCAGCCAAGCAACTTTCTGGGGAATGATACCGAGTAATTCAATTAAAATGCTGCGAGCGGAGATACAAAGGGAATGACAGCCTTAAAGAGCAATGGGAGTGGGGGTATAAAAAGAAAGGAAGGAAGGAGGGAGGGAGAAAGGGATAAAGGTAGGAGGAGGACAAGAAAAAAACAGGATGAATAAACCTAACAGCAGCGGCCAAGTCTTTTCATGCCTCTCCCGTTTGTTCCTCAGCCTCGGCTCCCTAAGACAGCTTTAATGTGTCTGCTGCTCTTGTAGATTTTATGAGGCAGGGAAAATGGATGTAGCCACTGCACACATGTACACAGTTGTGACTGGCCCGGTGTTGCTGTGCTGCTTCCAGATATCGGACTCCCTCTCTCTGTAGCTGCAGAGAGCAGCTCCACAGGCAGGGTGTGCCCTAGACGACACCCTGTGTGGCGGAAAGTGAGTAAATAAAACATGAGAGCGAGGTAAATATGCTGACTACCTGCTGTCCTGGTCTGAAGCCACAACATGCTTCATATACCCTTTCCAGGTCCCTGACGATAAGTAACACCAGCTGCCTGGCTGACAGACAGCTATCTAGGCCCCTCATGTTACGTTACGCCTCCGGTTATCCATTAATATGTATGCAGCTTCATCGCTGCTTTTTGCATTATATTCCATTCTCCTGCGGAGAATTGAGATATGAGCTTTGAGAGATTAAAATCCCCACACCTGCGGCGAAGTATATAATTAAACAGGCTGGATTTAATAAGCAAACAGCAGCTAAGGGTTAAATCTTTTCATCCAACCCTCACCTCCTCACAGACAGCTGCTCACACCTCTGCCTCTCTGAAGTCCTTTAGGATGTCGGTACCATGCAATTTAACCTCATCCAACTTCGAACGTCTATCTCTTTCTCTCCTTGCCTCTCTCTACCTCTCTCTCAACCTCACACACACACGCACACACACAACTTTCCTCACCAGGAGCAGTCACTCTGATGGTTGCCTGTCATGCATAATAAGAGACGCTGACATTTGAGAGTGCAGAGAGGACACGCCGACAAATCCACATAATGGTTTCTAACACAGTGCCCTGTGAGTGAGCAGGTAAGTGGTTTTCACCAAACACACTGCACCTCTACAGTGGAGTAGCACAAGACTAAATGTCCAGGAACTCTTTGGGGTATTTCGGTATGATAATAGACATTATAGTCATTCAAATTAACCTTCTGCTTTATGCCAGTGTGCTTGGGTCACACCAGTGCAGGTACAGAGGAATGCTCCTGTGTGCCACTGCTCTTCGACGGGTTCAAACATGGTTATAGAAACAGAACATAAGGCAGAAGAGGAGCTGCAGGGGTGCAGAGAGCAGGTGCAGCCAATGTCAACTGTAAATAGCTGAGACCTTGCTGTATATTCCCGATACCACTGCTCACTGTTACATCTCTTACAACACAAAGCATGTCTGTGGTCAGGTTTTATTTTCAGTGTTTCAGTTTTTTCAGTGAACATGTCCCCACTATGGCATCTGTAATGGAAATACAGGCACTGTTTTCAAGCTTGACTTGTCCTGAAAATTCAGTTTGAGTTGCTTTTGTTTTGGCTGATGACTGTGGTGACTGTGTGTGAAATGGACTAGGCACCCTTCTTTTTCAGACGGCAACCTAGTGAAGGTTAGACGAAAAGGTTGAAATAAGGTTGAGATTATTACTTCAGCCTGTGACGCGTGTTTCACATCTTCGTTTCATACGACTGACTGAGACAATCTGACTGGCACAAAGAAATCGATGTCACTTCCCAATCCCTCATTAACTACCATCAGATGCCCCTGCACAACTGCCATCAGTATTTAACTGAGGTCGACCTCACTGGCATGAGTGTAGAGGAGTGGGTGTGGGTGGATTTCAGAAGAGAACAGACAAAAGCGGAATATTTATACACTATAATGCAGTCAAAAACAACAGTCCTGTAATAAATACTAACTTTGTGAATGTTAGTATTGATTTAACACTGTGGCAATTGAGAGTGTAATTGAGGCTGCATAATATTGAAAGGTGTTTTTAATGTTCTGTCCATCTAATTTATTTATCTGATGGAGTAGAAAATATTAGAAACCCTTTACAATTTAATACAGTGTATGATACACCATATGCACCTAGACTGAATACAAGGATTTCTGTGTCAACTTACTTAAATTCAACAAGGGTTTAAAAAACAGCTAGAGGGTATTCAGTATTCAGCATTTCTCTCTATTTAAAACATGACAATGCATAAGACACAGTCACTTTCAAAACAGAACCTCTGCCTTAGCACAGAAGTGCTGAGTCAAGAAAGTGACATCAACTGAAGCCTGAAAATGACATGACTCAGTAATCACACAATGATGCCATCACTCCTACGCTTCAAACAGAGTTATGTTTGCAGAAACCCAATAGGCAAGATCTGTGATCTGTGAATGGGGTGGCATGAAAAATATATGGATTGAAATAATTGGCTCTCGTGTTTACTACCCAGTGCCTTTATGACATAATCTCTTTTTAATCCCTCTTTATCTCATTCTAGAATGCTGTGTCTCCACCGCTGCAGTGTCTATACCGCTGCAGTGCTTACTGCTGTACCCACTGAATTAGAAATGAGTAATTGTTATTTTTTTCCCCTCTGCTATGGCTCCCCACGGTTTGAAACTAGGTTCAATCAAGGTTTGTTTTTAAAGCCTTACCAGGAAGCTCCAAAAGCTAATAAGATGGGTCATTAAAGTAAGATAAAACAAATGGTGGATGAAGCTACTGCAGATTATTTTATAGAAGTGTAGTGTGCCTACTGTTATCACCTGTTTGTATATTTTGGACTTTTATGAGCTTGGAAAAAAACAATCACAGTGGACCAAGTCTACAGTGAAATGTGCTATTTGCAGCTAATACAACTACACTGTTTGTTTGCCACACTTGTTCAGCTTCTCAAATGCAAAGTGAACAGTTAACTTCTGGAGGCAGCACTGTGTTGGATCTTTCAAAAAAAAAAAATCATCAGCAAATTTAATCAAACCACATGGCACAATCAGAAAATGAAAAGCAATGCAATATGTACACGGTACGCTGTCATTCCTTGCAAGGAGGTCAAGTCTACCTTTTACAGCTGCAGAGAAGATCTCATTTCATTTGATAAGAGTTAGTGGGAGCTCATTACTAAATTAGAACAGCCGAGTGGAACTCTTTTGGGAGTTACTATATAGCTCATGTAGGGATTTAACTCTCGGTTCTAAATGCAGGAGTTTGCTCTCACCTCAGGGTTGGTCCACTTGGTCTTGATCTTCCCAGCCATCTGTTGTGTACAGCCCAGCAGGTCGTAGCCCTGCCTGCTCTACAGGTGGAGCAGACAAACAAACAATAAACAGAGTCTTCCAATACATAAGGGCGTAAAGCACAGCACGTAAAGTGAGATTCTTTCTGTGTGAGTCATACAAAAGTAGCAGCACTCAGAGCTAGCTAGTTATTAGCTGTTAATCTTTCAGAGGAGCACCAAGTTAACTTATGCTTTACTCATGCTTGGCAAAAATATTTTTGGGATCATGTTATTAGAGGACAAGAAAAGGTATGGTACATCCTTGACATGTCACAGGCTACAATTTTACATAGAAAGTTTGACATGCTACATGCTTAATGCAATGTACCTCGACAGGAAATCATATCATTACTCACAGGGATAAAGGATTTCTTTCACATGGATACACTGGCACAGGAAACAGGATAAAAGCTAAAGTAGGTTTAGAGTAAATAATGTGGCCTTGGGCTGAGTGTGTCCGTGTGTGTGGGTGTGTGACCCCTTTTGTCTCTCGTCAATCCATATGTGGCCGTGATGTAAGTGTAAACCAGTGAAATATGCTGCTCTACTTTTGTTGTTCAGAAACACACACTTACAGTCAGAAAACAATGAGGGTTGTTACTACTGTGGCTAAATGCGCCGGCTTTGCTTGAGGATTTCCAAATGAGGCTCTTCCTGAGATTTTCTGATTGAGTTTATTTTAGTGTTAACAAACAAAACCCCCTTGACTGTTCAAAACATTAATCCAAAACTAAGTCCTGGTTTCTGATACTATTACAGACCTGTTAATTGGCCCTCTGTGCAGTAACACAGTCCGAATGTGTTCAGTGAGCTGATAGCATCTGACTCTAAATGGTAATATAATCATCACAAATGCTATGCTCTGCAGAACTGAGCCCTCAGCGATGATTCTCAAAATCCAGCACAACATTAACCCAGCTTACTGGACCAACTGCAATGCTGCACTGAACGACTGGTGACTCACTGGACCTATTACATACACCTGCAGCAAAAAGCCATCTAGGAAATGGAGGAAGAGTGAAGCCATAATTGGTGCTGAGCCAAGCGGACATTGAGGGGATATTCATAATGTTTAATTTCCATTTCACAGTTTTCATTGAAATTATTTATGTGGCTATATAATTGAAGCGATTTATTAATGATGGCATGTGGGTGATCATGAGACATTATTATGTTTAAAATCTCTTACAGAGCCTTGGTGAGTTGCCTTAAAGAATACAGGACCTACAGCTATTAGCACTTAATACTGAATTAGAAATGCAAACCAGATAGATGACGCTCTGAATACATTATGTTATACATTTCAGAGCTGTAGATGTTGTTGTGGACCATGCCAAAGTGATTAACTATAAGAGAGGGCATACAGTAAATCACAGAGCATTAGTCTACCATACATAAACCTGTCATGTTCTGAGGGTGTGACTCACCTTCTGCCACACATAGGCCTCATGCAGAGTAATGATCTCATGATCCTTGTGCTCACCCTGCACAGCACACACCACGCAGATTATCTTCTCATCTGGTTTACAGTAGAGGGAGCCTTCCTGCTCATGCTCCTTGCAGCGCAGTCTCTCTACTGTTACAGTGTCCCTCTTCCCAGCCTCTCCAGCAGCCATGGCCTCCTGCCCTGCCTCTGCACCCTCAGCTCCGTTACCCAGCTCAGCTGCCAGCTGCAGACCATTCTGGGCTCCCTCTCTTTCGTCAGCATCACCATTCTCATCCCCATTAGCCACTGCCACTCCAAGCGGTGCCATCTCCTGATTTGCGCCCATTCCAGCTGCCCTCTCCGCATCAGCCTCATCCTCAGCTTCACTTCCAACTCTAGATTCTCTGTTGGTGCCACGTCCATTAGCCTGTGTTCCCTCATGGTTATAAGGCATTAGCGGATGATGTGTCCTGCTGGCGTGTCTTTCAGCGTGGACAGGGCAGAAGGCAAAGCTGCAGGCATGGCACACTTGTGTGGCTGGTTGGGCCTCATCAGGCTCGCACGCATCACATGACCCATCCATCTGTGGCAGCTCCTCCTGTTTCACCCCTATGGCTCCTTCCTGTGGTTCCCCTTTGTGGTCCATGGTGGCTGATAATAATTCTTGGGATCAGAGAAGTAAGTTATAGGAGACACACAGAGTAGGGGACAATATATTAATAGCTGTGACCTTTGGCGAACAGCTCTCATATTTGCACAGGGGAAAGTCCAAGATCCTCAGGACTAATCCCATCTGATATAATATTCCCACAACAGATGATGTATGGAGGGAGCCAAAGTCCACAGGAAACAACATCCAGTGGAACATTATCACACAAGCGAAACACAAAAAAAAAGCATCATCCTGCAAGGGCAATAAACAGGAAGACCCCATCTGCAGTCACTGAACTCTCTTTGTGTGCAAACACACTCGCTGTGTTTACTGACTCACAAACAGAAAACGCTGAGTGTGTATGCCTGTACCCTCAGCATGACCAAACACACACGCTCTCCTCCTCTCACCTCTCTCTGTATGTCGTCAGGCCCTGACCTTTTCATGTTTTGTTCTGTCTTTGTCTTTTCCCCTCTCACCCTCCTCCATTCAGTCCACTCTGCAGGAGTGAGGCTGAAGGCATGAAAAGAGACCATGGTGCACACACGCATACAGACACACACATACATAAAGAAATCTCTTTTTTCTCCTCACTTTCTCTTTCTCCCCGGAGCCTTCCTCTCCTGAGCTCTGTTTGTGTACTTTTCCCGCTGCTGACATAAACAACCGCTTGAAAAAGTGCTGTAATGCAGAGAACCCCCCCCCCTTTTCCCTCTATCACCACCCTCTGTGCTATTTCTCCGACTCTGCCTCACACCTTCACAAAGACACAGGCATTTTCTCCCTCATCCTATGGGGCTTAACAGTTTGCAACTCAATGCAGTGTGTAGTGTGTACTTACTCGTCTGTGTCTTCCTCTCCCCCTCTGCTTTCTTTCTGTCTGGGGCTTGTTTTGAAGTAATGCAGAGTCAGTGGAGGTATTAGCTTGACGGCTAGCTTCCTTAGCAAAGTCGCTGTGCCTTGAATTCTATTATTGGGCTGTCGCCTGATCAACTTTGACTTTAAAGCAGAAGAGAGGCTTCAGCTCCAATCCGACAGCGTTTACTTCCTTATTTTCATCAGCTGCTGTCTGCCTTTTTTTTTCTACTTCCTGCTTGTCGTCTCTTGTGTGTGTGTGTGAGATCGGCAGAGACACGCAGAGGTTGGAGAGAGAAAACTCGTGTAACAAGCACAACAGAGACAGTGAAACTCCAAACCGGAGACAGGTAGACGCATAAACATTCTCACACTTGCAAAGTTAATAAAAAATAAGCATGTCATGAGCTAGCGTTACTCATTTTGAGTTTAAGTGGTATATAATTGTAGCGCGATATTTGTTTAACAAACTAAACCTGTGCAAAATATGTCATAGATTTAACCATTCACGGTAACAATAGGTGCGGATTTTAGCTAACGTTATCGCATATTAGCTAACGTTAGCTTAACGACGTATTTTAAAGGATACAATTCAAAACGAATAATGCCCTTACTAAACCTGTTCATAAGCAGTTTCCTTTGAGTTATCACCGTGAAAGTGCTTTAATCTTCTCTGCTATGGAGAGAGAGTAATATATAAAACTCACCAGAAACTAATGTGGGATAGATAACATCTTTACCTGAGCTATAATTTTCACCTGCGCATTGATGAGTAGCCACATTGGAGTCATAGCTAACTCAAAACTGAGCCACTTCAATAAAATGAACGAGGTCATGGTCGTTTGAAAACACTGTACACATTTTTTTTTTACTGGCTGACTTCTTGTCAACAATATTTCATTCTGTGTATAAATTTTAAGCTCCCTGTCTTTCTGGCGTTCTCTTTTGGTTTTATTTTGACAAGTTTATCCACCTTTCTTTGACACAAACAAAGGCCATTCTGGTTGTTTTTCCCTCCTCTCTTTGTTTATTGATTCAATTTAAAATATAGCAATAATAACAGATCACAAAACTGCAAAAAAGGAAAGTAATAACTACAAATATTTGATGATGAAAATGATTAAAAAAAAATAAGCTACAAAACAATTTCAGGTTATTGCATAACAGCCGTTGGGAGTCGACGTATTTGCTGGCCTGCCTCTTGTCTTGTTGTTGGCCAGTTTACTTTTTGTTGTTGTTTTATTTTATAAATTATTACAGTAAATCTGTTATTATAGATTGAACAAACTTGGTCTGAACCAATGAAAAAAACATAAAAATAGATTTGTAAGAAAGATGGTTCCAGTAGAACATTATATAAGAAGCATGGCTAGTGGTCAGAGACCAGATGTGACTAACAATTTGCTTCTGAGGCTGAAATTTGATAAGAGTGATTTGAAACTTCTCCCAAAAGTATAAAATGTCCAGACATCCAAATTTCTCTTCTGTTTAAAAACAGTGACTTATTTCTGTGATTCAGGTGTAATCATCAATACAAACGTATTAACAGTAAAGGCAGTATCTGGGGGCTGTGGTTTCCTTGGGGGGTTAGGCAACATGACCAGAAGCAATATATGAAAGCAAATTCAAAAAGGAGAGCATTTTATTGATCAATCATCAATTAAAAATAAATTACTATGAGTGAAAGCTACGAGATCAAACTAAGATGTATTTATTATGTGAATACAGGAAGAGCAAGCAAATTGTGAATTTTAACACTCGTGTTAATGGGGAGTTTCTAATTATACTGACTGCTTTTCCCTTCTGTTCACATCCTTAACCTCCATAAACCAGCACTGAGCGACAATAGAGCAGGATTAGAGGTCTGGAGAGAGAGAGACAGAGAGATGAGGAAAAACAAGCTGTTCTCTGTAGAGAGATCTAAAGAGGCTATTGAGCTGGGCTTCACACAAGCAGTATTTGGCAAATAGTGGTTGACTGTTACCCTGATTTGAATGGTATTCCATAAATAACCATAAACCACGTTCCAAATAAGCCTCCAGCATCCACTTGATATAGAGGATGATTCGGTATTCGCCAAATTTTTTTGAGCTGTTTTAAAGTGGATTACTCCTATATAAAGATTGTCACCAGACGATATGTACCATAAGAATATAAACAGAAAGGAAGATGCAGTGAAAATATTTCATTGGCAAAGTCAAATTTGCCATGGCATGAGACCTGCTTATGTCATACTGATGTAACGATTCAAACTGAAACTGTGATTCCAGAGGGCATTTAATTGTAACAGATGTTTAATTCTGGTTAGGTTTGTAGTTGGAATTGAGAGCACAAACTGTTTCACCACACACATCACAGCAAGATAACATCTAAACATTGCTATTGAACCACTTTTCATGCCCAATGTGAAGTTAAATGGTCACCTGACTTCATTTTAAAATCTTTCACTGCATTCAGCTCTGCTGAACAGCAAGAGACAGCAACATCCTGCACTCTGCATAAAACTGAAAACAATTAAAAGGCTCATTGACTTGCAATTCATTAGAATAAGCACTCAATATAAATCCAATATGTGGCTACTGATAGGAATTATTCTTTCTCTGCCCAGGGATTGTAGGGAAACAAAATGTGACAAGCAATAGGAGCTAAATTTGTTTACCCAAATTGTGTTTCTACAGCTCAGAAAAGCCTGTGCATGGAAGCTGGCAACACAAAGAACATCAAGCTCTCAGAAATGCCAGCCAAGAGTGAAGGGGGTAGCTTTGGCAGAGGAGCAGAGCAGACAGAAAACACTTACCTAATGCCTCAGATTTAACATTGTTTTATTGGCATAAGGTCAGTTGTTGGTCTCAAGATAAAATGTCCTTCAGTGCAACAGCACTGGTCTGTCAGAGGAGCAGTACTCGGAGTGAGTTAGCATCTCTCCCTCTCTCTCCCCATTTATCTGTTGATATTTTATTCTGTCTCCCAGCTCCTAATTTGCCCTCTGGATCATTCTCTGGATGCTCTTGACTTTTCCACCACTCGCTCACTTGTCAGCTTGCAACATAAAACAAAATCAATATGCTGTTTTGTGAGTTTTTTTGTGGATTCCTGAAGCCCGTCCCATGAAGCAGGATAGCTAAACTTTGCTGAATAAAACCTTTAATAGCACCAACCTGATCTGAATCATGGACAGAAGTAAAGAGAGATTCATTCGGGTTTGCAGTTATCTGGCGAAATTAGTAATGCTGCACATGCTCAATAATATTTGCTTTCTGTGTGTGTGTGTGTTTGTTTGTAGGGCAAGTAAGGGGAAGGACAGCTGTCAAGATTGATCAGAGGCAGTAAAGAGTGAGATGCAGGTGAGGGAAGTAGAATTAAAAAAAACAGTTTGTGCAAGGAGAGCACATATGAAGGACACAGATGAAGAGCTCCATTGTTGTAAAAGTCTTCTCTAAAAACATCAACTTCAATCTGCAAAGGAAAATTATGTTATCATTATCATTATTATTGTTTTAATTACTTAAAGTAGCCTAATTGCACTGTTTCTTATGCCAGTCAAGAAACACTTAATCAGTTTACAGACTGCATTAGCTAAAACAGTCCTGCAAATCTTACCTTCAAGAAGGTTATAATGATATGTTTTTGTTCAAGCTGTTTTAGAGAAGTCACAGTTCAAAATAATGATAATTTTGGAGTTTGTGGTGCTGTTGCTTTGTATTGCATTATACTTGCATTAGACCGCTGGTATTTAGTCTACCCTCACTGATATAAATGGGGTGTCAAATAACCTAAGTAGATAAATTAAAGGATTCAAGTTAACTCCTTTCAAATAAGGTATGGCCTTTGTCCAGTAATTACAGTTGATAATGATAATGTAGCTTTGTATAAATATAAATGTAGTTTTTCATCTTACATGTCAGTACAACAATTCATTCTTGCACCTGAGAAGTTTTTCCCATCATTAAGTCAAATTATTTAATCTTTCTTTCTTTTTGTTGTTCCATCTATTCTGAACCCATAATGTCTGTCTTACAACTAAGGTCATCCATTTCTAAAATGCTACACTGCACCCTCAGTTTCACTTTTCTTTTTCTTTTTTTTTTAAATGGACTCTATATCATAGGTACGTCCAGAATGCATTGTCATATGTATGACGCAAAGCACCAACTCGTTGCGGTCTACAGCTAAAGGGATATCTAGACTAAGCTCTCTTTCTGTGCTTTGCCTTCTTCTTCTTCTTCCCCTCTGTCTCTCGCCCTCTTGTCTCTCTCTCTCTCGTCGAGTAGGAGAAAAGCTCCCTCAAGAAAACAGACATACTGAAGTCAGAGAGAGAGGGTGGGGGCGACAAGAATACCCCTTCCCTCAGTATGGGTGTGTCATTCTCAGTGTAGGTTTGAAAAATGTAAAGTGTGTGTGCGGTTTCACACTTCGTCCATTTGTAAACCTTTTTTTTTTTCTTAATTAATGGAATTTTTGCTGGTTCTTGCTTCTCCAAGCGGCTACAGTTGGGATTGTGGGTCCGGGGTTACGATGTTAATGTAGTCAAAGTCCCTCATAAGGATGAAACAGGGTCAGTGTGCGTGTTTGTGCATTCATTACCAAATTCTGACATTAGGAGCAATATTGCCCTTCACAGATAATGGTGCCACATTAGTCACAATCTTCTCTTAACCTCTCTAAGGCTATTAAGAGTTACAAAATCTCTTTATGGCCATGCCTCCATTCCCTAGAAACACAGAATCAATACCTAGCTTCGAGGCTGCAGCCTTCCATCAATACGTCATTTAATCAATAAGCCCATGAGAGAATAATAAGCCCAGATTCTACCTCAGACTGGATTGCTAGAATGAGTAGTTAGAGTAAATATGCGGGTTACATGAACCAGACTAATGACTTATGACACTTACACTTTCTTAACTGTGATCAAAAATGCATCAGTGGTGATTTTTTTGCGCTTAGATGACACAGAAAAAGAAAAACCAATGAGGAACAACATGCTTTTTTCATTTTTTTAGGTTAACTATTAAAACTTTTTTTCTACTACCTTTTTTCTGCAGTGTCTCTTGAAAAACAATGTATCTCGTGTGCACTTAAGTACTTTTCATGTCTCAGTGAATTGAAACTTTTAGCTATTTGGCTTTTCTTTGGCACTGAAGCGTGCCATCAAATGCACAGACAGACACGAAGTGGGACCCGAACACACAAAGCAGATGAACCAGTAAAGCACCATCGCTGCCTTGGCATATATTCCCTCTCCTACCCTTGTTTGATCCAAACACTGCTCTTATCAGCCTCTTACACACACTCTGTGAACACGGTAACTGTCTTACACCACTAGTCGTCGCGCAGTGATGTGCAACCAGCAGTTTCCTGCGGGGGCTCACGGTCCACTTCTGCTCAGAGCTGCAGAAACAGGGTGTCACGGGGGGCGACGGTAATAACGTTATTCGGAATCAAACATCCAGCTCAGCTAATATGACAAGTTTGAATTCTCACTGCACAGTTCAGTGTGCGGACGCAATTAAGCTTAGGCTTGTATTCCTGAAGCAATTTGAAATATATCATACCTCAGTGGTCCTTTCATTCATTGGTTACACATGGGAGAGAATTTCAGGCAGTATGGATGGATTACTATTTTTTATTTGTTTTCAACATATAGCTTAGCAACAGTTGGGAGGTAGAAAGAGCCAGGCAACAAGGCACACCTGCGCCTTTTTCTCATCTCCTTTTATCCGAATGACTGATTTATTTATTTTTGTTTTATACAATTGAAATGGCGCGTGGTATAATGTTCAAAAGCAAGACTGTGACTGAATCAATAAATCATTACCACAAATCACGTTTCCAGACAAAAGAAAGGAAAATTTCCCATTTTATACCAAACAATAGCAAAGATATATAATGAGAAACAGGAATTGCCTTTTCATTATTACACGATTATCCAAAGAAAAATAAATTGTGTTTTTTTTTAGACATAATAACTCAACACTCAGATCGTTCTATTAAGGAATATATAAGCAAAAGTGCATCTTTTGCTTATATAGTACAATATGCCATATATAACCATAATACCATTATATATTCTAGTTTTTGTTTAGTCATATCCATTTTGACATACCATATTGTGTCTCACCTGATCTCATTTTATCTCTCTCATCTCATTGTCCGGCCTTTTCTCAAAGCACAGAACTTGTCGATTTTGGCTGACGTCACCTGATGCTAAATCAGAACTTGGTTTTTGTGACATTTTTATGTTTCTTTTATGTTACCTGGTGCTTATTAAAATTCATTTTATTAATTAGACTGAGAGCTCACTTGAAAACATTTTCATCATCATGAAATCATCATGTTAGAGACAAACCACTTCGACTTCATATTTTTTCTATTCTTTCTTAATAGTGTTTTTCTGGGATTATCAATTTCCTCTATCTTCCAGTCTTCAATTTGTCTCAGCGAACAGACGTTGGGATTGGACCTCTCTGTGTTCCAGTCCTCAATGAGAGAGGTCTGTCGGATGTAAATGGGAAACGAAACTAGGTCTGCAAGCTTGGAAAGTTGATCTCTGTATAAACTAGCTTTTATCTCAGCATGTGACCATCCTTGACCTTAATGTTGGATTTATACCCAAAAGATAGACTTTAGTAGTGGACTGTGAGAGCAGAGCTGCATTTAGTCTCCTTAAGGAGTTGTAAGTGTGAATATACGGTACAGCAGTCTAAATATGAATGTGTGGTAGCACAAATAAACTGCCACAGTCAGGTGATGTCTCTTTTATATGTTAAATTAACATTTCTGGACTGAAACACTGACGGTCAACATACTTAGCCAGGTTTTCTATGTATAATGATGTGATCTGGCCTCCACCAGCTGTCACAAAAATAGCACAGAGCACAGGTGCTCATAGCGTGAGCAGGCAGAGCATGCAAAGCATTGCAAATCATGACACAAAAGATGTGGTGCCCTTCTGGATTGCCAATTGCCAATTTTATTTGGATACCAAAGGCCATATCACAGAGGCCAGGGGACAGAAGCCTTTTGCACCTCAGTCAATGTTGCTGTATTAGTACAAAGCTACACACAGCTGTGCCCCTGTACAAAAATAAAAGCCTTTGTGCTGTCAAGTTTTATCTTTGTTTAATTATTAACTAAATGTTTCAACAGAATTAACTTTTGTCACATGGGAATGTTGTTAAATAAATTGTCTGATTTGTCTAGACTTTTCTGTCTCAGGTTTACAGAAGATTCTCTGTCTCATAAAGTGGCCCTGACCTAATCTGGTTAAGATCTGTTGGATACAGTTTGACACACTCTCTCTTTCTCTCAGAGGAAGAAATAACACAATGGGAGGTTTGTCTAACGTTGTTATGCCTTGGCTTTACTCATGACATGCTCATTTTTCCTGCTACATCTGCGCTTCATCAGTGGCAAACAAGTGTGTACTTACCACTGAGTCGCACTCTGTAGAGTAGAGAACACACCACTTATACGTTCAGATCACCAAAACTTCACTTCGCCCATTCACTGGCAAGGGAATGTGTGTGCAAACGTTTGACTGGTACTGTATGTGAATATAAATATGACTGCAGATTGAAATGAACATCAAATATAACTTGCATGCAAGAAAGCTCATAATAAGCTATCACACACAATGCTGAGATTAACAGCCTTTTTTCAACAGTCATGCGTGCTTGGCCACAGCTGGACCACTAACTTCCATGACATCATAGCTGAGGAAACAGAGCAGATCATTGGCACTATATAACAATGACATTCAGTGTTTTCCTCTGTGCTTCCTCTCAGCAGGCCCCTAAATGTGGGCGCCGGGTCACAATGCTCCTCTGTGCCCCCTGACATATGGAATCCTGGCACTGATGTGGCCCTGGAAAATTCTCAGTGGCAAAAGCCTTCCAAGCCTCCAAGTCCCCGGATGGCGTCCTCTGTGGCTCGTGGTTGATTGTCGAGGACTCAGCCTACAAAACACTGAAAGAGACACAGCTCCAAGGTGAGTGTGTTTGGTGAGATAGGGAGAGCATTTGAGAAAAAAGGAAGAGACACTTTTGAATAGTTTAAAAACTGGCTGCCAAACCAGCCAGACTTTCACAATTTGTGAGTGTTCCGATGATGATTGAAGGGTTTCCACACACTCCTTGTTAGGAAAAGAAATGGGAAACACATTTCACAAAGAAACCTGTCAACTGAAAGCAAAGCCTCCCACATCACAAACCTCTTATTATCTTTTCAAGTTGAAGCTGACCTTATAAATTTTACTTGTGTCCTCTGATCATAGTCTAGCATTCATCTCAAGGTAACACCGCAGCTGTCAGTCAAAAGGTGGAAAAATGAACCTTATTTCTTTCCTTGTCAGAGTGGAAAATTGGGGGATGGGGGAAGATGAGGGAGCGCGACTGCGTTTGGCTCAATCGCTGAGGTAATTACAGATTTAAAGGCGAAAAAAGAATCACACAATGTTCACTCAAACAGCAACGCCCGAGGCCTACAAAATGGAGTAGAGTCTTTTGTGTGTGTGCATTGCTGGTGTGGCTGACGGAGTGCTGAGAAAGAAGAAGAAAGGGATTCAGGAAAGACGAGTGAGAAAAAGGGAAGAGCAGGTTAGAGGGAGGATAGAAGCAGAGAATATTTTTTCTCAAAAGGGCGGGGTAATGTGGAGGGGAGAGAAAAACTTGAGTGAAAGGATGAAGATTGAATTTCGTCTTCACAGACGAGAACACTGCCTGCGAGCAAACAAAAGGATGAAAAGTTGACCTGCTGCTGTTCTTTGACTGACGGTTGGACAGTCCCCCATCTTCCTGATGGCAGCCCCTCCTTTTCTTTCCCTGTATTGCTGCAAGTCTCCCACTGCCGTTGTCCAACATCAACTGCTAAAACAATTATAGGACTGCCAGAGGGTGGACATAGCGCTGAGTCAGCAAACAAATGTGGAAGACTACCTGTCGCTGAGCGTGGAGACAGCTAAGGAGAAGGATATAGGATGAAAGGAAAAAGGGATGGGAAGTAGGAAGAATGGATGAATTATTTTAAAAATGGAAATCTGATGACGAGTAAGCTTCTTATTAATTTGGCTGACACTGGGACTGTTTGTGTGTGCATGCATGTATGCTTGTGCAATCTGTTTGTCCCCTGTCTTTTAGGGAATACAACACTAGTCACTGTAAAAGCAGATTATGAGATTAAGTGGTGTGCTTTTGGGAAATAAAAAAAACCGGTAGATGAATGAATACAGTAATGACGCTAGAAGGAACTCCTTCTTAATTGAACTTTCGTGTAGAGTGTGTCTGTGTAGGGGGACTTTGAGTGTCGAATACAAATGAAGCATGTTGTTAGGATATGCATCTCTGCGTGATATGCTACAGTCCGTTGCAACATGTGATATAGTGGGGGCAGAGGGGTTACCGTCACTTTGTAATGGCTTTACTGAGAGCAGGGAAATGAATCGCTAAATCAGTAGGATTAATAATCGGCTCTGGGTGGGAAATAACCTGCAGAGAATCACAATGACTTTGCTTTTATCTCCTGCGCTTACAGAAGTGCCCGTCCCGCTCAAGATTGCCTCGCAAGTACACCGCATAATCCCATGGGATTAAATTGTTTTTACATGGAACATGTGTAGCATTGCAGTGGAGGAATTTGTAAAGCATGGTAAATATAAAATCAGGGCTTTGATGTGAACCACTGCAGGGCCAACTATCTGCCTTTTTCCTACTTCCGTCGTTTCTATCTCCCCCCACCCCCCTCTCCAGTTCCTTCTGTGTGTTTAGAAATAGGATCTTATAGCCTAAATTGAAAAATGGGACCGCTCCACAACACTCAACACATGGCAGCAGATGTGTGGCAGTCTGTGAGAAGGGGGCAGGGCAAGAGGAAAACGAGACAGAGCAGGGAAGGGACTGAAGGAAAGAGACAGAGAGTGAAAAAGGGACTAGAAGGAGGGGGGAAGAGAAAAGATGAAAAAGGTAAAAAGAGGGAGTGAGAGAGAGAGAGAGGAAGGGAATGAACAGACAGGAGCACAGAGGAGGAAGAAAGATGAGAGAGAGAGGAGGGAAGAGGAATGGAGCGGAGTTTAGAGGCTCTCAAACACTTTGCACTCCCAGCACAGCAGATGCCACATTCTGTCTGGCACAGTGATCTGTGGGCCTGCTCTATTTATACCCTCACTGTGTCACTTCAGGGCCAGCACAACACTCACTACGCACACACACACACACACACACACACACACACACACAAACACACACACACACATCTAGCATAAGGCTTTTGCAGAAGCTCTTCTGCAGTGACTTAAATGAGGCAGGTTAGAGAGGCTCCCTGCAAGGAGTAGAAATGGAAAACTATGAGGGCATACACAAGAGACAAACGGGAACAGGATCAATATGGCCACTTCAGAAAGTATACAGACCCCTTCACTTTTTGCACACTTTATTGTGTTGTAGATTTAATTTTAAACCAATAAAATTGCCATTTTTGACCATCAATTTACACTCAATAACGCTTAATGACAAAGCGAAAACATGTTTTTAGGAATATGCAAGTTTATTAAAAATCAAAAACTGAAATCTCTAATTTACAAAAGTATTCAGGCCCTTAATTCTCTGTTTTACAGCTTTAAGTCTTCTAGGGTCCTCTTTGGCCACTCAAGCACAGTCATAGACTTGTCTTGAAGCCACTCCAACGTTGTCTTGGCTGTATGCTTCGGGTGCTGAAAGGTGAACTGTTGCTCTAGTCTAAGGTCATGTGCACTATCAAGGACCTCTCTGTATTTGGCCAACTCTAGGAAGAGTCCTGCTGGTTCCAAACTATCCATTTTACAATTACCACTGTGCTCCTAGGGACACTCAAAGGTTAAGAAGTAGTTTTATTCCCTTGCTCCGATCTATACAAAACCACAGTTTTATCACAGAGGTCTACAGAGACTTCCTTGGCTCTGTTTTTGTCCTTATATGTGGTGTGAATTATTCGGCCCGATATACACAGGTGTGTGCCTTTTGTAAAATATGTCCAATCAATTCAGTTTACCACAGATTTGGCTCCAGTCAAGTTCTCAACATATCTCAAAGATAATTAAAACAAACAGGAATCCCCCCTGACCACAGTTTGAAGTCCCACAGAGATTTCAGTTAAAATACAAACATTAGCAAAAATATGTTTTCACTTTGTCATTAAAGGTTATTGAGTATAGATAAATGGAAAGAAATAGCAATTTTATCAATTTTAATTTAATCTGCATCTGCAAATGTGCAAAAAAGAGAAGAAGTCTGAATACTCTTTGAAGTCATTGCCTATGCAGTGAGGTCCAAAAGTCTGAGACCACTTCCCCATTCACTTGAGTGAGAAAGTGTTCTTACATTCTTAATTGAATTTTTGTGTGCAGTGTGTATGTATAGGGGGTGAATAAAGTTCACACAAGTTTGCACAAAAAAAAAAAGTTCATTCCGTACAAAAGTCATGTGTAAGTGCTGACATTTCAGAAGATTTCATTAGATGAAAGATGCAGGTTGCTTTTCAATAATGCCCGGCTGGTTTTAGTTGGCAAGCGAGACCATGAGAAAGGGGAGAGTGAACAAGCAGTGGTCTGATTAAGCAGCAGGAGGACTGGCGCCATTTGAATTGCCTTGGTTACTGGGAATAACAGCCACAAGTTACATCAGCTTTCCACCTTAAAGTGATAGTTGGGGTTATTTGACGCTGTGTTGTATGAGGTACTTATACAAAATGTATTACCTGCCAGAGGTTTTAGAGAAGTAGTAGTGCTGGCACAGAAGCTGAGGGATGTGCTGCTATGGACAGGGTCAGAACCTGTTTTAGATACTTTAAAAATGGCCACCAACAAAACCAAAATTGGTAGTGTACACTTTATTTTGAATATTTTCACTGCTTGATCTTGCCATGAAACAGCCTTTTCCTTTGGAACTACACTTTCTCAACTGTTGAACCACCATGTTCCTACACTCACCTTTTATGCCAGTGCTCCAAACGTTCTCCCAACTGATAGTACACCGATCCAAATTTACAGCAGGGAATAGACTGACTATGCCTAACTACCTCACACAACCCCACGTCTAATAACCCGAACTATCCCTTTAACAACAAATAGAGTTGGGGAAACTCAAAGAGGAAAAGCTTATTGTTTGTTCAAGTAGTTAAGGAAAGGCAGACAGGATAAGAAAAGGAAATGAGACATAAAAGAGAGATGGTTTGTATATTTAAACCTGCAGCAACAAATATAGTTCTGTGTATCCTCTCTTCCATAAAAGTGAGTAGTGAACTTCTGGCACTACAGTTTGTGAAGATGTGAAAATTGTATATGAATCATCACATACCTTTTTTTCATCTTGGGTTATTACTCTCATGTGGGCTGAAGGAAAGCTTGATAACACGCACACAGCTTTAATTTAATCAGCAGCACACTGTAGACAAAAGCAGGGCGTCTTTACTCATGCTTTGTGTGATCTCATCTGTAAAGCTATGTTGCATTGTTAAGAGGCAGCACCCCTGCATGTTAAATGGTCCTTGTTTGTAATCAATCAACCCAAATGTTACAGAAGCAAAGCAGGGTTCATTACACATCCGGCTCAGAGAGACGATACCACTCCACACATCCATCAACCTCACACACCGTGGGCCCCTTGCAGTGTAACACTAGCCGGTTGGGGATGGAGGGTGCGGTCACACACACAAATACAAACACTCTCACGCATATACAAAGACACATAGATGCACACACACTCGCACTGTTGTCTGTGACCTATGATGTTATATGCAAAGTCACACAAATAAATTCTAATAGCACAGACAGAGGTGGCATTTAGGAGCAAGAGGAATATTTTATCCAAGCACAATAAGAAAAGCTTGGAGGCAATCTTTGAAGGGTCACCTTTGATATTATGAAAAATGAAAGGCTAAATCATGTCTGTAATATTTCTGTGTGTCTGTCAATGTGTGAGAGGGACAGAGGCAAACTTTAAAGACGCCATGTCTATATCTATTCATGTAGGTTACAAAAGAATTTAATGAAAGCTAACATAGCTGTTTGCGTAACAGTGTGTGAACCAGTGACTGAGCACTCCAGCTGTCAGAGGGGCAGAGGGAAGAGAGAGCTGTGCACCAGTGAGCGCAGGAGAGAACAACAACAAACGCTTCCTCCGCTTTGAAGTGGACCCTATCACCTTCTCACGCTCCGCTCCCCCCTCCACTGTCCATCAGCAAGCCATAAATCCAGGCTCTCATCTGCCGATGTGCCTCTGAAGTTCAGGAATGCCTGCGTGGGATTTGAGGCCCGGTGAGTTATGGGAACACCTGGGAGGGGTAAAAGGGGGACAGGCACAGAGAGAGAAGGAGGAGGGGGCGGGGGTCGTTCAGGCTTCCTAATATCTATGAAGGGCAACATGTTGACAGCCAACAAGGCTGATGGATTAGTTCGGGTGGTCAACTATCTTCTGCCTTTGAATCATGGAAGAAGCATGGAATACAAGCCTGCTGACGACATGCACGTACCCACACACACCTATTGTTTTTACGAGATGGGAATATGAGCGTGTAATGCAGACTTGCGTGTTCAGCGGCAACTTCAGATAGAAAGATACAGCAGAGAATTTGGGGACGGCAGAGATAGCCATGTTTTTGAAAAGGCTGAGGGTTATAAAAACAGAACATGGTCGGGGTCGTGGCCCAGCCTGACTCTGTTGTTCCTGCACAGCAAGCTCACATTCTTTAAACCTGCACACCCAAAGTCACCCATCTGCCTGTCCCTAGCCTAGTCACTACATCGCCCTCCATTTGTTTGTCTGTCAGTGAAAGCAGAGGTTTCTTTCAATCTGTGTACCAGGTGTGTGCCCTTGGATCTCTTTCAGTCTCCTGCTGTATGTTGTGCACATGTACAGTGTGAATGAGTGTGTCGAAACCATTTCTTTCATCGTTGATTGATCTTTCACGTTTTTATAGTCAAAATAGAAAAAGAAAAAGAAAAGTTTATGTCCCCCATCACACAATTTTTTCTTGTTTGTTTATTTTCCCTATATAAGTCATATTCATTCAACTTAGTACTACTCTGTATAGGGTGCTGCAGGGATTATGTTATTTTGAAAGCCATTCTGGAAGTTAGCATCACCCTGCTTCCAAACAACAAAAAGCCAATGGGATTTTTCTACTGGGTTATTGCAGAGAATCAGCTCTTGGATGAAAAAAAGTTTATGATACTTACACATCTTTTTCAGATAATCTTCATAAATGAACACCTATTTTTTGATTTTTGAAGCCTAAATATCGCCAGTAGTAAAACGCTTAATGTTTGGCTTTGAACAAACGACACCAAGGTTGCATGACTTCAGCGTCACCATCGCTAAACTTCCAACTTGTAGTTTGATTTAGCTCTTACATAACTATATTGCTCCCTGTTACTTCCCCATGACAGGCAAAGTAGGAGGAACATAACGGTCAACACACAAATGAATGAATCACTTTGTTGCACTCTCTTTGCCCTTGCTGCGGATGTCTGTTTTCTGTCTTAGTGCATCTCACAGCCAATATTTATACCTTTCCATTACCTGATGGGAGGCAATAAATTTTGCCATTAAATGGACTCATATACGGTAGCTGATCTCAATGATATATTTCAATGCTCAAGTGCCCAATAAACCCCCTCTTTTCTCTTTAAGGATAGATGATATAGAATAGATGAGGTGGTTCAAAAATCAAAGGAGTGGGGATGAAAATGAAAGGGGACAAAATAAGAGAAAATACTAGATATTCCCCTTGTGGTAGACAGTGGTATATTACATGCGATTGTGGAACCTTAAAAAGATTTAGTCTCTCTTTCAGTGGCATTGATTTTGTGGAAGATGTCTTTGTAACTAGCCCGAATGATTTGCCCCCACCCGCAATCAATCAATGCCCGCGGGATCTCACAATGGCAATATTTGCACAGGCGAAATAGATGTGAAGAAACAGAATGAGGAAGAGTGGAGGGGAATTAAGGGGGAATAAAAGTGTGAGGGAGACAAAAAAGAGAGTTGAAAAAACTGAGACAAGGATAGGAGAGACATCACTAAATCAAAACCTCTTGTTTTGTTGACTTCAACTTTGCTGATTCACAAAATGATATGGCTCTCTGAATTTCCTGTAACCCCACCTTGTATGTTAAGTGCTCTTTTTCCTTCTTCTTTTTTTCATTCTTGGATGGATATTGAAACCTCCCACATTCAACATTTCAGTTGAATGGATTCATGATATACTTAAGTATAAGGTTAAAACACAGAGGTTTGTGGCTTGAATTGCCTCTCAACCCTGGGAGGATGTGAACTATTACGCCGTGTATTGTTTCTCCTTTGGTTCGGTCAATGCGAGGGTGTCATGAAGTGCTAGACACTAAGCCTCACCCTACAGTCATGTCAGAGTGCAGTGTAATTGCTGGTGTGGGCGGCCTGGATGTCTCAGACTTGTTATTTGAGATGAGTTAGGTTACAGGTGTGAAAGGAAAGGAATGTCTTTAAAGTGTACATAATAACACATAATTAAAATTCTCTATATCTATCTTGTCTCTATAAAAGACAAGCAAAACACAGGATGTCTGCATTTTTTATTACCCTTTTTATTATTTTTGTTCTTCCCAGTTTACTCACAGCCAGATTCCCATATTCCCTGTCATTGCCAGCCATTCTGTTGACCTATGGTGGATGAAAGATGAAATCATAGTGGTATGAAGTCATGTATTAATAGACACTTTTTCTAAGATGGCACCCACTCAAGTTCCTCACCAGGCACATACTGCACACCGCGTTTACATCTATCTTTGCTAACCTGCAGTCTTTTTCAGTGCAATACTGTGAAGCCGACACCTAGTGTGTGTGATGTGTTGTGTTTGTGTGTACACATGCATTTCATTATCATGGTTTCTTGTAAAAAAAAAAAATATTGCTTCATAGTGCCACTAGTGGTTAAAAACTCGACAGGGGGCCTTTAACATTTTAACTTTAAAGTTTCTGCAGTCACAGGCAGTATTTCAACTCTACACTACCCAGATGCCCTAGAGCCTTTGTTCTTAACATCTGAACCTCTAAAATTTCTTACATTTTCATAACCCTGCTCATCATCTTTGACTAGAAGCTAAGACTAAGTCGTGGTTATGGTCTGGTGTGAATCATGATAAGATTGCACTTTTTGTTAAAAAAAATTGAGATAACTCTGACAGCAGCTAGTTCAAATACACAGAAAACTGATTTTCTTAGGATAATTCAATGTGACATTGCCATCAAGGGATATTGTTATCAAGGACAGAAAGGATAATAGTGTCTGTGAGGGCTGAGATTGCCTGGCTTGCAGTGCTGGCAAGATTTGTACCCAAGTCTAAGTTTATAAAATCCTGAAGTGGAATAGCCATGAAATCACATAGGCTTCGTTAGGTTCTATGTATATAATTGTGTCACAATTTTTATACATTGCCCCAATTCTTCTGCGTCCTATACTCAGCAGTCCCATCTGACCTTCACTAAGGCACGTGCAGTCTTGTTCAAATGACTATGATACTGCAGAGTCAGCAATAACCCCCCCCCCCCCCTAATATTTGTCTCTAGTGAGCTCTTCTGTCTTCCCCCCTCTAAAGAGAGAGGCTAGCACCTGGACGCAACCCAAAACGACTGCCTGCTTCTTAGGCCCATCTTCATCGCTGCATGCCTGAGTGACCTGCTCCTCTGTCTATGCTCCTGTTGACTTATCTACTGATTGACCGTCATGACATTTTCTCACAGTTAGCTTTAATCATTTCAGTGTAACAGTGTACCATTATGGAACATTACGGAACGCCGGAGCACTTGTGTGGTACAACAGCCGACGATGGTGGCACACAGTGTAATTTACATAGAAATGACCAAATTACTGAGCACAGGCGCAGCCATTGGGTGCTATAATTCAAAAAGACTACTGCGAGTAACCACATGCGGGTCTCTGACAGGGTACAGCCTCCAGCCAACACTAACATTCAGAAAAGCAAGTGGTCAGCCAGCAGGAAGGAATGTGCTGTTTCAGCAAGTTGTAGGTATTTTGTCATCACCAGTATCACACGTCCTCTTGCCCTTCTGTGTATCGATTCTCTGTGCACTTCAGGCATGGAGAGGACAAAGCTCTTATTATGAAACAGTAACAGCCCCCGGAAAAAAGCAAAAAACCAAAAACTCCACTGTGCCAGCAAGTATGGCGAAAATGAACACATATTTTAATGCTGTTGAGTAGGGGTAAGGTTTTATAAATGCTAATTTAAAATCTAATTAATAAAATACATACAGATATGAAAGTTTTACAATAGTCTGCCAAGTGGTGCAGCATTTGCATACACCTTTTCAGAATTAGAAAAATCATCCTCACGTCCTTGTTAGGTAGACACAACCATATGTCCAGCCAGCTAATTTGGACCAATCAACTCTTGTCTGGCATTGGGGCTGATTCATAATCTCCCCTCATGACATTTGCATAGAAATATCTTAATTACGGCCGCAGTCTCAGCTAGGTGCAGGTGGCCATGAGAAAGAACGCATTCAACAGCAAAATGATAGATTATCTCCCCATGAATGCGATCAGTGATTCTTTCCAGCAAAAAGACAGAAAGAAAAAAAAACAGTCATTTCCATAAGCATACTAATTCACATTAACATAGAGATGAACCCAGATGCAAATGAGTGAAACGGCATGTACTTGAAACAGGTCCCCTGGCTGTACTGACGAATCAACAGGCATCACCCAGAGGAATATCAAAATCCATCAAGCATGTCAATCAAATGCTGTGCAACATTTCAGTTGAAGTAAGGAGGGGAAAAGCAAGGCAAAAACACTTGAACACAACAAGGTCCTTACGAGGCAGCTAATGTCATGGCTGAGTAATCCTAGATTAAATAAACAAAAGAGAATTTCAAGACGTGCTACGATGGCGGAGTAAAGCACATGCTGAATTTAGCTCTTTTACCAACATTTCATTTGGAGCTTTTGACTTACAACTAGGGCAATTTTTTTTCCATCTTAATGTGCTGTTGGTGTGTGGCCATCATTATACAGTTTATCTGTGAAAAAAAGAAAGATGGCAGTAGACCTATTCTCTTTATGCTCCAAAATGCAAATGTTATACATGAAATCAAATGAGGCTTATGACTTTCTGCAGGCTATGGTCTGACATTTTGGAGACAGAGCTTGAGGGACGAAGCATAACAAATAGGATGGAATTAAGTGGGGAAATTAATCAGGATTTATTTTTATGTATGCAATGACTGGCATGAAGCAAATCGTATTAAGGGAAAATAGAGGAAATCCAGACTGAGGTTAAACAATTCTTGTTTCAAAAACAGTTTAATGGATTATATGCAGATCTCTCTATTTGTATACATACTATAGGCTATATTATTGTTCCATATCTAATAATAATATGAAATTATATAATGAGGAACATAAAACGTTGTATGTCTGTATCAGCCAGTATAGTTCTGTCAACATAAACTACGTCAAAGATCTGACTCACTGGTTGTCATGAGAGACTGAAAATATAAACTAGCACAATGAAAATAACAGACTTTTGTGATGGAAAGGGACAAGGAGGATGTAATCTGTTCCATAATCTGCAAGCATGGCAGCCCTGAGCGCCTAGACAACAGCTGGACAGATGTATTAGTCTGTTCCCCTGTGTTTGATTTACTGTGGCAGAGCCCTGCAAAAAAACAATTCCCCCGCTCAAGGATGCAAGTTTATTGGCTGAAGACATTGCCCATCAGAGGCTTAGTTTTACATGGTCACACACACACGCACACCGACACATAACCCATCACTCCACCTCACCTTCTCTTTTTATTTTACCTTTTTTCTCTCACTTTTTACATCTTTATTCACTCTCATTTATCAAACACTTGCATGCTTTTCACTGCTGACTTCAAAAGTAAATCCATTTGGCAGTGATTAACGGAGCTGGGTGTCCCTTGTGATGTTTCCAGGTGCATAGACTTGTTAAACACGCGCTGTGTGATGAAATGTGGCTACACACCACAAATCCAAAGCCCACACCTATGGATAGTCACCAACTGAAAGTGTAACTGATTTTAACATCAACTTTATTGGTAGAGGAAGAGAAAAGGACAGGACATCTTTAGATTTGACTTAAATTCATTTGGACATACACATGCTGAGATGAAAACAGAGGAGGTCACTACACTTAACACATTTTCTCTCTCCTTATTAGTTGTGGTATGTGCACCCCCCTTCTCGCCTGCCTCTGTTACTCATTACCTTCTACTTTGTCTTGAGAAAGAAGGCCCAGAGGCCCTGACCTTGTTCTTACAACCTTAGTTTGGACAAAGCCAGGCTTTATGCCAGCTCTCCAGGCACACCACAGCCTGCATGTACAGCCCTTACCACTGCCAAAGCCCCTCCAGTTGTTGCCCCGGCCCCCCAGTTTACCCTTCATGGCCCGTATCCACTCAGCTGTGACTAAGTGACTCTCCCCCCAGTGTGTGCCGTGTTTCATAATGAAATCATTCAGTCATGCGCAGGAAGCTCTCTGCACTGTGTAGCCATGGAAGAATGCTGGTTATGTCCATCCCCTCACACATGGCAGGTCTGTTGGAAAGGGACAGTCTAAGTCAGTCAGTCACCTTGTGTCTGGCGAAACACCCGACTTTACTTTTTATTTACTCGGTGCAGTCGGTTCGGTGCAATGACGCAACTGTTTACTGTTTTTAGAGCGTACCTAAAATTTTGTCGGCTTTGTGACTTTTAATGATTTTAGTGTTAGAAGAACAGTTAAGCATTCTGGGAAATATATTTATTTGCTTTTTTGATGAAAGTTAGATGAGATTGATTTGATACCTCTCTGTCTGTCTGGTCAATACAAGGCTACCAACAGCCTGTTAGCTTAGCATAAAGACTGGAAACAAGGGGCAAAAAACTAGCCTGGCTCAATAGCACAATATCCACCTGCAAGCACATCTAAATCTCACTAATTAACACGTGATAACTCATTTTTACACACAGGTATAAAATAATTAAAGCAGTTTTTACGTTGTTTGTGTGCTAAACTATTTCTTGCGTGGTAACAGTTACTTCCTGAAGTCTTGTCATCACTGTCAGGTTGCCAGGCAACCAGCAAAGACTTTGAGAAGTTACCCCAGCCAAGAAATAGTCTGGCTCATAAACCAGAGTATATAGTTTTTATGCTTCAGTTTTTGTGCAGATTAAACAAACAAGATAGATTTGTGAGCTGAAGGCAGACTTCATTATCTAGAGCCAGCTAGCTGTTTCCAGTCTCTAAACTAAGCAATGATAACCAACTCTGGTCTTGTCCTTGTTTTGATCAGACCAACATAGAAGTTATATATTTCTCATCTATCTCTCACCAAGAAAGCTACAGTAATAATTATTCTCCAAACTGTCATACTATTCCTCCCTTTTCTTTTAATATAACCTCCACATGATCCTGACTTTATTAAGAGTTTTTTTTTTAAAAATCATGAAATATAGGAACACAGCCAACTTAGACAAGAGTTTATGTACACAGCTGGGACTCCTTACCCTTGCCTGCAATGTGTCCATGGAGATGAGCCTCCCTCAGCTCCTCTGGAATGTTTGCAATGTGCACAAAGAAGATCAGCTTGAGTACCTGGGGTCTGTGCTGAGGCCTGCTGCGGGCCCCCGGCTGTATGACTGTCTGAGCTTGTGATTCAGTGTACTGACACATAAAATGAGCACATCTTGAAGAAACCACAGAACACTGGCATGTATGAGGGAATCACTGGTGCCACAAGCTAGGACAAGCTGCGTTCATCAGACCATGTCACATAGGTATGTGAATGAAGATTTGCTTGCCTCTGGGTGGGGAAAAAAAAACGGGGGACTTGAAAGAATATGTGTTGTGAGCTGAAGTAAGCCAGGCAAGAGTGAGAGTGGAACATATGCAAACAGTTAAAAGGGTGATTCAACAACCCCTTTGATATCCACCATTAGTGTGATTACAGCTGGCATGGTCCCTGGTTAAAAAATGGCTCTCTTGTGCAAAGGAGTCCACAAAAAAACTCATTAGGAAAATGAAACTTTCATTTTCCATTTAGCTAACAAATGAAGTTGACAGTGATGTTAACAGCAGAGACGGATGCGCGACAGGAAGGGTGAGATGTGGGTGAATTATAGAGGGAGGGAGATTGTGTGAGGCAGGAAGGGAGGAAGGGTTGTGAGTCTGGTTTAGACATGCAGACCTTAGTTTAGCATTGTGTTTAATCCCTGGTGTCTGCGGCCTGTCGTAAATCTCTTGTTTGGCATTAACAGACATGCTTAGAGCACCATGTCCAGCTGCAAGTGCAGTCTTTGCAACCCCCCCCCCACCACCACCACCACCACCCCCCCACCCCCACCCTGAAACACACATGTTCATATACTAACCCTACACCCAGCAACCAGCACATTAACATGACCTGCTTTTCCCTATACAACAGCCAGTGCACATATTGATCCCCAAGTCCCTATTACAGCTGCAGCAGGCACTTACTCTGGAAAAAGCCTCCAGTTACACCTGCTTCAACGTCTGCTGCTCATCTGCAACTATGTAGCGACCTAGCAAGGAGAAGCACAAATCACGACACACGTGCTGCAATCAGTTAAATCAATTGCGAGTTCAAATCGAGCCACTATTTGTACAAGATACACTCATTCTCTCATCCTTCTCCACGGAGCTGTACAAACAGTTGTGGTGTGCCCTGGAATTGGCCATATATTTAGAAAAAAAAGTCGTAAAAGAAACCAGGTGAGGTGCAGGACAGTCAAAGGCTGGAAAGAATTGGGCCTTGAAACTTAAAACTTTAATCATTGACTTTCTTTCTGATGTGCTCATAAGTCTAGAACCAGAAATGAGACACAGAGCTGGTCCCATGGTGGAACTAATAAGGAAAGGATGCTTCCAGAAGGGTCAAACTAAAGACAGATGTTAAGAGAAACAGTAAAAGGCGAAATAATACAATTGACCTCAAAACAATATATCTGTACTTCTTCTTTCATACCTCTCACAATTACTAATTCAACCTTGAAATAATTGTAAACGGGGCTCTACCTTGAGAGCATAGCTCTCATTAACTGATTCAGCCTCTCAAGCATCCAGTAAGGGACTTTCCTTACTTTTCATCTGAACAGATTGAGCCAATAAGCCATCCAGCCTTGGCCGCACAATGACTGTTTATATCACAAGTGTGACAAATATTCTGCAATCTGTCATTTTGGTCTAAAAAGGATGGAGTGTTGATATAGCTAGGGAACAGTTAAAACCCTTTTCGGAGAATGTCAAATTATGTCAGTTGTCTCCTTCAGTTCATCATTCTGGGTGAGATTGTAAAGGGGATTAGAGATTCCTGTTGTATCGTGCCTGTGGCTGACAGAATGGCTCCTGGGGAACAGTGTGCCAGAACAAGATATTTCTATAGCACAATGAGAGCACTGTAATGGGCAAGTACAGAGGCCTGAGAAATCCCCGCGCTCCCTACATAGGTAAATATTTGATGCAGTCTAATAAGGCAGTTTAGTACAAACTGCATATGAAACACAGTCTGACAACGGTTAAATTATATTACAGTGTATTTATCAAAAAGAACAAGAGATTTTGGAATGTTACAACGCACATTAAATTAGTGGAGCATCAAATATCCAAAACAGGTAGCCAGACGATATTTACAAGGTACTTACAACATGTACAATGGACATGATACACCTGTGACTTTAAGGCAGAATATGCAATGCAAACACAATTACAAGAGTGCAGGTGCTGCTATGACAGTGTACTGTGCAAACGATCCTCTATAAAAAGCCAGCCAGATGTCAACAGAAATACAGTATTCAAGAGTCAACTTATGTTAAGGCTTAGGAGTTTGTCATTAGGATTACTGAACACAAGGCAAAAATCCAAACACACACACATGAAGGGCTGCATTACCACACCCTAGTCACAAATATAGCCTACTCTTTACATCGATTCCTATTCAGGTGAGCATCAGTGGAGTGAAGTAAGACAGGATAAACTGGCCTTAATCATTCCTCTCTGTGAGGCATACAGTGAAAATATGTGCAGGGAGCTTATAAACGTGTCAAATTTACTTATTCATAAAGTAAGCAACACATTCTATTCACAAGAGGTAGTTCAGCTGGATATTCAAGACAGTTCTGTGTAATGCGCATCAGTTTGGCACAGGTGTGCCAATCGCGTTTGCAGAGCTCATTATACTGTGCAGGCAACAAATCCATCACCAGTGCGTGCTGAACGTTCACAGCTGGCTGTACTTGCCTTTGCAATGCAAAATGTGTTTGTATAATCTGTCTATCCTGTCCTGGAGAACACCAGCGTGCTCCTCTGAGAGAAATCCTAATTCCAGAGACAAAGGCTCGCTGTCTCTGTAGAGCTCCAGCAGCCTTTTCCTGGAGTCTCTGCGCCTGTGCAGCTCCGCCACGCGCTGCGTGGTCCTTTTTCTGAACACACACACGGAGCTTAGCACCGTATTGTGATATTTCTCCCACATGTTTAAGACCCGGAACCCGTGTACGAGTCCGGCCTCGTTGTCTATGAACACAAGGTCACCCTGGGGCGTTTTGAGGAGGTTGTTGGTGTCCCTCTCCATTACGCGCGAGTCCCACTGCAGGCTGAACAGATTGCTGACGAGCCTGTCGAAGTTTGCAGTCAGGTAGTCGAATATTATCAGGTCGGTCCACTGCATAAGCTCCAGCAGCTCCGCCGTCGTCTTGTTCCGGAGCTCTGCAAGCACAGGATGCAGCCCGCTGCTCTCCTGTCTGAGTGGCGCAGGTGTGACCACCCCGGTCAGGTTGGAGACCCACTCAGTGAGAGAAACAACGGCTCGGTCACTCCACTGTAAACCATCTATCCGCGTCCTCACAGCCGCCCATTGTTCACTGTCGCTGTTCAGCTGTGACAGTATTAGAGGGGGCAGGTTTGTGATGCCCAGTAAACTGGCAAGGTAATATGTCAAAGTTTCTCCTTGCACCTGATCCGCGTTTATCCCGTAACGCACACACGCTTTGCTCCCGTCTGCAAAAGTGGCGAGCTGGTTGGATATCCTACCGCATCCAGGCTCCAGCTTCACTATCCGGTATGTCCTGGCTCTCTCTCGCCAATCCCGAGCATATTCCTCCGTGAAGCCCTCAGGGAAGAGATCTTCGAGCCATTCACTCCAAAATATCCCATCCTCCACCGGGGAACCTAACTTGACCGGGCCCTCCCGGCGCGCTGACCTCTTGTTATCCCCATTCATATGGTAATTTCGACTTCCTGCAGAGACAGTTTGATCGGTAAGGTTGCGAGCCTCAAGTCTGCCCCCCAAGTGCGGTCTTTGTGCCGCTCGGACAGCGAGCAATGCCCGGAAAGTTTTGGCGGAGAGGTCCGCTGGGAGACCTTGGTGAAAAGACCCTCCGCCCGGTACTGAGAACCTCCGTTTGTGTCGCTCCAAGCGGTTCTCCAGTGCGCTCCAGACGTAGAAAACACTTGCAAGGGCGCACATGAAGAGCACAGCGAACAAGTTTGCTGAAACAGCCCTCATGCTGAAGACCACCTTTCCCCTCGGGGACCCACGGAGCTCCAGCAGATTAAGACAAGAGACAGAAAGAACCAAATTTCTTCAACCCACAGTTGAGCTGGAGCGGCTGTGAGCTGCGCGCCCCGTGTCCCGTACACCCCCGAAGCCCGCGGCTCACAGGAGGACAGCTTGAGATCACAGGATGAAGCGGGTCTCCGAAACAGTGTGAATCTCATCTCCCGTCCTGTTCGGATGTCTTGTCATATCCCTCCTCTGCGGGAAACAGAGAGAGCATTTCGCGTGTCAGCACAGCGGATATCCTCTACTGAGCGTTCTCCATTGCAGCCCGCTGGTGTCGTAGGGTCTTTCTGTCCGTGTGCACCCCACCGTCCCTCATCCTCCTTTCTCTCTTCACTGTTCGCTGGGTGAGTTTGATTTGTGGTAGTGTCGGTTCGCAGAGAGACACTAGGCGGTGAGACACGTGACTCCAGTCCCGAGATGGTGGGCGGATCGTGGGAAGGGGGGTTCAGAGAGGAACGGAGCAAGTGCACCGCACCGCGTTGTGTGTGTGTGTTTGATGTGAGAGGAGTGCGTGGTATTGGCAAAGACAACCATTATGATAATTGATACCTAAGGCAGAAATACTTCGGAAATTATGTCACCATTTTAAAACAAATTATATTCTGCGCCTGTGTAGGCTACAAAGAGTGTATCCTGTGTCAGACAGGCAGGGATGAGTGGAGGGTGACCCTGCCTGAACTCACTTTGCCCAGATTTGTGCTAAATCTCCCACATTTTTAGTCTATCTCTAATGTAGGCCAATGCCAACATAAGATCATAATGTATCACAGAAAGCAACATATCCTATTTTTGTAGTTTTGGCTCTGTGTAGGCTGCAGCACATTGGATTTGAGATGAAAGTATAACTGTAGGGTTAAAGCGTTGACTTTCAGCTTACACAGTTTGGGGTTGTTCTCAACCATAGTGGGCGGACACAGGACCCATTGACCTTTTTACACCTCCAATTTTAGGACACTGGTATGATCCAAAACATACAGACAAGGCAAGCATTTATCCCAAATACTGGGAATAGTGTTTCTGGCCAAGTCAGTCACCTGACATCTGTCTAACTGGTCATGTGTTTCCCTGCAGACTGAAGGCCAAAAGCTCCTGAAACAAGCAAGAAGTGTCCAACATATTTTGGTCCCCCAAATTTGGGATACTATGTATTCTATTATTCTGATTTAGGTGTAAAGATTCTTCACAGTTCTTTTGAGCTCCAAGTATGATGGAGAACAGAGCCAAAATAACAAAAATATGTGACTGTCCTAAAGGTTTCATGATCTAGCTGTTCCTTCTGTACCACACAATAGTATTTTTAAAGGCTGAAAGAATTCTAAGACATTTCAAATAATCTACAATGTGACCATAAGTGCCTTTGTATGTAGGAATAACAATCATTTGAGTTTACTTTTGAAAAGTTGTATATATTTGAATTCATTTCAATGTAATCTAGACCTACAAATACATGTGTAAAGACATTTTGTATACGATGTATCATCAGTTTTATCCTAAAGTAGCTACATGAAACTAAAAAAAATCTTAACACAAGATCCACTTACTCTCTTACTATGGAGTTTTCAACCATATTCCACCATCTTCAACAGCAGACAGCATTTCCTCAATCATGAAATGCATGGTACAAATGCCTTGTTTCAGTATTTAATGGCTCAAGTTGCTGTTTTGTATTCATAAAGACCACAGTTAGTTCAGTTTCTGCTGCTACGTATTTGATCATTTTCCTGCCAACACCTGGGGCACAATAAAGTCAACTCATGCTTGTTTCATCCTCATCCAAAGCTTTTGTTAAACCAAATGTAACATGCATGCACACAAACTCCTTTATACACATCTCCCTCATTAACTTATTCCTCATTAGCATCCCCTCACACTCTTCACCATTCGACTCATGTTTTCGCACTCTGTATCTTGAACCTTAGCTTCCTAATCAAATTAATTGGGTCATTTTTATTGCAACATACTGGCATGCTAAATTGCCTGGGTCGAAAAGACAGTCACAGACAAGAATACTCAATTACACCCAGTAAACTAGAGGGCCACAAATTTGTGCTTTAAATGCCTGGAGCACAGAGACTGTTATCTCCATGTTGATATTCATGTTATTTTATAGCTTGCAGAGAGAACTGCACAAAACCCATCCTCACTAGTTTATCTTATAACATGCAGAAATTGACAAGGGATGACTTCTCGCAGACAGGCAGGTGAAATGATTCTGATGTGGTCATATTGTTCATGTAGCCTTCACTTCTGCTTTGTCAGATTGGATCTTTTAGTCATTTTTACTTTCCTTTTTTTTTTTTTTTTTTTTTTTGCCAACAGCAAAATAATTTGTTCAATTCCCAGCCTGTGTTTTGATTCTGAAATGCAGATTGACAGCAGTAGCGGTGCAGAGGGAACGAAACATCTCCGGGTAGGGCGCGAGTAGAGAGGCTTTTACAAGTCCTCCAAAAAATCTCCAGAAATGGTTTGTGTAGTGGTGCATGGCTGAGCATGTTTTTCTAACACGGCAGACAAAAGAGTGGGTCCTTGTGGAGGCGGAGTTTTTCCATATGCTGTTTAAAACAAATTAGCCTTTGCAAATTGCACACCGTGTCTGTCTCCCAGAAATGCAGACAGTTAGGCTTCCTAAATACATACGAGTAATATATAGAAAGGCTCTTTTGTATTTATGAGCATGTTACCGCAGTTTTTTTCTCTAGTCCTGTTGTAAAAATGTTACTTCACCTTGGTGTAGTGGCTTCACTTTCACTTTAAAGCTGAGTAACAGCTAGACTTAAGACTTGCAGCGTCTAGACATGGGAAATGAAGAAGGCTTAAGTGCATTGCTGGAATTCTCTCTGATGTGTGTTGCTTTTTAGGTGTCTGGAGTAACCGTACTGACCGGCTCAGTCTGCGGCAGCTCTGCCGGTGGTGTCCCTTTCTCTGAGCACAAGTGTGGGCATGTTCACATATCAAACCTATCTGTTTCTTGCCATGTGTTATCTGCAGGTCAGCCAACCTCTGAGCCCCCCCTCCCCCTCCCACAATCACCCCCCACCCCTTTGCTGGTGCATTCCTCCCTGTGCTTTCCTCATAAATCCCACAGCAGTCCCGGGAGGGCTGTAACACAGAAAGCTTTCCTCCACTAGTCATGGCTGTCTGTGGTCAAGCGCTGCAGTGACACAAGAGAGCCCAGACCGTCTGTCATTCTGTCCGCAGCGACACAGTACACCCATCACCGGCCGTCTGACCACGCCGCAGCTGTGATATAATCTCGGGTTCTCTGCGTGGTGCCTGTCTGCCTGTGCAGATGGACAGATGGACGCAAAGGTAGACATTAAGGGATGGGGACGGAGGAGGAGAAAGTGCAGTGGGCTTCTGCCACATCCCTTGTAGTCTAAGGTTAATTCACGCTGAGCAATAACTCATAGGTCCCCTGACACTTTGCAGCACTCTGTTTCCTGGACTGAATAATGAATGTGCAGGGCTTCCATTAGCGTTGAAAGCTACGATTATTTCACAGGGCCTGACAATTACTCATACTGAGGGACTCAGGGACAGGGCGGGGGGGATCCACGGGGATGAATTCATCGTCTCCTGGTTTATGTGTGTGATAAAGATATGTGTAAGTGAATGTGTGTTCTTTGGACGTGTGTGTGCCTGTATGTGTTTATTCTAAAAAAGGAAGTGACTGGAGCGGATTATAAGAAGGAGGTATCTTGGTTTAATTTAGTATTCTAGTGGTAAGAATGTATGCACACTGAACTGTCAATACCTGCCTTGAATACAGGAACTGGGATATTGCCATCTGCTCAAGAAACCCAGCGTGTACTCCTTTCTACACAGAACGCTAGAATGTGGCTGTGGTAAACTTGCAGTTGCGGATGTACCATTACAATAAATACTCCAGAGACAGACAAGACATTTCTTTTAACTACTGGTGACAGAGACAAAATCTTGTCAGCACTTATCTCAGCACTAAGTCTTTGGAATAGGGCATAAATTGCATAAAATGGACTTTATAGTCGGCACACTAGTTTCTTGGCGTCTATTAGCAGGCAGATGCTGCTGGCGTTGAATGTGAGACGGTACGCAGTTTCACTCTCAATCATTGTATTTCTAAGATGACGCAGTTTTTTAAAAAGCCCTGCTGGCTTTATCTAGATAGAAAGCGGAGTCTCACAGGCGGCGAGAAGAAACAAGCAGCCTATGCAGAATCAAAAACGAAGCTGTTGCTACAAGCAGAGATCCGCTGCACTGCTAGGACCTGAGCATGGCACAGAGCCACCAAGCTGCTGCCCTTTTTTCCACCATTCACTGCGGTTTCATTAGCCTGTCTTTGCCAATTTCCTGATATGCAGGCTCAAGGTTTTTTTTTTTAGCAGTGACTGGTCAGTTGCAATTTGCTAATGAATGGGTAATTGTTAATGAGTGCAGTATTACTCCCTCAGCTATGGAGAATAAGCAGGAGGCCTGGCTTATTGATGTACTGTACTCCTCATCTCCATCTGGTTTCCATGCAGCAGCGGTTAAATAGGGGGTTTTTGAGCGAGCAGAGGAGTGGGCCATTGAAATTCAGTGCTACACAAGGGAGACCCTCTTACAAGAGTGAAATCGGGAAGGGAGGAAGGAGATGTACTGTCGAGCCACTCGATTAAAGAATCAGTGTCCAATCTCCTGGATTACACCCCCTGACCTGCAACACCAAATCCCCTATTAAATAAGTCAAGAATTGAATTCTTTTTACTTTCCCATCTGTTAACTGGCTTATTGACTCAAGTGTGCTCAGTGCTTTGTGGCGAGGCTTGCCTTTAAATTGGCTAAAGGGAGAGCTTAAGAACATCTGATCATTATTAGGTAAGTCATGACATTCAAATCCTTGGTGTATTTTTTTTTCAGATGAAATGCGCCACGTGCTGTGGATTTGCCACAGCGCTTGCAGGGGGGGGTCACACACGGTCAGTTAAGATTAGAGATGGTGGTTGAATGTCCTCCTAACATTTCAGCGAAAAATTTAGCGGCTTCAAATTTAATGGGCAAGCAGCGTGAAGTGCTTGCCCTCATCACATCGCGCTGGAATGAATCTTCTGCATGTGAGGGAGGAGTGCTGCGGTTTACATGCATCTTCTTTCTCAATTCCTCCACGCCCTCGCCAGATTTCAAACCAGTTTGAGCAACCGCTAATGAAAAACATTTAGCCTTTTCAGCATGTGGCTCTAACTTACAATTCAGCTTGGGGAAATTTACTGTGTAGATGGTAAAGCTAGTGGTATGAATAAAGACAGTCTATATTTCTCATGGTTAAATTCAGATTAACAGGCCTGTGCAGTGCAGTATTAATATCTGCTCGCCATATGCAACGTACTATAAACACATATTATTTGACTGGGAGTTATAGCACCAGTCTGCTTCTTTGTGCTATCATTTGGCTCTGATGCTTCAAAGCCTTAAATTCTGCTTAGATGTAAGCTGGACATGAGTTGAAAAAGGAAATGCAGTATGCCAACAGAGAGCAGTTCACAGCTTGATGGTGGTAATTATCAGCCTATAAGAGCTGCCGATATATGGTACATTGATTAAATTTAAATGGTTGATTACACTTTTAAAACATCTTAGGAAAAAAAAAACAGCTGGAAGCATCTGAAAATGCTTCTGTTATATCAACCCTAACATTTCTTCCTGCCAGTTTACCCCCTGTTTACAGCTCCTCAGCTTCAGTAACGATGGTGTTGGAGGGTTAAGGGAGGGAAAAGGTCAGAATCCTGGGCACAAGAGTGACCCCCCCGGCATCTTGACCTTTTTCTACCCAAGAGGCTGGTTGTGTTGACAGGACCCTGGTGGGGGGAAGGGTAAACAAACGAGCCACATGGAAACGACTCCTAGGCAACCGCTGCAAGTAAAACAAAAATACGGAAAACCTCAGCTTACTCAGAACTCACACTCGGTCTGTCGCTCCAAATTAGCAAGCAGTGTAGACTGTTTGTGTTAGCTAGATCTTATAAAAATAACAAAGCGCAACTCAATTCAAAGAATCGCCATGGTTTTGTAAAAGTTTGACTTAGTTTTAGTTCCTTTACTTGTATGTAGCTGTATAACTGTGCTGCATAAATAAGAACATCCTGCTTGTCCTTCTGAGCCAAACATCAGTTCGACTGGGTTAACAAGTAAGATTCCACCATTTAAAACCCCAGAGAGGAGACTGAATGCTGTGGTCATTTGATATCGGCTTTATTTAACAGGAGGTGGGCTATAGAGTGAAAGTCTGATCATTTATGTCTGTGGCCTTGTGGAACAAGCCTTTTCCATAGGCCTTGATGTTGAGTGTATTTTACTTTCCTATGCTTCACTGGTGCCTGGAATCTCTAATGTGGCAGATAGACGCACACCACTGATAGATTTGCGTCCCTTGGGACAGGTTTGTATCACTGTTGGCTGTCAGCGCATACATTATGCCGTTTAAGCAAGAATGATCACTGCTATTAACAACAAAGCGGGCCCAATTGAATAATTTAAGTAGTGGGTAGTGGCAGTGGCTCATTCCTGATAAAAGAAGGGAGTGGAGAATTGATCAAACAGCCAGCCCTAACCCAGCTGTGGGAATATAAATAATAAAATGAGATCAGAGGGATTAGTCGTGGTGCCCTGTTCCAGTCCAGTGCTTGCTACTTACATTCCTCTCCCACTGAGGTTCTCGCTGTGGACATCTTGATTCCACTTTGCTGCGTGCAATGGCAAATCGATATGTTCCATAACAGCTGGAAGCGGGAAGGATGGGATGTGGAATCCTAGAAAAGTGATGTGCTGCGGTACATGATTAAAAAAAAAAAAAAAAAAAATTGTTTTCATCTTTTCACCTTGATGTGTACAGGTTTTTGTGACTTGGCTGCAGTAAAAAAGATATCTTCTTATCCACATCAGGCCTGTTTATAAGTCTTCAAAGGCTGCTTGAGATTCATCTCATGTCTCCTTTGAAAGGCATTTCATGGATTTGTAAGCTCTGACTCCCTCTAGAGGGAGTAAGGTTGCACAACAGAGCATAAACAACAACATGCTTCCTCCTATAAAAACTCCCACTCCCTTAAAATATAGATTTATGAAATTCCTAGCTGACACCAAGTTTCAGCAATGAAATGAAAGAACACAAAATGTTGTGTTCTTTAATTAATATTAGTTGACAGATTGGGTGTTGAAGTCCAAGCCCAGGCTCCTTGTTCCAAATGAGGTTTTTGGCAATCTGTGCTCACTGCTGAATTATGCAACTACTTCTGTGTGAATGTTCATTTTTGTATAAATTTTAAAGAATTGTTCACTGATCTATCTTATGAATATCCCGCCAATAAGTTCAACCACATCCATCTCTCTGATTGAGTTTGCAGGATAAAGACAGCAGACATCTAGTGTAGTCTGAAATGTCATTTTTATGGTCATGTTGATAGTCTTTGCCAGTTTACTCTCACAAGAACACTGGATCAACTGACGGGAGGATGAAAATATGCATTTACATCTTACAGATGAAGGCGAAGGTCTCCACACTCACATCCCAGTTGACACCACACACTGTGGCGTGTTCTATCTTGAGCTGTAGGAGGTTAGACATCAGTATGAGCAATGCATGATGTAACAGATCTGTAAGGGTAAATTTATAAGAGACGGAAACACTCAGCTATCAGGAGGATTTATCAGTTACTTGAGATCATGGTGCTATTTCTGGCGAATGTCTTTAAGTATCTTGGTATAACAGGTTTTGATCTAAGATAAGATTTCTTTTTTTTAACTTTATGGTTATTTTACTTGAGGATTGATCCCAGATAAGTGATTCCCCCCCCCCCCCCCCTTTGACATTTTACTAATTTAGTCCAGGCCTTTCAACATCATGGCTTTTACACTGAAAGGTTTGGAATAAGAGCCATGAATCTGTGAAGATCAAAGTGTTTTTTGAAATTAACTTTTATCTTTGATGAAGTAATGAAATGCCGACGAAAATTACGAGTGCAGAGCCAATAATGTTGATACTGAGAGTGGGTTTTAATTTTTCTGAAATTGTTAACAATTTAAAAGACCTTCAGAACAGTCTCTGTTCTTATTTAGTTTCATTTTCTGGTGCCTTTTTTGTCTTAATTGCTCCTTCTTTCTGAGTCTTTCATGGACACACATGCACGCACGCGCATGCACACACACACACACACACACACACACACACACACACACACACACACACACACAATTTCTGCCTCCCTTATATAAATCTAGACTCTATATGTGCCTATTTCTGAAAATTGACACATCACAAAAGCTGCTGTATGTTACATATAAATCTATGAATCTAACTAACATGTCAGAAATACTTATATATAAATTAAATATACTGTTAAATGTTTACTGATTAACTCTAAATTCACTTACAGAAATGTAACATATTGCTCTGGAAAATGCAGTGACACATAATGTCTCCTTTGAGAAGGGATGAAATCTGAGAATCTGATATTAAAACCGACTCAGTGTTTGTCATTTAATATCTAAAAAGACAGAAGTTTGTTACATTACACAGAATGGCCCTTCTACCACAAACAAATTCTCCCAGTACATCCAAGATGTTTTGGGTGCCTTAAACCTCCTGTGACATGTGGTTTGCGGGGCCATCAGAACCTTTTCCCACTTTACCAAACATTTATGCCTTTTCATTATTTGCCACAAGAGGCCGCTGTGCACATATTGTCTTTCCTTTGTAGAACTTTGGCTTAAAGAACACTTGGAGCTGTTTTATGTCGGCTGCTGTTATTGCACTTTTTGCTTTTACAGTCCAAGCAAACATAACAGATAAAACATGGTGTTAAAACAACAAAAGAGCGAGAAACTGGAAGAGGGAAAAGATAGAAAAACATTACATGACAACAAAAACTTTATAAGGTACACCTGTAGAAAACTAGTGCAATCCAATAAACAGCTCTGCCATGATTTAATTTTAGAAAGCTTCTAAATTTTCAGTGCTGACTGTGAGAAAAGTGATAACTCTGCTTTATCACGAGGTGGTAGTGGGTGGTGGTGTAGAATTGGACTGTGTTATATTAAGGGGGTATTTTTAATATTTGGTCCACCCCATTTGCATACATTAGGGGGGCATAATATTAGAAGCACGGCTGTCATTACATGCTGGTCAACTTCATAATAGGCTACTGTAGAAAAAAAAAATTGCATTCATCTCAGAAAAGCCATGACATAGCAGTGAAACCAGGACATAGATGGTCAAAAGCCAGAGAGCAAAAGTGTGTTTTAACCTTTTTAATTCCAGTTATGGATGCGTGATATTGTTATAGAAGTATGAAGATACATATTTTCATCATTTTGGTCAACTACTGAAACACCTGAAAAAAGTTATTCACATGGACTTACGTCAAAATTCCTCATCTTGTTGTGTCTGATTTAATGTTATATTCCAAACATCAACTCATGGACCCAGCTTATATGCACTTAGTGAAAACAACACATAATCTTATATGTTAGACTTGCACCTGCATATTTGGGTTTCTCATAACCAATGTTATTATGGAAGTATTTAGGTTTCGCAAAACATAGCAAAGTTTGAGTTTTAATTGCTCATACTCATGCCATTTATGATTTTAAACCCAATACACATTCCATGTTATTATTCATATAGTACACATAATCTCAATATTGGAGTTTTTTTTTTTGTTTGTTTTTTTTCCTGTCTGTACCATATCCCATTTAATTGCGCTGAGGCATGCTACGTGGTCAGGCTTAATATTTGGCACGGTAGAAAAAGAATACCACCCTAGATCCAATTTTATTATGATGGCTGCCCTCGCATAAAACTAAATCCAAAAATTGATGTGACTATAAATACACACAACAGATCAAGTATAGAGAGGTTGGAGCTCCACGTCCACACCCTACATCCCGACATCCAGCACAATGCGCACGATCCTCTCCCCTGTTTGTTTTCCACTTGAAGCATCATTAAGTGGCTCTGTTCTATAAAACCGCGAATTCTTCCCGTCAAGTGTTCCATTCCTCACGCAAAATGTCACTGAGAACACGTTGAGATCACTGGCTTCTGTCTGGAGACTCCTCCAGAGCTATAACCAAGAGAAACGAATAACAAAACACCGAGATCAGAGAGGACAAAGTGCTCTCCGGCAGGAAAGTTGGAGAGGAGAGGGAGAATTGGAGCATGGAGGTGATGTGCTGTACAAAGTTGGGTGTCTGTTAATGGGCTTTGGGTGGTTGTTTTCTGCTTTAAAGTAGCTTAGTGGTTCCAATTTTGGTCTCTCACACTGACCTCACTCAGCCCAATTTTTTCTCTCTTTTTTTTTTTTTTTTTTCCTTTCTCCCACCTCTTCTGTATCTCTCTGACCAAACTATTTCCACCACAGTGGCACATCCTTGGTTGTCTCCTGTGTACGGTGACAGGAAGGGGATAAAAGAAAAAAAAAGAAAAAAAAAAAGATGATCAAAACAGAAACCTAGTTGCCATGGTACACCAAAACAAACTCTCTGCATGAGACGCTTGTCTGGTTCATTGCCCATGTGGCTATTTTTTAGTGGCAATGACACAACGGCAAGGGTCACTTTATGATAAACACGGATGAAGGGAAGGAAATGCAATTATCCAACAAACAAAAGCGGAGGCAGGTCTGTAGGACTCTGTGTCTCATGTCAGAAACCTTGTGACTCCCTGTTGGAACCAGGAGTAGATGGAAATTCTCGTCCTTCCTCCTGCATACCATGCTTTCCCTCTGTGTCTTCTTTCATGTCCTTCTGAGGTTTGCATTATAAGAGTGACATTTTTTTTTCTCCCAGTGTGGTTCTGTCTTCTGAGCAGGGAGCTTTGTCAGCAATTACTCAGGGAGCTTCCAGTGCTACTGTAACCAGCTCCAGTCGCCCCCCCGCCCCCCCTCAACAATTTAATTTTCAGAGTTTTGTAGCCATGCTTATAGACCTCACAGCTGGAGTCTACAGTCTTCCTATAAACTTATATGGGCTTGACAAGATTTATGATCTTCAGAGCTGTTTGGATGACGGCATGAGTCTATTCTGAGACAAATCCCACTCACTATTGAAAGAGAAGGTGACCTACAACACACATTCAAGGGGAGGGCACTTCTTGTTTTATTGGACAGTGTTTGCAATAAGTAACTAAGTTTTCTGGGTTCAAGCTTTTAAATCTTGATTCAGCAATTAAAAACCAAAGTAACATGTGTAATAATGTTTCTGAAGTTTGCATATACCGGCTGACTTTACATTTGGCTCAGCATGGATTCACATGAAAAGCTGAGGTCGGCAGATATTTCGCACATGCTGTAATTTGCATGAGGTCGTTTCCTATTAAAACTTTTTCTGGTAAAGATCAGCTATGGTCGCATTCAGAGAAAAAAATTTCACTTCAAAGTTCCTGAAATAGATTTTCAGGCGATTTACATTATACTCACACTACAAGCAGTGGTGACTGATTGGACTGTATAGGACGTTCCATGGAGGTACATATGGAAGAGTTCATGCTGCATGCTGGATATTATATAGGAGCAGAGCTCACCAGGTCACACATTCATGTGCATATGCTCAGACATGCACACCATTTCTCTAGCATCCTATCTATAGACGCCCTTGAGGGTGCTATAATAATCTTTACTTTAATTTGGCTCCCTGCTGTTGCAATCTCCTGCAGATGGACCTTTTGCTTTGGGATTAACAGGGTGTAATAGGATGTGGAATCCAAGTCTTTGTCATTTCCACCCAGGGCAGCCATAGCTGCATAGCTTCACTGGGTGGAGACCCAGGAGGACAGATTTAGAGCTTCATACAAAGTAAATGTATTTGACCTGACTTACTTTATAGGTTTATGTAAATCAAAGCCAGGCAGGGACAATTTAGAGTGTGACTTAAAGGCATAGAGCGAGTACACGTGAGGCAAAACTACTTTAGATGTCTCTGAATAGATTACTTGAATATAATATGCATCTCGAGCATTGAAAATGCTTTGAAGTATTTGGAATTGGATGGGCATTGACAATAATGTAATGCAATTCTTGAGGCACTGCATCTCACTTGATTTAGCTTGACATACCTATAGGCATATATATAATGTCTTGCAGAAGTCTGAGCTTCATATGTAAACAGGGCCAATAAGTTCAGACATACCATTCATTACATCCTAAAGTACATTAATGTGTACTTTACATCTTCTTCTATTATATTCAGACTAATTTGGACTCATTTTCTCTTTCACTTAATGTCACGTAATTATCACCATGTCTATCTATCTATCTTTTCTTTTTCTTCCCTCCTGCTCTTTTGCATAATAAAGAAAAATGACTGGTGAGGTAAAAGGACAGACATGCCTCCGCTCCTCTTTAGGGACAGATAATTATGCATAAACACAGTGGCTGAATGCAGAGCAAGTAGTTAACCTTAAAAGAGTTCATAAAAACAAGCTGTCTTCATAAGTGGAGTGCTCTCTTTAGAGTGCAGCGCATAAATGAGAGCATATTTGGTGTCCAGTTTGACACTGTCCTGCACTATTAAGTTACTAAACTGCACATCGTCATGGCACTCTGCTGCAAAGCTGGCAACAGTTGTCGCCGGCTTTGCTGAAAAGCTGCTGCAGGCATCTGTCTTACCTGTGAAGCAGACGGCCTAGTTTCCATCCACAGCATCTAAGGCAGACGGCAGGTTGTGCCATGATAGAGTGAGACCATTAACTGTTGGAAAAAAAAAAAAAAAAAAAAAAAAAGGGCGCTTGTGTTTACTCTGTGTCCACTGTGTAACCATAGAAATGGAATGAATGTGTTGCCATGATTAGATTCTGGTGGATTGAAACCACATGGCTCCATAGTCAGACACCTTGATTTTGCTCTCAGTTAGAACCCTGAGATATCAAAGACAACGAAAAAACAAGTCAAAGCTATTAATAATGGACTGATCAGACAACATTTTGGGACTACCTACGATTATAAATAGCCTCCAAAATGCCTTCTGTAACAAATGTGCAGTCAACAGTGGATTTCTTCTTGCTTGTCATTAAGTGTAATGGCCTCCTAGGTAATTTGTTTTGCCCCTGCTACACCACTTCCTACATGTACTAGGTAATGAGATTTTACTGTGGGCTGTGGGCAGGGGGCCCATTCTTTTTGACCAACCACAGTCACTGTGGTGCCAAATGAGAAGCCTCTATAATGCAGCCAACGATGAACATGATCTGTGGGTCATGAGAAAATGTTTCCCTTTGGGAGAATGTGGCTAATACAGTAACATGATGGATGAAGGTCTCAGCGGGCTCCTGTTTGTGTGGCAAGGTGACCAAAATGATTCTCTCCCATAGGGCAAAACAGATACTAAGAACAACATGACAGACTTGAGTTTTATGATAAATTCAGCATGTTGCAACTATTGTCAGACATCATTTTGTCGCTGCCCAGTGAAAAATGTGTATCTTGTATCTTGTGTAATTTTGGTCATTTTACATTTTCAGAAAAATTGGCACAGTGGTTTTAGCCTAAACGCTCAAGAAGCAATAGTTTGGTACTAATCCTACAAATCAGCCATCTGGGACGCTATGAACTACAACGAAATGTAAACAATCACAATGTTAGGTTTCAAACTTGATATCCTCATCCTCTCAGATTTTTTCTTTTTTGTGTTTCACTATGTAGATTTACATAGCTGTGGGACTTCAAAGATGCACAGCTTTCCCACTATCTTCTCTACTGTAAAATGATCATTTTCATGACTTCTGGTTCCCATCAAAGACAGAATCCCACTGGACACATGTTGTGGAGGTCAGGCTATTTGGGCTCAAAGTCCTATTTAGTTGAACTTAGGCTCTCTGGCCTTGCCTTGCACAATGTTGGATGTGCGATTTTGGTGTGAAAGCCCTGTAAGTACTCCTTTATGTTTTGAGGAATTTCTTAACCCACAAAATTCCCTGAAAGAAGTATTGTCACCAAGATGAAAACAGGGTTGTTTTTCTTCATTTATTTGCTCATGAAAAATATATGTTTTGGACATACATGATGTTCATAGCACGGTGGCCTTTACTTCCTGAAAGTGGCATTCACCAGCAGTACTCACAGTTATTTTAAACTTTTAAAAAATCCCACACAAAAAAATAAATAAACAGTATAATAATATCTACTGTCACATATGTATAAGATGTGAGTGACACTTCCTATATTTACTCATTTGGCAGATGCTTTTGTCCAAACTGACTCACAACTGAGGGATCATGTAAAGAAGTGCACAGAAAATGCATAGTAAGTGCTAGTTAGGTATGTTACAATGAGGTTCTTTCGGAAGAGATTAGTTTTAAAGAGATTCTTGAAGATAGAGAGGGACTCTGGACTCTGCCCTGATAGCATTCAGTAGCTTGCTCCACCATCGGAGAACCACAGACAAGAACGGTCTGGACTGTGATTGCTTTGTGTGCAGCAATGGCAATACCAGACGACATTCCTTGGAGGAACACAGTGGCCAAGAATGAGCATAAGGCTGTATGATAGAGTTCAAGTAGATGGGTGTAGACCTAGAAGTCACCCTGAAGGCCAGCATTAAGTGTTGAATTTGATTTGGGTGACAAGTTGCCCATTGTTGGCTGATCGAGGACCACACAGGCTGCTGCATTTTGGACCATCTCTAGGGGTTTCACTGTACGTGAAGGGAGGCCCGCCAGAAGGCCATTGCATTCTTTAGATGACTTTGTTATGTGTTTAATTAGGAACACATATCTTATATTTGTGTGAAAAAAATCAACAAGTGTAAGACTGAAATTGTATTGATTATGTGTTTAAATTACATAGTGAGACAATGTGTAAGTGTACAATCAAAAAGACATCAAAAGTTGTACACTCTTGGTGTATGCAGTCTACTCTGTGTTCTTCTGAGGCAGAGTAGACTGCAGCTCCCGACCCGCTGAAAATACTAAACTAGTGTCCGCATTAACCTGAAAGTCTTGGGTTTCACATAATAAACTATTAGGCATCTGGACAAACAGTAGAGAGGTGGTGAAAGGTGGATAGAAGTTGCAGCGTGGCAGGCAATATTTCCTTTTCCCCTCTCTCTTGCTTGGTTTTGCTTTTTTTTTCTGAATCCAACTGTCTCTATTCCTATTTCCTCTTAATACACTCTCTTGATTTCAGTCTGTTTTTCAGTTTCCCTCCCAAACACATACACAGACTGGAGCACTGCTCATTTGCCCCTTCTATGGTCTAAATCCTGCTGTTTTAGGAAACTGCCAAGGATATTTGATTCTCCTGCTCTCAGTCGTTTGATCTGTATTCCCTTTTAGCTCTTGCATGCATGCAGCTTGGAGTCCCAGTGGGCAAAGAATAACAAATGAATTAATTCCAGTGATGCATCCAGCTGAAATAAAACACACCCAGGAGATCATACAAAATAACAAAAGAAAAAAAAAAAAAAAGAAGTATCTTGAGCTGTGTTTTCCCTGGCTACTTTTCTGTTGTTATTGTAACGTCTTCAAAGTTTGAAAGCAGCTTTGCAATCCAGGATAAAACTATGTAAAATAATTTACGCCACTATTTGATTTGCAGAATAACTTTAACAAACATATTCAGATTTATAGGGAATTTAATTTTGTAATTTGATACAATTTGTTTTTTGAACAGTATATTTATGTATATACACTGTTGCCCATAAAGTTGGAATAATTTAGTTTTCAGTTAATTGTGGTTTAATTGTGGTTTCATTTTCATTGTGATATGTTTGGAAGAGATTGACTACTAAAGTTTTGAGAAGATATTCACTTTATCTGTCAAGAATAAATCACTTTGTCACAATCATTTCATGGAAAGAGGTAAATAATATTTTATTCCAACTTTTTAACAGTTTATATTAGTGCATTGTGTCAATCTGATACCGTATCTGTGTATAATGTTGTAAAGTTGTTACAGGAATAGTTCGACATTTTAGGAAGTGTGCTTATTCGTTTTCCTGGCGAGAATTAGACGAAAAGATCAGTACCACTCTTAACACGCAGTTAGCAGCTGGTTAGCTTAGCTTAGCATTAAAACTGTGCCAATTCAGGGGTTGCATCTTTCGGAGGACGCAATCTACGAGGCTGTGGCTGTTCACAGCCACCCACCGTAGACCGTGAAGGCTGAACAGATATGATACAATCTGGCGTACAGAGGATTTTCACTTTGAGTCACTAGCTGTTCCCGCCCTTACTGTTGCATCACAAACTGCGGCTCCCGTGGCCTAGCAACCTTGACAACACATAACTTTTTTTCTCACAATGCCCTTTGATTTAACTGTTGCACCGTTAGCTCTTGAACTGAGCTGAAACCGGCGCGCAATGAATCTTGGGATAATTTGGGCCATGAATGGCCAACCAATTGAAGCCTTCATTTCCAAAGGTAAAGAAGGCTGCATTTGAAGGAGCCTTCAAATCGGTCTTCACATGAAAACTCAGATCCGGCCCATGAATTGGGACACAGCTAAAGAGTGAAAACAGGGGGAAACAGCTAGCTTGGCGTAGTCCATAATTAACAAAATACCTAGTCTCTCAAGAAATAGTCTGGCACATAACCCTAATTTTTCTCCTTACTTTTTGTATAGAATCATCAAAAGTGAAACAGTGTAAATGAGCTTTAGAGGTGTTGGTAGGTAGACATAGACTTAGTGCTAAGCTGAGCGACCAGTCTCCTTACTGTAGCTTCATATTTAGTGCACGGACAGTAGACTGGCATAAATTTCTCAGCAAAAAAAAAAACAATATTTTCATATATTGCTAAATATCAAAGTGGTCTTTTAAATATTACAACAGCTTCTGATAGAAAGCTGCTATTAAACACACAATGCTTTCTCAGACTATACACAGCTGCATTTGCAAGCTTAGCTAGGTGTGAACTTGAATAACATTGGACTCAACATTTTTTAGACATGAACCCATAAGTGGTGAAGCACACATAAATTCTATCACCACATCATTGGCCTTTAAAGTGTGGCCGGCACATTGTGTAGAACATAAACTGGTTGTTATGTGCTTCCCCTCATATTGTGTGCGTGTGTGTGTGTGTGACACCATAATGAGTTAAGCATAAAGTGCTGGAGCCTGCTTTCATTCACGAGTGGTGACGTCGTCCTCTGAGCGGAGTGAGGGGAGTTTTTGGGAGACCACTGCAAGTGGAACTCCTTGCGAGGCTGGGCTGTAATCTGAAGCCAAAGAGAGAGAGAGAGAGAGAAACTAAGAGAGAGAGAGAGAGAAGGAGAAATGGAGGGCGGGGGAGGGAAGGACTGAAGGGCCGAGAGAAGGTGATGTCAGCTGAGTTCAGAAAGTAAACAGAGTTCCAGACTGCAGCATGCTGTCTGCGGGACGGGGACTGCAGCTGGGGCAAACCCACGGGGGCACCCACACAATCCCCTGGACCAGCACCTTTATCTCTGGGAAGGAGGGCTGGTTCCTCTTCATCTCCCTCTTCATCTTCATCTCCTTACCCCAAGCGAGAACCTGGCCCTATGGTAAGACATTGGCAAAGACTTTACCTTTACTGCTCTTATTTTTCCTCCCTCGCCCTACCTCACATCCTCTTGGTTTATGTTCTTTGTTCTCAAAAAGCCGGCATCAGCACTCTCTCCATCCCCTCTTCCCTTCAATCCTTTAAGAGCACAACAGCACTCAGCAAGGCTTGTGAAAGAAGACCCACAGAGAGGCAGTGATGTAAAAACTACCTTTTTTCTTACAGAGGCAGCAAAGAAAAACAGCACTGACAAGTTTGTGCAATCTTTGTCTTTACAACTTTTATTTTGAAATACAGAGTGAGGGTTTGTCCTGTGTGGGTTTGTTTATTGTCCCATTAAAAAAAAAAAAAAAAAAAAAAAAAGGGCTTCGTGAGCTTCACACTCCTTTCTACTCGTTTTAGTTATTCTTTCTTTTGTGTGAAATTAAACCGAGGTTGTTTTTGTACTCTTTAAAAAAAAAAAAAAAAACCTTGGATGTTGCCACACATTCCTTAAGGTAAAATGAGGCGGTCGGAGTCCTAATAGGGCTGTTGAATCTTGGCACTTAGTCCCATTTGTGCCAAAGTGTTCAACATTGACTCTGCCTGTTTACCCTTAGTGACCACTTGATCTACTGCAGGAAGACATGAGTCATGTTTGAGTCAATCACGCTGACTGTGGTAATGTGTATACCATGCGCCATCTCCAAGACTCATAACCAACCAAATCTCTTTGCTCTGTCTGATTCCCCTTCGCATGGTTACCACACAGTGAAATAATACCTTCAATTTGTAATGTTGGTGAATGTGGCAAAGGGCTGGGTAGAGCACAGCTGTGTTAAACCCCAGTGATTAAGAGAGTTCTGGCAGATTTACTTACTTATGTTGTCAGCTGAGTTACTCCCAGCACAGCTTGTTTTGTAGGAGTGTATAATCAGCTGATGATAGATCTTGTCTATTGAGCAACCTAAAATACTCTCCTTTTTTTCAAAGCATAGCAGAGGTGTTTATATGCAAATCCTACCTTTATGGAAATGTCTGTTTCTGCCTGTGCCTGTGTTTATATGCATTTGTGCACGTTTTGGCTTTTTTTTATTTATGTAAGTTTTCCTGTTCAGGATCCCCCACCGACATGGATCCTGAGATCTTCTGTTCTTCTGACACTCTCATCATGGTTTAACTTTAGTCCACAGGGAGGTTGTCAGGGCTTCTGGGTAGTGGGCAGTGGGAAACAAAGACATTAAAGCAATGATATTAGAGTGGAGTAAGTACAATCTTGGCACAGAGTTTAGTTACTAGTAGAAAAACATGGCCACGTTTGGAAAAATAGTGTATTAGACATCAGACCCAAGAGTTCATTCCAAGTTTAGGGGCTATATCTTGAAAACAAATGTGCACATCTCAGACTCCTGTTTGACCTATATACTGCTGTGTGTACATACAATTTCACCAAAGTGGATAATAGAGTGAGAGGATATTTCATTGGGTTTGTGGTACCGGAGGGAAGTTTATTTAAAGGACTTTACAGGATGGGCACTGGGATCAACGCTACACTCAGATACGCAATGCCCACAGAACTCCCCTGGGAGTTTCCCTCTTCAATGATAGCTAAATCGCTTCAACCTCAAAATACCAGACAGCTGCTGTGGGCAGTAGGCTAAAAGGAATAGCCCATACGTGTACACACATGCACTCACAGCTGCTGTAAAAACAACTATGTTTCCATGATACATCAGCATGAAATAAGAACCGTTTTGTCAGGAGGAAACTATGCATTCAGTATTGGACTAAACATTTTTATTTTCACTTTCTTTCTTAACTTTTCCGAGTTGTCACTTCATTACAGGAGAGAACAAGTATGACCTAATGATGTGGCAATGGCCAAATACAAATTAAATTGTCTGCATTACTAGATGCTACCAGAGATAAATGAAAAAATTTTTTTTTTTTTGTTATTTCAGTGAGCTGAATGTTAAAGCAAAAGTTTGGAAACTATGATTATATGCTTTCTTGCAAAGATTTAGATGAGAGGATAGACTCATCAAGAAAACAAAAAAGCATTGCCAAGATATACAACTTTTCTTTTACGAGATAATTCAGTCAAACCTGCAGAGCAAAGATAAACCATATCTAATAGACATGACACAGCCACAGCATTGTGTCATGTTTTTGGTCAGCCAAATGTTGCGTGAGTGAGTGATAAGGTTGGTCGGCCAGCCAAGTGTTGGAGTTTCCCCATTGGTCATTGCTCTTTCAAAATAATTTGGCATTAACAAGCAGTGTTGCCAACTCAGTGCCTTTGTCGCTAGATTAACTGACTTTTCAGACCCCTTTAACAACTTTTTTATTTTCAAAAAAGCACCTTTTGGATGAACCTTACCTACTTTACTTTTTGGACAAATCTACATTTCCGTAGAAGAGAGTCGCCCCACGAGTGAGTGGACGGACTTTCCCTCCGCAGGCACACCTCTCTATGCTGACCACACGGCAGCTGACGTGAATGAGATTCTAACTTTCTCCCTGAGTGATCATTTTACAAGTAAATATAGCCAAAATCACAGCACAGCTGTTGTCTTTAAATTATATGTAGTCTGTGATGATTTTGTCAGACATGACCGATGGTTAACATGTAGTCTACATTTGGTTGCAATTGAGTCACTATTTCATACTTGTTCTGTTGTCTGTCAACAGAAACAGAAAAAAACATGTAAATGAGGAATGACAATGAGAACAACATTTGCGAACTCACTTGTTGTAAGATACTGCATATGTGAGCACAGAGAGAAGGAGAGAAGCAAACAGATAAAGGGTAAAACTGGCTGACTCTAGGCAGAATGCAAATAACCTATGGTGCGGTCCAGTCCAGTCATATACAAGGGTTTGAGTATGTTGAACTAATCCTAAAGGCAGCACTTGGTTGTGAATGTGAACTTCGAAGAAGTGGATGCTGACACAAAATCATAACAAACAAAAAAGCAGATGTCGACCTTTGAGGTTTATTCTTAGCTGAGTTCAGAGGAAGTTTCTTCCAGAAAATGATGACAAAGTGGCTGGAGCTAATGCAGGCTTATGAGACACATGCAAGGTCAAATTCAGCTCCTGCAGCACATTTTGAACGCAGTGTATCCATTTATGAATAGTGTTGGTTTCCTAGGGCTTGTGAAAAGTTGTGTGCATCTGCAGGCTATATATTTGAACAGAGTAGATAAGAAAAAAGGCAACAAAACTGAACAACAATGTGATGGTTTTCTATTGTTTGCCTGGCAGAAGTCAGGGTTTGTTGTGGCTCTCCTTCAGGTTAGTGGGTCAGCAGGGGAGTAAGGTCAGACGCGAGGTCACAGGATGTGAATTTCCATGACCGCCTCTCTGACCGCGCTAATAATAATGTCTCTGTCAGTCTCTGGATCCACATCAATGGGTTTGCAGCCGAGACATGCCGGTTAACAAGCTGGACCTGTGGCTCTTCCGATTGGATGGAAGCCCTTTGTGACACATGGATGTCTCCACCAAGCAACAGGGCGTCTGTTATGATGCCTGATTTTCATTTTTCTGGCCTCTTGACATTCATGTTGAGGTGTACATGTAGGAGCACAACATCTGGAATGGAAAAAGCAGATACCACTTACATAAGACAAGAAAAGCCAAACAACCCGCACACAAAACTCTGCACGCTTAGCTACAAAACCGAGGGAAAAAAAAAAAAAAAAAGTTTGTGATCTGCTGTTAAATTGTTTTTGTGGCTTAGTGCCAGTGTGTTCTCTCTCTCTGTCTGTCTCTCTCGCTCTCTCTCTCTCTCTTTCACACACACACACACACACACACACACACACAAACAGACAAACACACACACACTAGTACTAGTTATGTGTGTACTGTGGAAATATGTAGACACCATCGCATACCAAAAATCAACAAAAAAGGAGACAGGTTGGATAGGAAGGGTGCTAGACAGAAATGAGGCACAGTAGGGAAGCAAACTTTGGTGTCGGATGAGCGAGTTACGTCTCCGACAACTGTCAACACTTCCAGCTTGTGATTAAGTACAAGCCAGGGGCACACAGCACAACCAAAGTCTTGGGTTAAATTGCAGGTCTGGAGAACAGAACATAATGATAATGGTGATGGTATGACTTTGCCATTTTTCTCTCTCGCGTTCAAATAGTTTTTCACAGTGTGTTTGCTTGCATAAAAAACATAAATACAACATTGTGCACCTCGTAATGCTTGTGCAAACGCCCACTCGCTTAGGTTTGCCCCTGTGCACGTGCACTTCCACACCTGTTGAGACCTTCCCAAACTGCTGTAAAATCCCACTTGAAATTGTTGCTGTCCAGTCTGTAGTTACCTGCAGGTGTTGACCTGGAATCCTCACAGATGTGTTTTTACAAGGCAGTAAGCTTATTGCTCAAATGAATAAATAAGTAAATAAATAAATAGCTGGGATGCAAGTCAGAGCGCAGTTATGTAAAAAAAAAAAAAAAAAAAAAAAGAAAAAAAAGAAAAGATCTTCAGTTGCGTTGTGTGTTGTGAATCAGTAAACACTCGTTAAGCGGTGGGGATACCAGTCCAGAAAAATAAATGAAATGCATTCCAACATGCGTCCAGCACTGGGGGAGAAATCTCTAAGTCGCGCTCCAGAGAAGAACAGAACATCCTTATCAGCAAAACAGGAGGTCAGCAAACTAAATCTGTACACATGTCTTTAAAGAATGAAAACTCAGCTGCTTGTGTTTATTTACCTCAAGGAGGAGTATAGAGAAAAAAAAAAGAAGCTTGTGGTAATCTGGAAACGAATCCTATCACAATGCATGTACTGTCATGTCACTGACGGTCTGAGGTCTGACAAAAGATCATTTTCCAGCCTTTGTTATTCTATTCTAAATCAGGGCCGTCTTGTAGGAGTACACTGAGGGTAAACCCCGGGATGTCATTTCTCTGTCGAAGGACTAGACGCACAGCAGCGACCCATGTAATGACATTACCAGACCAGCTCATAAAGTCTTTTGACCCTTTCATGTTCATGTCCTATAAATCAGGTTTCATCGTCTCTGTGGCCAGTGTCCTTTACAGACCTCAGCAAGGAAGCAGAAAAGCTGTCCCGTGAGGAGGGGAGGTGTCAGCAACTCTTAATCCCCTTGTGGCAGGCATCACACCTTTTAAAAACTGTTTTCATCCTGCAGTAACGGTCACTGCAGGGCAACCAATGACGGCGGTTTACATTCTGAGGAGTAAGCTTGGCTAGTAACACTGTTGACAATGGCCTCAGTCCATCCAGAGTCTCCTGTTTGACATTCACGTCCAAATTGTGTAATTTGGGTCATATTGCAATCATAACAAAAGTCATAGTTGTTTGAAATGTAGGTGCTTCCGACTGCGTTTTAATGTATGTAAGTGAAAGCAGACCAGTCAGGCTACTGTATTCAAACAATTAGCAGCTTTAAAAACATGATATCACTGGATGTGCTGCATTGATTTTTTTAAACTGGGCGTCGTGAGTCTGACTGTTATGGGAATGCAATCCAAGTACTTTTAAAAGCATGGACTAGACTTTTCGTTGCATCTTTTAAATTGATTTTACTGAGATATTACATATTGAGGAAAAGTAAGAATGTGGCTGAACTTAGGCTTTTACTTTGGATCAAAAAAAGTAGCTGTACCACTGTTTATATGTAGTTGTACTTTTCTCACAGTATGGTGCATAATACCCTTTTTTGCACTGTGCCTTCTTCTTGTCACAACGGATCTCTCTCTAAACATGCAGGCCATGCCCATGCAATGGATTTTTGTGGTTCTTACACATGGTCAAAATAAATCCACAAAAATGACAATCTGAATAGAAACCATGAGCTTCTCTTTTCTCTCTCTCTCTCTCTCTCTCTCTCTCTCTCTCTCTCTCATGGAGACAGACCAAGCTAAACAAAAGAAAACTTTGAGTCAAAAACAAAGCTGAGAGGTTGTAAGTTTACTTTCGTTTTTAACTGTGTATCACTGCTGGTCAGTGTGACAGCGTGGTCATTGTGGAAGCGACCGGTGTATATGGCCCCCGTGACATTATATCAGCCCTTAGATCTACCACATGCCATGGCACAGAGAGCGGCCTGACCCCCATGTTGTCACAGGCGTGCTGCATGTGGTTTAAGGTCAATACACAAATGAAGCTGAGTCCATTTATCAAAAAAATAAATTACCCTAGAAACACACAGGAATCATAAAACAGCCTGCAACAGCTTTGTGACGCACGAACCGTGTCTTTAAGGAACGGGTATTAAAGTTGACCTAGTGGCATTGCACAACCTACTTTCTGTTTGATTAATGTCAGTGTGCATGTCATACCTCACTGTGTCTTCTAGGAGAAACAGCTGAGATGAAGGCCAAATTGAAGCTGGACCTAGATACAATTTATGATATCATTAATGTGGAAGGGCAGCAGGGACAACTCCTTCTTCATTCCAAGACATCTGCTCTTCTTCTCTCCTGTTGACCGTCTGCAAACGACCTCTGCTTTTGTGTGTCAGTGCATTTGTGTGTGTGTGTGTGTGTCTGTGTCTCAAATTCTTGGTTTCACCAAACTCCTATAAACAATCAGTAAACCTAGTGTGCAACTACGGCTTTACAAATAAAACCAGCATGCAAGTGTGTCTGTTTGTTTTCAGTGGGGAGGGAACAGGAACAATAAATGGTGGGAGTCTAGAGATGAGGGCAGAGAAGTTATTATGATTGCAGGGCTGGTGGGAGGGTTCGAGCAAACTGCTGCAACGTTGTGGTGCCAAGTTTAAAGTGCAGCTTGTGTTAGTTCTCTGTCCACATCTGCCACAAGAGAATTTCCACTTGTCTGTTTCAGCTTTTAAATCTACTGTTACATAATCATAACCACTCAGACTCATAGGTCCCTGAGTCACGGGTTTCCAGTCCAATGAAACATTGCATTTATTGAGCAGAAACTTTACAAAGAAGAAGGCCAGTGTTTACATTCTGGTTTGTACGGTTTTTTCTGAGTAATGATTCGATTCTGTTTTCCTTGACGGTGACTTTACCGTTGTTGCATGTTGTCTGATGTAAAATCGTATGAGAACACAGAAATGACTGAGAAACCTGCGGTCCCCTAAAGAGGAGCTTGCGAGCATATGGCGGTGGAAATAACCAGAGAGCACAGTGAGGAGCAGCAGCTTGGATAAACACTGAACTCACCAGAATTCTTCCACTGCTGTTCAGGTCTCTGCTGACCATAACCCATGTCAGCTCACATTTTCCCACAAGGCCAAATATTACATCTGATATACTTTCTCCGTGTTTGACTCCTCCTCCTCTCTATTTTTGTCCACTTATGTAATAATGGTTAGGTAAATAAATGTTTCCTGCTCGCTTTTTTGAGTGATATTGCTGAGTTGCTAACCCCGAAAGTATCGTCTTCTTCAGATTACAGGCACTTGTACAACCACTGTCCGGGCCCGGAATGGAACGTTATGTGCAGGGGCTGCTGCGAGTACGACGTGATCCGCTGTAAATGCCCACTCCAGGGGACTCCGGTGGGCTACGCTGTGCCCTGCTGTCGCAACGCCATCAATGAGTGTGACCCCTGCATTATCCATCCAGGTAAAAAACTTTCATTTAATTAAATCTTGCAAAATCTTACTTCATCAAACAATAAGGAGCTGTCAGAATTGAGCATTGTCTTTATAAAGTATACATCTGTTGAGCCTGTGAGAGTTTGGTCTATCTTGAGTATCTGCCATATCGTTTTTGCAAAACTAAGTGCTCCCTATCAGCTGCACAGCTGTTTGTATTGTAGCATAACAAACAGTGGGACAGAATGACTGAAAATAACTTCTGTATGTGTGTCTGATCTAATTTGTTTCCAGGCCAACTTCACATTGGCTCCCTCTCTTGAATTGGCAGAGTGCGGGAGTGTTTGAACACACTTGGAACTTTGATTTGTGAATGAAATGGTTGTGATTCTGTGTGTTTTTTATACTCAGAGATAAGCTCATCACTGGCAGTGTAAAGGATACAATCACCCAGAGATGCCTGCACACATATGCTGCAGCTCATGCATCTGAGTTCTTGTTTTCTCCACGTTATTTTCCTACATGCCATTCACCTGTAGAAGGACTGTTTTTCCCACAGTTTGAATGTTCTCATGCTTTTCCTTTATGGGGGGAAAAAAAAAACAGCTGTTGAGAATTAAAAGGGTACCTGTACATCACGTTTTACTGTTAAACACAAAAAAATGTAGTCCAACCTCAGCGAAGGGCCCAAGTCCCCATGAGTACATTAGTGTGTTTGTGCTTTCTACTGTAGTGAAAGATGAGCTTAATGAGTTTACCAGAGCGAATGTTAAGAAAACATATGTTAATTTAAAGTGTTCCCAACTCTGACAAGCAACTCTGACAGCTCTTTCGAAAGATTTAATGTGAACTGTTTGTTTACTTTGTATTCTGGCCTGTCAGCCTGACTCCTGCTTTACCATAATTTTTTCTGCTGGCTCTATTTCTTTCAGGTTGCAGTGTATTTGAAAACTGTAAGCGCTGTAACAATGGGACATGGGGCCCCAGGGATGACTTCTTCATTAGTGGCAAATACTGTGCTGAGTGTCGGCCCGGCTGGTCTGGTGGAGATTGCATGAGTAAGTCTCTTCATTCTCTTAATTACAGATCCTATGGTTTCACTATAAATGTTTGTGTGTTTTCTCTATGCTGTGTACTACATGCATTTTCCTTCCCTGCTGATTTAACGTCTGTGCCAACTTGGAAGGCTTCTCTATTCCCAGGAGGTCATATATCCAACATTCAGGAACCTCATAAAACAATTTTATATGTAACAATTGGACACTGACTATAGCTTTTCTCAATATGCAAATATTCCACCAAAGGGCACAAGAGGCATACATTTAATTAAAAGGCTTCTGAATGTCTTTGTTGCCCCTGTGTGTATTGTGTTCACACTTCTTTATGCTGTTGAGCACAACATGGGGCTTTTACAGTGTCTTTGGAAGCTCAAGTGTAATTACTTTTGGTTTGAATGGCATCCAAAGCAGCTGAATGACCCTCAGAATAATAATTATGCTGTAATTAACAACCTCTGAAATTTAAACAGCACCCCGTTTCTACACAACTTTCCAAAATGGAATTCCTGTGTGTTTCAGAGTGTGGGGGAGTGATCCGTAAACGACAGGGCCACTTGGTGCTGGAGAGTTACCCGAACAATGCTCGGTGTGAGTGGACCATACAGGTGGACCGTCCCTTTACCATAGAACTCAGGTAAAGTCATAAACACAGACAATCGCCTTTGTGGTTGTTTACTTGACCTCATTTCAGTGAGGTAACATGAGCAAGGTTAGTGATAATATTCTTTCTACTGTCGGTATACAGCTTTATTCTGTATCTCACTAATGCCAACATAGGCTACTGATGTTTAGGAAGTATAACATCAAAGCCTAAATGGTACCAGTGTAGCATGTTAGCATGCTATCATTAGCACTGTGTGTTCAATTACAGCTGAGGCTGATGGAAATGTCATTAGTTTTGCACGTATTTCATCATAAAAGCATTGGACGAATTTCAATGTTGATCTGGTGACGGAGCAAACAGAAAGACCAGTGGATCACCAGCATGATTAGGATTCATCCTCTGGGGATCATGAATATCTGTACAAAGTATCATGGAAATCCATCCTGAATTTTTAATCTAAGCGCTGGACCGACTGAGAGAAAGGCATTGCTATCCTAAGAGCCACTCCACTAACATGGCTAAAAATGACACAAAAAGAGTCAACAGCACATCTTTCTCAGTTATTCTGAATAATTCACAGACTTTGCTGTCAACAGTTTTTCATTAGAACTACTTTCTACTGAAGAATCCCTTTTAAACCATGGAGAAGTCCTTTATACCAGCCAGCAAGTGAACAAACAATAGCTGATATGGATATACAGCTTACAGATGAATACAGATAAATAAGTCTGTGGAAACTGAAGAATATAGCAAATCTTTGTCTCAATAAAATCCAAGTCACCACAGTTTAGTCCGGCATTATTAAAGCTTCAGTTTTTGCGATCTTCATTGTCCATCTGTAATAGTTATTAAAGGCTGGCCCATTTAAGTCAAATTTCCCCTCTGTTCAGATATTTCTGCAAGATGTATGTCGTGGACCGATGGCAAGTCTACAGCTGAGTTTGGAAACCACAACACCCTCTTTTTTCAGGAAAGTTATTACTTTTCAGTCCTGTGATAGCTTTCTATTTCTGTCATTTTCTCCATTACACATACAGCATTTTACAGGCGAGCACTCGTGCAGGGTTTTAACAGGACAAAAGCTCCATACAGTCAGATTCAGCCTGAGCATGCAGTGCATACGGCAGTGGTTTGTTTTGTGCATAAAAGACATTTAATGATTCCACATGTGTTTTTCTTGTATATATAAAGCTTTGCATTAAACGTAACAACCGTGAACTGTGACATACAGAAGATTGCAAGTCCAAATCCATTCTGGGAGTCAAATTTCAATATAGGCATGGTTGATATTCAAATGTCATATTTTTATATCCCTAGTTTGTGGCATAAATCCAAGAAAACCCGCTAGTGAAATAGCATTGCTGTGCTCAGAGATAGACTAATGGAAAGTTATACCTTTGTGTTCGAGCCACTGGGGAATTCCTGGCAGGCTTCACTTGTATTTATCCGTCTTACAGTGGCTCGCTATACAGTCTCATCACAGGCAACATATTTACTGAATTACAGCTGGCATTAATTGTTTGGAGATGCTGCAGGCTAACATTTAGCATTACCGTAAATTTCATTAGTCTAAGCTTCCCTGTCCCAAGGGTCTATGATAAAGGATAAAATGAAAGGATTTGGGAGCATGCCATTGTCATATATAAAGTTCATCAGTCCTTCATGTCTGTTGTGATGTTAGTGATGTTGTAATTGCCCAGAAGGGGAAAGAAGACTCCGTTTTGTTTTTTTCTAATCCAGCTGGCAGTCATCTCAATGTCACATTGCAACCAAACCAAACAGCTTATGAATTGAAAGTATTTGTAAATGTCTTCTAACAGTTATTATAGTCACTTAAAGTCGCACGTAAACAGGCCCTAAAACCCCTCCTTAAGCACAAGCAGGATGTTTTGGAAATAATGTTGTGCAATCGACATCTTTATTCAGCACTCATGGACATTTACCGGCCACAGATCTGAAGTAACAAGATGCTTGTTTAGACTGGGATTAGCAATACTGTTTATCAACAGTATTTATTGCCAATTACATAACTGTAATGGCAGTCATATGTGCACTTTGGCTGTTTAATGGACATATAAAGTGTGTTCAGGATAAGAGAGTGAGGAAATTCTTGAGAAGTTCCTAAAGCTTGCCAAAAACCTAAAGATAGGAATCTCTCTTTAGTTTCTTGTTGTAGTATCCATTTAATTTTGACTGCCAAGTGTGCTTCATCTTGGATTTTGAATCTTTGCTTGTATAATGTTGGGGCAGAGTCAGTAATTATATGGTCTTACTTGTCGATACCTGTGTTAGTCATGATCTCAGGTGACTGTTTTTCTTCCTTACTGCTTGAGAATGAAAATTAGTTCCCATGAATTTTTGCTGCACTGAATAAAGCAAAAGACAAAAAAACAAAAAGAATAAATGTAAATCTTTAACTGCTGTGGTACCTGGTAAAAATGAAACACATTTCACACAACATTAAGAACAGTAAGCCATGTAAAAGCGGGCAAATCACCCTTAGCAGCTTTTAATGTATTCAGTTGCTGTCATTATTGTTCATTACTTGTTTGCTGGCTGAAGATTTTAAAGCTTCGGTACCATGGTGCCAGGCAGTGTGGCACTGCCAGGGAACACAGGTGTTCTCATAATCCGGGAAACCACCAAAATAACAGGAACCATAGAACCTTTTACACAAAGCATCCACAGTTAGTTTATTTCACTTCACCATCATATTCATAAAATGTCTCAAGGTGAAAATAATGAATGGCAAAATATGTCCAGAGTTGTATAGTTTAGATTTGTGGCAATGATTTTCCTGCTTTTTTTCATATTCGTCTTCATACCAACAGGTTTATGATGCTGAGCCTGGAGCTTCACCATTCTTGTCGTTATGACTACGTGGAGGTCCGAGATGGTGACAGCATCAACTCAGGTGTTATCGGTCGATTTTGTGGTAACAACAGACCCGCCCCGATCCAGAGCTCTGGCAACAGTCTGCACATACTCTTTGTGTCTGATGGTTACAAGAATTTCGACGGATTCTTCGCCACTTTTCAAGAAAGCTCAGGTAGGTCAGACCCGAGCATCACTGCGCAGCTATAACAAAAACACTACTACTATTAATGATAAGAATTTTTATTTACTCCCACACTTGTGAGGACCCTTGGTGATATAATGCATTCCCTACCACAAATCTTAACCCCTTTGCATAACCATATAGCCCAATGTGTTCTTGCTTTGTAGAAAATAAATACATCTCATTTGTAAAGTCATAATTAATGAACAAAGGGGCTCTTTGGGGTCATGTGCGCCAACAGATGCAAACAGAAGAAGGAAGAAGTTTCCACACTTCCTTCTTTCCACTGGTCAGAGTCCAGTGTAAAAGTATATAAGCTTTGGCTTCGACTGACACCTTCACATTTTGGCAAAAGTCTGCAAATGGACCGTTGAGAAAGTGAGGTCTGACCAACACGTCTTCACTTTCCAGAAATGTCCTCATTCTCAAGGTTTTTAAAACTCAAAAGCAGACACACACACACGAGCGCGCACGCACACACACACACACACACACACACACACACACACACACACACACACACACACACACACACACACACACACACACATAAGCTACCAGTGGCAAAGCCAGATCTAGTAAAAGTAAACAGAGGCTTTCTGTGTGAAAGTGACATTTAAATGGCACCAGCTTGGCTATGAATCTCTTAATGTAGGTTGGTGTGAACAGCCATTCCATTTGCCATAAAGATTGTGACATTCTACGGATGATAATATATTATCAAAGTTTTTTTCTTTCTGGACCCTTATGCCCCACACTTGTGTGGTTACAGCTTGCAGCTCCTCTCCTTGCCTGCATGATGGGACTTGTATCCTGGACAGTTCTTATACTTACCACTGTGCCTGTCTGGCTGGCTACACGGGCAAGAGGTGTGAAAATGGTGAGTCTTTGACATACATGTAACTGAACTCCCTACAGTATGATCATCCTTGAAAAATGCTGATATTTCATCTCATTAGGCATCAGAAAGATATGCATTATTCTGTATTTGCACTTGCAAAATCCTGCAATTGTTTTAGGAGTTTTCTTCAGAATTCAGGCACACCTAGTTGCAGCAAAATAACTGAGAATTGACTTCTTCCTGAAAGTCTTTTTCCTGTTGTTGCTACCCGGAGGCCGTCGGTGATTCACTGTCACGAGGGAGAGGTCTGTGGTTTGGACTGGGTTCAGGCCAGCTGCCTTTCTTTGTCCGTAGTCAGTCCCTTATTTGGTTTTGGCCAATCACCTTTTCAAGAAATATGAACTAATTCAACATAAGGGCTTCAAATCCAGAATACCACCTAACAAATAAATTTGCATGAAATTTTGATTTTTGAAAATACCCACCCTATATGTCATGTGGAGTCCCGCTCCCTCAGAGTGTGGCTAGAGTCATTTTTGCCCACAAGGTCATCTATTTATGGGAGTCTGGACCCTAACTTTTGTTTTTGTACCCAATACGCCTCCTTTAAGATCCTGCAACCATTCAATTTTTTCTTGTGGTGTTATTTTCAAGGCTAAACATTTGAGTCTATGAAACTAATGGTGAAACAATCCTACTTCTATAACACAAGCCAGCTTTTCCATTGGAGTAGGCACCCGTAAAAAAAGGCAGGAGTTTCACTCCACACAGTGTGCATTCATCTGTCTTCCCGTGAGGAATCCTCAGCTGTTAATTTTAATGGAAGAGAGCTGGAATAACGCTAATGTCTCACATTTTGTAGAGGAAACGTGTCTAGGTTTCTGCCCCAGAGTCAGATGGAGAATTTTAAGTATGAACCTGACATGAACCATATTTTATATCTGCACTAATCAACCTGTCTTCTGCTGTAAGTCTGAGCTAAATCTCATTCTGAATGGGAGAATGTGACATATTATTGTAGAAACTCAAGATAGGAAATAAATTACTTTTCTTTTCTCGCTCTGGCACAGTTTAATCTATTTTTGAGTCTAATCTGTTTTGGAGTGCAGTATTCAACATAGCTTCCAGTGCATTTATGAAAGGAATGATGATTCACTTACAGCATGTGTTGTGATGCCATCAGTGTTAGCATTCCACCATAATAACCCCAGACTCATCTCATTATGTCTGTGGACACAATCTGACATGAATGATGGATCATTTAGCACAACACAAGAATGTGCACAGCACCTCAGGGTGCTTCTCCTTTTTTTTTTTTTTTTATAACATATTCAAAGGAGGTCAGCTGCAGTTTACTTTTCCACTTTTGGTTAGCCAACAGATTTCTCCATCCCCTAAGGGACTGAAGGTTGGAAATGCCGTAAGGCACAAACGCCCAGATTATAGGGAGGGATTGGAACTTTAAAACCACAGCCATTACATTTCATGAATCTGACCTAATTTGAAGTCAACAACACAGAAAAACTCCTGAGGAACCATCTCACATGCTATAATGGTATGATAACAATAGTGTTAACATGTTTCTTTGAGCTGTTGTGAACTTGTTGTGTACCGCAACACATTTGTGTGCACATTTGTTTGCCCTTAACATAGAAATAGATACTTTATTCACTCAGAAACAGCACATCACAAAATACTAAAGCAATTACACAATAATCCACATTTGTGACATGGATATTTTTGTTTTGCGCTAGGTTGTCATATAACAGAGTTACACACGGTATTCCACAACCACATTACCAATCTTTACTACCCCACTTCATAAAATCCACTTTTACAGCACTGGAAAATTGAACATTTTGACTAAAGCTCTTTTATTGCATCTATTTCTTGCTCATTTACAAGCCGTGTGTGAAAATCTTGCTGTGACCTGTTCACACTTTACCACAACTGGTGAAATTATTCATTAATGGGCCTCGAAGGTAGCAGGCTATGCTTTTAAACTATGGACATTTTTAAATCCAGAATAATGAGTGTTTGTGGGCTACCTGTCTGACCTGCAAACACCAGAAGGCAATGAATTTACTGAGGGTCTATTTGTGTGGTCCTTTACACCAGGGAGGTGCAATAAACTAATGTTAAGGGAATGCTAGAAATGTCTCCTAAATCCTCTATGCATTCTGATCTTTTAATTTAGCTAAGAAAAAGGAAAATAGGGCAACATATGTTTATAAATAAACTCTGCATGCCTGTCTTTCCACTCAGTGCTGGGATGCCGCAGGCCTCCGGTGCCCTCCCATGGATTCACCGAGGGTCTGTTTCACCACTCAGGGGCACGCATCACTTTTCGCTGTGATCTTGGGTTTGAGCTGCGGGGGTTTCGTTCTGCCATCTGCCTGAGTGATGGCACTTGGAGTGCACCTGCCCCAGAGTGTGGTAAGACAATGATGTGAATTGTTATCAAATGATAAAAACTTGGGATCTTACAGAGTCATATGTGTCTCATTTGCTTGTATGTGATGCCTTATATACTGCCTCAGAGATGGTGCAGATTATGGAAAATGTCTGATTTTCAGCTTCTGAAAGCCTGATTTTCTTTCCGGTTTCCAGTGCCAGTGGAAAGAGTCTGTGCTTTACCTCCCAAGCCAACACATGGGGACCACTTCTTGGTTTATGGACCCAATGATGTCCTGATTGCGCTGCAGTACCTGTGCTACCAACCCTATGAACTCAGTGGGACCTCCCAGAGAACCTGTCTCCCTAACAACACCTGGAGTGGAACTCCTCCTGTTTGCACCAAAGGTCAGACTGTGGAATCTCTGTTATTCCAGATAAAATGGTTAGTGTTTGCAAATAGTTAACTTTGATTTTGTTTTTATGATGATATCAATTTTTAACTGATCATCACTGCCTAGAGGCATCGAGCATCAAGACAAGTTTGAACAAAAGCTTTCTGACAATTCTGCAATGATCTTTTTTTATGTTCTTTACCCACAGTGAATAATACTCTCACTGAAGCAGAAAAGGACAAAGACAAGGCAAAAGAGTCAGAAAAGGGCAAAGAAATAGAAATATACAGTGACAAAGATATCAACAAAGCTAAAGAGAAGAGTCAAGAGAACACTACCGGAGAAAAGGAAAGTACTAGAGGGGAAGATATAAACACTGGGCATGAGAATACAACAGCAGTTGACAGAGAAGATAAATACACTGGGACCATTCCAGAGAAACCTGTGGCCGAGGATAGGAATGAAGGAGTGCTAGAGGAAAGAAATACTGCATCAGAGAAACCCACTGGAAGCAGCAAAGATAAAGTGGATAGTAAAGACCCAGATAACAGCCTGAACACAGTTGAAAAGAAAGAACCAGAGGCAGCACTGCCACCTGAGAAAAAAGAAGGCAGCCCAGACATAAACCTGGGCACAGGAAAGACAGATATCACAGAGATAGTTGTAATAAAAGACAAAGGGCAAGAAGAGAAGGAAAGAAAAGAGGAGCAGGTGAATGGAAAAAGAGATCCAGACAAAGTGGGCCCTAACGATACTAAGCTGAGGACTGTCATATCTGAGGGTGAAAACACAGTGGAGATATTTGAATTGGAAATGACAAAGAACAACACAGTTACATATGACACCAAAGACACAAAGACAGAAAATAATACCATAGGTACTCCAGAGAATGGGAGGAAAATCATTCCCACTAGAGTCAACATTACACAGTACAGGGCAGGAGGTGAAGACGATGGGAAACCAAAGGAAAAAGCAACAACTGAAGAGGATAAGACAGAGAAGGATCCTGCTGAGAAAACAAAGGAGGAGTTAGATAGAGAGAAGGAGGAGAAAGAAAAAGAGAAGGAGAAAGAAGTCAACCAAAGCTTCACTGGTAAGAAACTTATTTAGAAAAACACTCATTAAAATGCATATCACTAATATCAACTTTTCTCTGGCCTTCACCTCACCCACTGTCTGTTCCCCTCCTGCAGAGAAAAGCTGCCCACCTCTACCGCGTCTCTACCACGGCTACCACCAGGTAGTGCCAAGGTTGGATCCTGAAACAGTAGAGTTCCTCTGTAACCACTCTTATGCTCTCAGTGGTGATACCCGACGTACCTGCCAGCCAGATGGTACCTGGAGTGGCAAACAGCCCCTCTGTATCAGAGGTACTGCCATCTGTTTTGTCACTGATTCTTTAATTTGCTTAATTACTGATTAGCATATTAGGTGGCTGTTGGGAAACTTTTTGCATTATACCAAGCCACCAAACTTTGAGCTAGTAAGTAAAAGGTTTTTAAATGCTGAATAAATCCTAATGTTGAATGGTAGAGAGTAAAAAAATCTTGCAGTATAATAATCCATCAAGCCTGGAGCCTGCAGCTCTTTGCCAAAATGTAAGTGGTTGAATTGTCTATTAGCTTGACTTTGCTGATGAATTTAACAACTAGGGATAAAAAAAACACCAAGCAAGTTATGCTGTACAGCAGCCAAAGGGTTTTTTTTTTCAACCTGGCAAGCCAAAAGTTGTCCTTATTAATGGCTTTTTAATGTTTGTTTTTTTGTTGTTTTTTTTTTTTTTTTTTTTTTAGTAAACAGCATTGATAGATGATTTCGCAAAGAATATGTCAACATTTTGCGCAATGCTTTTATTCTCTTCTCTGAATGTTAGATGAGAAGAAACAAACAAGCTAGCTGTTTTGGACTTTTTCCCAGTCTTTATGCTAAACTAAGCATACAGAAGTGAGGGTGGTATTAATCTTCTCATCTAACTCTTGCCAAAAAAAAACAAACAAATACACGTATTTCCCAGAATGTCAAACTAACCATTATTAAAGCCATTTCTCATAAAGTATGTTATATTAGACAGTGGTACCAATAAAGACATTTTACAATTCCAGTAGTTCCAGTAGCTCCATTCAGAACAAAGCAGATTCTAATGGGATTTGGAATCTATTGTATGTGTTATGTGTGTGTGTTCATATACGTGTGTTTATTTGCAGCATGTCGGGAGCCCAAAGTGTCAGAACTTGTTATACAAAGAGTTCTGCCACCTCAGACACCATCCAGGTATGTTTACCAATGCATATACAGTAGAAACGTTTGACATCCATAAGTGGTCTATAGTCTACTGTGTAGTAATGTTCCTATTAGTGGCTCAAGAATTCCTCTCATGCCATTGTTTATTTTCTACACTCACAATCAAAAGTATGTACTCTACCTAAGGGGTATGTCTACTGTACACACCCCTGGCCTCTTCTTTTCCCCTCAGAAAGACACCTGTACACAAGTTCTACTCCTCTGTGCTGGGCCGACAGCTCCAGTCTGAAGGCCCCACTAAAGGCCCCCCAGTGCTTCCCCAGTTGTCCCAGGGCTTCCACCACCTGTACACACATATACAGTATGAGTGCGCTTCTCCGTTCTACCAGCACTCCGGCAGTCCTCGCCGCACTTGCTTGAAGACAGGGAAATGGAGTGGGCGTCATGTCTCCTGTTCACCAGGTGAGGGCAGCAGATGACTACTAGTTGAGTGACTACTGCAAATAACGACCTCACTCAGGACAGGACAAAAACGCTGACATCTACATATCTACAGTGAGATGTGGATACAAAATGAATGTCCACTATGGGCACATACAGCAGCGCTTTCTAAAGATATACTCTCTGCCTCTAATTGCTGACATGGAGCAATACCTTGCCAGCTTCTTCACCCGTCTCTTGCCAGCCAGAGAGCTGTCGCCCTCTCATTACTACTCAGTGAATGTTCCATTAGCTTACATGTACAGCAGAAGACTTTGTCCTGGCTGTACTCAAATGTGAAATGTACAGCCATGTCTCCTCTTTGTAAATCAGCAGCAGCAACACCTTCGATCCAAAGTTCGTTTGGAGAATTTACACATTCTCACAGATGATAATAAGATTCATGTCAGCAATTATGTCATTGATTCCTTTATGAAGCTCTTGTTTATGTAGCAGTCATTCGTGCATGGCAAAGATTCACTAACTTGATAATGTAGGATATCCTTGTTGGGGAACCAAACAGACAGGTTGAGTTGGTCATACTTGTTCAGCATCAAGCCTTGCCATTTGTTGGGTTTCTCAAATGTTTCATAAAATAATGCTAACTAATAATACTGCCTATTTGTCTGAGGTAAGTACACACATTATGTGGAGATTATACACAAGTGTGATACCACAAAACCAGCTTCTTTTGCTCAAAATGTTATACTTGTAGCCTTTCACCACCAGGACTAATCACTTAAGACAAGAGACTCTTCTTAATTACACTGATTATATAACCGTCTCGCATCTCTGTGCGGAGTGGAATGAAATCAGACTGGACCAGCCACTTTGTAGGAGTCACAAAATGGACTGCTCGTCATGGACAGCCTGCTTTAACATTGAAAGGTGTTTGTGTCTGCGGGCAACTTTCATAAAGGATCTCTGCACACATCTCTAACAATGTCAATAAACAGTTACGGTAGAGTTTGTCACATTCTAGCTGATCGTGGTATTATCGGACAAAGTAGCAAAAGCATCTTGGAAGTCTAAAAGCTGTTTATTCATTCATCGGCTGATTATGAAGGGGATAAGATGTTTGAATCTCGCACAGTACATTTTGTGAACATTTGCCTGTGTTATTGGACTATCTACTGTTTTTTTTTTTTTTTTTAAATACATTCAATGCACTAAGGCTTCTTTCATGAGTTAGGGAATCTCACATTTCACAAGATTGATCTATGTCACTGCTTTGCATTTTGGCAGACTATCTTTCAAATAGCAAGCTTATGTGCAAATTTAAAATAAAAGCTCAACAATTCAAAGACAATCCCTCAGCAGTAAATGTTGACACAGTCTCAGTTCAAGTCTAAGTCTAAGTCTTTTTCCTGTCCTCCTGCCCTCCCCTTCTTCATGGTCTGCCTCTCATCCTGTCACCTCCTCTTTGGCAGTGTGTGGGAAGCATCCAACCTTCGACCCAGAGAGGCCGGGAGAGGCTCACTGGCCTTGGCTGGCAGCCATCTACCGCCGCTCCACCAACGGCATGGAGACCAAGGTGACCAAGGCAGACAGCCTGGCAGGGTCCCTGAAGAAGGATGGCGGAGCAGGAACTGGCAACCACAATCGGGCTTCTGACTGGCAGCTGGTGTGCAGCGGGGCTCTGGTGAACCAAAGGAGTGTGGTGGTTGCAGCTCACTGTGTGACAGAGCTGGGGAAGGTGTACCCTCTGGATGCAGCTAAGATCAAGGTGGTGGTGGGGAAGCATTATCGTGATGACCTCAGGGAAAGTAAAGGTCTCCAACATCTGAGGGTAAGCTATTGGAGATTGCCCTTTTAGTTTACTGATACACAGGCCACAAACATTTTATTGATCTTTCCTATAACACACCTTTGTATGTAATACAAAGTGAGCTGCAAGCTAAACCACATTGAATATTTCCTGGCTCAATAATTAGCTTTCCTCATCACTTCAGCTTGTTTCCTTATATTTCTTTTTATCGAACTTGCACAGTAAGTCCGTCTCTTTCTCTTTAAGGTGGCCTCCATCGTAGTTCATCCGAACTACGACCCCAATATTCTCGACTCTGACATGGCTGTGGTCAAGTTACTGGACAAAGCAAGGATTGGGGAGAAGGTCCTGCCCCTCTGCTTCTCAGAAAGCCCGGCAGAAGAGGTGACCTATAGACAGGGGCTTGTGACAGGCTGGTCTCCACTGCCTGATTCGAGTTTAGGCGCTGATGAGAGGGTGAGGGTCGGGGTTGTTCACCTTGCCGACGTTGTCCCGTGTGAGCAGCAGTACGCTCGTAACGGCGTGCCGGTCAGTGTCACGGACAATATGCTCTGTGCCAGCCAGAAGCCTGACTATGGATCCTCTAACATATGTCCCTCTGACACTGGGGGAATCCTCGTCCTCCCTGCCCTCTCTGACAACCAAGCCAGCAACAATCAGAAGCCCTCTCTCAGCTTTACACAGGCGCAGGGAGAGAGCAAAGGGCTGTGGAGGCTCCTGGGACTGGTGAGCTTTGGTTATGACCAAGGGGAGTGCAATCCTGACCTCTACACAGTTTACACACGTGTAGCCAACTTCAGAGACTGGGTAGAGAACAATATGAAATAAGAATCCTACTGTCTGACTCACCTTGTTCCCCCTATGCTTCAAAAATATTTAAATGCCTTTATATCTTACTGTCCCCTCCCTTATGTGTGTCCACTCTTCAATCTATTTGTCCTTTCTAATCTTTTTTTTTTTTTGTCTCATGCACAAGGGCATTTTCTTACTAAATGCAGAAGCAACACTGGACAATACAGTGCTCTAACTGAAGGGGGTGCTAACACATTAGATGTGCTGGGCATCAACCTTTTATCAGACTTCAGTGTTCAGGTCCCTCAGCCTGAGGTTAAAGACTTGAAAGTGACCAGAAAACCATTTCAAGCCTCTGGCTGATGCTGGTTTGTATTGTACTCATTGGTATGTATATATGTTGTAATGTACTGAATTATTCTATCAATTCATACGACTCCAGAGATGTACATATTGTATTGAAAGACAGAAAAATGATGACGTTTGTAATTAAAGAAAATGTTGGTGTGGTAAAGCTTTTCAGAGTGTGATTTTGTTCATCATATTGTAAAACTCAGTATGTACGCATGTACAAATACATTCTACTGACAGGGTAGAGAATCAAAAAGATGCACCTTATATTCGCACCATGAAGCACACAGTGGGCTTGTGCTGTGAAGCAAATGAATCCAGGTCAGAGGAATACCGTTTTCACAACCATAAGCGGAGCATGTTACTCACAGATCAATTCTCTCTGCTGTGCTAAAATTAAATCAATTACTTACGTTCTGACCCTCCTCCATTATTCAGAAGTTAGTTTACATAGATAGTGACTCTGCGGCTTATATCGACTTCCAAAAGGGGGCAATAAAGAATGCATTATTTTTCTGTGTTTGGGAGCATCAGTAGAGAAGCTGGGCTCTGATTGTTGGTTCATTTGTTCTTAATTTCAAAATAATGACAAAATTTCATAGAAGTAATGAAAATACAAGAAAACAAAATAAAACAGGATGAAATACACAAACCTTGACAAGACATATTAGAGCTGAAGAAATTGAATATGCGGGGCAGTTTTTTAAAAATGTTACTAAGTCTGCAAGCCTCAGGCAGGAAGGTCCTGATTTAGGGGTCCTGATTGCAAAAGCCTGTGTCATTTAAGTCTGGAACTGGGATTTAAGAGGAGTAAGAGGAACCCAGCATAAGCATCTGTTCTCTGGCTCATAGCTCATAGCTCAAAATCAGCAATAAATCTTGGAGTCAGCTCATGAAGACCTTTAAATTTGAGTAGAAACTCAAGACAAAAGCACAACACTGACATATGTGAAAGCAAACAAATTATGCATCCAATAGACATGGACCAACATTAGCATTCATTTGGAGTTGTACCTCTGATGGGTCGATTTGGGTGCATTTTGTTTCTATTTATTTTATATTATACAGTGGAGATAGGGTTGAATGGTAAAAAAGGATCAAATGAAGTTTGTAAGGATGAGAAAAGCAGGGATGTAATTGTTCAGAAACCTATGGTGGAGTAGCTAATAAAAACAGCAGTTTTGTAGGAGTATGCTTACAAATATTTGGGGGTTACAGTTAGGGTGGAGTAGTTAAGGGGGTGTCACTAGCAATCCAGTGGCAAACTGCAATTTTTATGTCACAATTCCCTGTTTTACATTTTGCTTGCTCTTGTCTTTCACTGGTCCTTTCCCATCCAAACAGCTGGTCTATGACTTTTGAAACGTCGTGCCACAAAAGGTATCGCATAACACCTGTCTATCATAAATATTCCAGTCAATTTCAAAAATGTTTTTTCATTTCTTTAAGGCATGACTTGGACTGTGCCCAGAATATAAAATACATTTTCTAAAACTGGATGAGCCTGAACATAGCCTCAGGTCATTCTCAACATTTTCCCAGATCTAATGTTCTTATCAGAGGCAGTCCATGCCGTCAGGCCCGTCAATCTGGAGAGCAAGGGAGTGTTTTTAACATTTAAATTTTTGCATGGCGTTTTGTAAAGTTTTATTTAGTTTTATAAGGCCTATTTTACTGGGGGGGTTTTTTCTTCAAAGTTTTTTTCTTTTTCTTTTTTTAATTACTTTAATGGGCAGTTTGTAAGATCTGCTTCAAAAAGTAGAATATGATTATAATATATATATATATATATATATATATATATATATATAGGCTCTAATTATTCTTTTTCTGTCTTTTTGTTAGTATAATTATTATTCAAAAGAAATATCCTGCCACACATAATAATTGGTGTTAGTAATATAAGATCACAATTGGAATGCAACTGCTACAGTGGCTTTCTTGCGCTCCACAGGAACAACTTCTATCAAAGACTTTCTGTCTTTCCTTCACCCATTTACTAAGGTTGAACAACAGCTTAGTATAGTCACATGTTTCCCAGAGGAGAGTCCGGTCCACTTGGGCTGGGAGACTGTCTTGTTCACAGGCCCTGGTTAGCTCACAGGGCATCATCAATAGAGACATGGGCAGCACTTAACCGAAAGCTGACTGGCCTGGGAAGAGAGATGTAACCCTGAGCAAAGTACCTGGATAATGATGAGAAAATGCTACCATGAGAACTCCATAGTTGATACTGGAGAGGCGGAGGGGCACAATACTTAACACCAGACTTACACAAAAATGTTTAGGTTTGATTCCAGTTTCCCAGTTAGGCTGATGGGCCCTCTGTGCTTTGTTCTCAGTGCGAGGAGAAAAGCCCTTTGAACTAAAATAACTTGGCACCAAGGATCCGCACACAGCTCCGTTGTTAGTATTCTGGTCTGACATAACAAAGTGAGACTGCTAATGTGATGTCCTTAAACATTTGCATTCAAAGGATAAGTCTGGTGTTATTCTAAATTTTTCTTGCTTCTTGTTCCTACTTTAAGGCAAAGTTAGGCACTGTAGTTTTTACTAAATGTTACTCAAATGAGAGTAAGTGGTGCATTTTAATGGAACTATTCTAAACTATGGATTAATTAACATTTGTTGCACTTGTAAGTATTTACGGCGGTAACACACTATATCAGGGATTGACTCAAAATAAACTGCACTGTCCATATCCATTATAATGAAGTAACTTGTCACCTAGTGCAATGAAGTGGCTCATTTATTTGAATTTAATCGATGTCTGTGGAATAGAAAAATAAACTGTTGTATATCAAGCATTTGCTACACAAGCAATACTTGTTGGAAGGATCAATTTGTTGTTAGTGTTAGTCTTTTGACAGGATTTGCTGACAATAAGAAAATTATAAAATACCAGTAGCCTTATTCTTTAAGCAGTAATGTGTTTACTACCCTGTGATGTTACCCCCCACATCCACACCTTTTACCAATTGCACCTTTAGCAACTCATCATGCTACCCCCAGAAACATTCCTATTCCAGCACCTTCAGCCCTCTAATACATACAGTATGAACCTAAATAGAGCAGGGCATTATTCAGTCATTACCTGCCATATATGACTGTATAAAATGGAAGAAAGCCATTTAAACACATCTACACAGACCTGAATAAATATACAACACACTCATGTTTCAACACACAAAGCAATTTTGCAGTATCGTTGCAAAGCCCCAGCTGTATTTTCATCTATATGCAGGCGTGGGGCTGAATTGCACAGCCAGAAGTGGCAATATGATTTATTATAGATGTGATTGTTTGACTCCGACAGCAGCTGCAGAAAGCCGGCATGAAATCTGGTTGCTGCGACTGAACTGAGAAAGAGTGTGTGTGTGTGGGTGTGTGTGTGTGTGTGTGTGTGTGTGTGTGTGTGTGTGTGTGTGTCTGAGAGAGCGAGAGAGAGAGAGAGAGAGAGAGAGAGAGAGAGAGAGAGAGAGAGAGTGATGGAGCCGGATAATGTGAATACAAAGATAGCAAGATAGAGAGAGAATGAATGAAAGACTCCCCAGGAAATATGTAGTATGTGTCTGTGTGCGTGCAGGTGTGGTTCCATTGTTTGGGCAGCCAATAACATTCTCTTGGTTTAGCTGTTCTTGGAAACATGTGTACCATTCACCAGCACCAAAACCAATCTTTCAAATATACAAGGCTTAGCACACAGTTCAATACTTGAATTAACCTTCTCCCCCAAGGTAACGTCCCCACCTCCCTCGGGTATTTCTGAAGACTTGCCAGTTTTATTACCCCCGAACATCCTCGTAACACTTTTCCAGGTTTTCTGATTGCTCCTGAGAGGCCATCACCACTGGCCCAAGCCCTTAAGGGTTAATGTACCCTTTGTATTGGGGCAGATTTGTAATGGTAGCTGTATATCATGGTTTCATCTTGAAACAACTTATTAAAATGCATAATATTTAAAATGTTCAATTTTAAAGGGTGGAAATCAGCATTCTATTAGAGTAGGTTCATGAAAACCTCAAATGTCTAATTCTACTAATCGCTTTGTGCTTTGTGATATCACAGTTCCCAAATGATCAATGATAGCAGCTGTGCAGAGAGACGGACAGACCAGGCAAGTATAGCCTACATGGGCCTAAATTGTTACAGTTCTTAAACCCCATGGGTGGCACTGAACACATTTGCTGCCCTGTTCTTATCTGTAATCTGTTTGTGTCACTGGGAGGACACACCCAGTGAAAGGCTGCCATAAAACATCAACAACCTGCAAATCCAAGGAGTAACTTGCTGCTTCCTAAAAGTTGAATAACAATGGGTTCCCTGCTGCTTTGCATACAAAAGAGAATCCTGACATTTCTATATTGACTATCCTTCACCGTGCGCTGAGGTACATCCAAAAGGCTGGCAATTCCCTGAAATTCCATGGAAGGTTTCTTTGTAGCAGCATGCATCCAGTGGGGTGGAGGTGCCAAATTGCCATAAATTTCAATTTGGCAGAACTACACAGCTAATTTTTGAGCCAAAACCAAAGAGTCACGGTTTGGCCCTACTCCCCTCCGCCCATCATGGAAACACAGTGGAAGGTTACTGAAAAAGTCATCAAGACCGTTATCATCATGGTAGGAATAATAAACACATGGTTAAGGTTGTGAAGTTAAGTTTTAAGAAAAGATTTAGGTTCAAATAAATACTTTCTTAAGGTTAGAGAACCTTCATTGTAAATAAACAATGATTCACACGAGGAATGAACAGCAGATTCCAGCATGAAAGTGTTTTATCGATCGAACCTCCTCCGAACATGGACTTTATCAAGTAACTTCTTCCTTTACTCCCATTATAATTACTACGGCCACTAGAGGTTGCCTAGCAATAAAACGTAACGATGGGTTCGTAACAAACTGCTTGCATAGGTGACCTATGGGATTGTTTTTTTCATGGAGGACAGTCTCAGTTGTCTGGATCTAGATAATCACAAAGCCTTGCCATGACTTATAATATTTTTAGAAATTATTGTTTTTCAGTGGTGTAATCAGGGACCATGAGCCCATAAAGGGGATGAATTAACACACTGGCAAATGGATTTAATTTAAGTAACAAGCTGTTGCTACTTACTTTTTGACAAAACAAAGCAAAAAATGTTCTATTTAAGGTGCTAATAAACTCATGTAGTATTAGGATACTATTGATAAATTAAATGACACCTGCAAGAGCTATTTCAGGCAGACAAAATAAGAAACTCTACATCACCAACTTTTCCTGGTAACGTTTTTCCCAGAGGGGAAGGCCAGCTTCTAGACCACCCTCCCCATACCTGCTCATTCTTCTCCTGCCAACGCTCAATGCTCAGTCACTGCCTCCTGTCCTTTGGTTGTCTGCTCCCTCCTTCTCACTGTAATGTCTCAGTGTTGGACAGAAATGTGAGTTAGTCTGAGAAACTGATTCCTGCATCTAATGCGGATACAATTGTTTCTGGAGCTGCTATTTTAATGGTTTATTAGATGTGCCTTACATTTGCTACCAGATTCACCTGTCGACGAATGCAAGCCTTGCATCTAGAATGCAAGCTTTTCAGTACAAGTTAGAAGTATTCAAAACCGATAAATCAAACAAATGTATTAATTGGTAAGAATAACACTACATTCAGTCCTATTGCTTCCATACCTGCAATTATAGCCTTTTGTTTCCTTCTTTTTAACCATTGATGGTGGCAAAGCTGCATCTACAGAATTGGTGAAGACTCTAATCAGTGCTGCAAACACTGTCGCACAGCAGCCAGTGCAGCTTTGATACTCACAGAAAGATCTCACCCAAATGTTAAAGTGGGTTTAGTGTGATCCAAAAATGCAAACTTTGCATTTAGTGAATTGTGCAGAGGTGGAATATCAAGTTAAATGAAAAGGTGCTCCACCGCTCACTCACATGGGTAAATCAGCATCTGGCTCTGGCTCTATTTCTTGGAGAAGTTTTGGTAATTTGTTCTTATTACTCCCCATGCACTCATTTGCTCCTCAATATGCTCTCAATGCATACAGAGCACTGACCCAAACATAATTGAAATTGCAATAACCTACTCTCATGAGTAGTCTGATGAACAGTACTTGCAATATAGTTCACGTGGATGACTTTGAGCGCTGCTACATCACCATCTGGGAAAGTTTTATCCTCTCAAAAGACCTCGGTGAAGGAATTAATATAAGATACTCTTATTTTGTAGGGACACACTAACACTCCAGGCTGAGATCTCCTATTAGCTCAATGATTAACTTCTATTATGACTGATAGCCTCCAGAAGACCCCACTTCTATCCTCAGTAACCATGGCGACCAAGGTCTGTCATAGAAGAGTGACAATTGCTCAAATGGCAATAACAGTTTTTGGATGTTTTTGGAGTGTCTCTTCTTAAAGATATTCATGGTATTGCTTTTGAAAAGGGACCGAAGTAGTTGTGCGAATAATAAAACAAGGAGAGTTTGAGAGTAAAGTTCAAATCTGCCCTAACTTGTCAGCTAGTTAGGATTAATGTCAGGGCTGCACTTAGTTGATTTCATTTGAGATGGAGTTTTGGATAAAAAAAAAAAAAGACATAGATAGAGATACAGGTTCAAATTTGCTAAAATAGCTGCAAATGTCCCTACTAGTGTCAAAAAATGTTGAGGTGGGGTCATTTATTGCCTAATATTGTTGACTTTATAAAAACATCTAAAAACTACTCACACATCTCTTGAGAGGCATCGGTAAAATGGCTAGTGGAGGGGATGGTGACAGAGTCTGTAACTGTGAATAAAATTCTGGGAGTAGAGTGGTTTGCTAAAACAAGATTAGAGAAGATGGATCTTCTTGCTTCTCTGGCTGACTTTTGATACTTTTTCATTGCACTTTTTCAGATTCCTTGGGTGGAATCGTTTATCCAGGGCTGAGGTGTTCTGTTGGATTATTTGTCTTTGTTAGGTTGAAACAAAAATCAGCATTAAAAATGCAACAATGAAAACAATTATTAGTTGCAGCCCTGATTATAAATAACCTATTATGACTTTTTGTCACTAGTTGAATCATAGGCAAATTGCAGTCGTGTGTCTTCAGTTTTTTCCTTTTATTTCATTGATTATCTTTTTGTTATCCTCTTTTTTTTTGCTCAACCTCATCCTCTACTCCATGCATGCAGAGCACATACAGTCTATTTGCCACATTATTGAGGCAAAAAAGGGATCAGAACCAAGTCAGTATACTGACCTGATGTGTCAAAATGTTCCCACGCCCCTCTCCTCTATGGTTTTGACTTACATTGACAATATATTTCGTGCTTTTTTTCAGTTGTACAGTGTTTCACAAAGGCTAAAATGAAATTCACTAATTCTCAAATGTGTAGCTACTTCAGTGTAAATTGTGGGACATAATAGGGGCCTACACAATATACTGTAGAAGATTAGAGAGAGACTATGGGATGATATCCATAGAAATCAAGCTCTGGATTTAATGAGTTTTAAGCCTACAATCTCTGGTCAGTGCCACAAAATAAAGGTCATGAGAACCTGCGGCACACAGCCCTTGTTAGTCTCTTAGGGGTTACGGAATCCAGCTCTCAGCGCTTCACCTCCTTTATACAGGTTTTGCATCAACTTATTGTATCCCAAATCAGTGTGCGTGAAAGAGAGAGTGGGTGTGAGAGAGACAGAGTGAGAGAAAGAGAGAGACGGGTACGGTAGGCTATAGGCTGCATCTTCAACCAACGGGAGTTGGCATTCCCATGCAGAACAGACAAAGAGGGGGGAAACGGGCGGAGGTGGGTGGGGGAGTGAAGCGGCGAAGAGTGAGGTGAGGCAGAGCTCATTCAGTGGGATCGTTGAGCGGCGGAGCTCCTCGGATTTTACTGAGAGAAAATCCCTCCGATCGGTCTGTGAAGCGCTCCTGTCCTGGACCGCTGTGCGCCCTGCAGCTCACTGTGGCTCACCCCCTCTGAAGCGGATGAGACAAGACCCAGCAAGGGGACAAGACCAAAAACTTTTTTCATCGTGCTGTTCAACAAAGGTAAGATGCTGTTTTTTTTGTTTTTTTGTTTTTTTCCAGCCTGCAAACAGGTTAGATACACTCTGCACGGTGGAGATGACGAGGAGACGCATGGCTCGTCTTAATCCTGATTTGTGTCTTAATTTTGTTGTTTATCATCGCAATCGAAATAATTGCTTTAATTGAGAAATCACTGCAGGTGCAACAGGGTTGCATATTTCATCCAAGTTGAACAACTGTTTGCAGATCTCCCTTAAATTAACCACTGGTTTTTTCCCCATTGTGCAATATTCATATTCCACAGATTCTCAGAGATTAAAATATAAAAGTGACAACCTGCAGATTACATTAACACGGCTGAAAAAAAACCCAGAGTTGCATTTATTCACATCTTTCTTCGGGTTTCACAAATTACAGACTGAGGCGTGCATGCATCAAATAAAAGTCGAATTGCTTTGTTTCCAGATAAATGATCTAAGTTTACCTATATGCCTTGTCAGTAACAGTACCATCACAGGAATAAATCAAACGCACCCCGCTACATGTTTTTTTAAGACAGCAACCTGAGGCACCACTTTGGTGATAGTGCTGTAGTTTTTTTTTATACTCTTTCTCTTGTGTGTTGACACCAGGTGCTACAGTATCCTGTGTCAGGTGGTGAACTGTTACCATATGTACATTAGTGACTTTGATACTAAATAAGTCACTAAATTTGCCACTTGAGTTCAGAAAGTGGTTTTGCTGTAGGCTAATCATTTTGTTTAGACATGCTCTGATAGATTCAAAATTAAATAATCAATGTTTGTAAACTTGTTTCATTCTGATAGAGAAAACCTGATAGCTGATTGTATCTTCTATCTGTCCATGAAAATAATTGAACGTGTTTTTTTTTGTTTTTTTTTCAAAATTTCTTCATGGACTCACATTTCCACAGACAAAACCTGAAAACCCCGTCATACTACCACCACCCACCTCATCAGCCAACCGTTGCCGTCCATTCCTTTCCATATTAACACACACACACACGCGCACAGTGTTATCTAATAACACCATAAATGTCACCATGGAAACCAGCTCTCTTGGCACCATCACCATTACTCTTGGCTTGTCACTGTCACTTGTGGATTCTTCTGTCAACAGCATGTTGATGGTTGCAACCTGGAGAGGAGGTGGTGCATCTTCTGGGTACAGATAAGCGTGTATGTTGGATTTTTAATGGGCACGTTGTCTTCCACTGGTGATCCTAGTGAAAGGAAAGGAACTGTCTGTGCCGTGTGCGCTGTGTAGCAGGGATGTGATCCGGTGAGGAGAGGCCTTGGGGCTTCAGTGTAATTGCGGGGAGAATCCGTAAAGGAAAGTGTCCATGCAGTTAATGTGATTTGTCCTTTTCCCCAGAGGCTGCTCTCTTCTGTAGCTACTGTGGCATTTGCTGCCTTTACATGAATAGACACAACAGGCATTCAAGGCAAGCTCACACATGACTGAAAGGGAGGATAAGTCACTGGATATGAATCTGGAGGGTGGAAGGTTTTTTTATTTTTTAAATAAACATGAATGTGTTTGTCATGTGTGGGGGTTCAGCCTACATGCTGCCATAGCATTAAGGGAAATTCTCGTTCACATCAATAGGAATGTGTTTGGCCACATTATGCACATATTTAGCATTTGTTTACAGAGAAGAGTAACATTAGTGTGAGGGAAAGTGCTCCATTAATCCTCTTTACCTGCATTTGTCAGGAACCAATAGAAAACAAATTATTTCGCTGGATATTTATATTTTTCCAAGGGAAATATATTCTATGTAATATTCTTCTTTTTCAACATTTTATCAGCTCATAGAAAACTCCTGATTCATTCTGTCTGTTGAATCAACTGGATGAATCTAAAATAAATGCAAAGCTATATGAAATTAATTAAACGTGTGTTATCAGTATCAACTGACATTGATAACAAATTTTATGTGTGGTAATGGTGGTAAGGTAATGAAGTCCAACGTTGAATTACCAAAGGACCAACCTCTCTGAGCATACATTCATCGAAGTAATCACACACACAAACACACACACACACAGACAATATGCAGAGGCGCTCACATGCCGAGACAAGCCCCTGCAGCGTCGCCCATCTCCCACTGGATGCGAATTGAGTCAAAATCATATTTCCCAGAACCTGTTATGTTAACCATCTGTGAGGATGTTACTTTAATTAGGGTAGACATTGCTCGGGGTACTCAGGGCAGAGTAGATGTTTACATGGACATGTGTGTTTGTGCCTTTGTGTTTAGTGTAGCCTGCGCTACTGTGAGGTACACACACACACACACACACACACACACACACACAGACACACACACACACACACACTAACACACTGACATAGGGGGAGGATATAGTTGTGAAGATATGCAAGCCAGGGGTAAATAATATGGGGAGTAAAAGGAAGTAACAGCATCCTGGTCAAAAAGATCAATATGCCGACTAACTGATAGCCTCTTCATTGACAGTGAAAATTAAATTTTACCAATCAAAATCATCAGTTTTATGGATTGATTATAGTGGTCTGCTGTGCTTGAGAGTTATTAAGAAGAATCCACTGGATGGATTTGTGTGGGATCCTCATTTGATGACTGGGAGTGGTAGACCAGATGGCAAATTAGCCATCACCAGTAAGCAGGCATGATGATTAAAAGAAAATTGCATTTACACTGCAGATTAGACTAATAGAAATCCTATAGGATGTTTGCATGTAAAGGAGAAAATTTGGTCTTGTTTCCATAGCGAAAAACAGTTATTTTCTTATATGATCCCTAACAATTTCGAAAGCAAGCAGGCTGCAGATGGAGCTGGGCTATTTTCCTTGTTGCCTTGGTGTTTCGTACGTAACAACAAAACTCAAGAACAATGTGGAAGCACTTCAGTTTCTGCCAGATAAACTGAGATTTTACACTGCCAGAAGTGTTAGATAGAGCAGGACAGTAACTCTGATATGTGGGAGTGACAGAAAGAGAAAAAAGACAAGGAGGACACACGGGACTCTGGGTTCGAAAGAGATAAACGGCCAAAAGATGGAGTGAGTGAGCAGGGTAGAAGATGGGGTAGTGCCTCCTCCTTGATATTTTACTGCAAGCTCTGCCCCTTGCATAGGGAAGCAAAAAGGGCTGCACAAGCAGCCTGAAGATGCAGCATATGTTACCTGTCTGTCGCTGGCCAAGCCAAGCCTGTCGTCTCCCTGCTGCTTGGAAAGGCTGCAGAGAGAGTGAGAGAGTGATAGAGTGAGTGTGAGAAAGAAGGGGGGCGGAGAATAAGCTGGGAAAAGTGGAGGAATGAAAGGAAAGGGAAGAGGAAAGGACAGTAGAACTTGGTAAAAAAAAAAAAGAGGGCGGACAGGAAACAGGTGAAACAGACACCAGAGTACAGCAGGGGAGACATCTCGAGCAATATGTTTGTGTGTCCGTGTGCATCTTTGTGTGTGTGTGTGTGTGTCTCCATTCATGGAGCTTCTCTGTGGTCTTGCTGGCAGTCTGCGGCATCTAGTGCTTGAGTAATCCTCCTGGGAACACGCTGAAGCTGCCAAAGTGCCATCCAGCTCCTTTTTTCACTCGTTACCACCCTCATGCTCATCTATCTCTGTCTCTCCTTTTCTCTCTTTCTCAATACTCCTCTTTTTCTTCTCTTAGCTGTTCCTAATTACTTCAATGTCATCCAATTTTGTTTAATTCTGCACTTTATTATCCCTGTATTGCGCTACCTGCCCGTTGCTTTTTGGGCCTTGAATTGTGATCCATCACTGTACTCCTTGTGTGAATCTTCCCAATATGAGGGATTCATGCTCTTTTTTTTTCTTCTTCTTCTTCTTTTGCTCTTGTAGCCCTGCCTATAGAATCAGTGTTTCAGTTCTCAGAGATCTGAACAGAGTGAGGCCTTTCCCATGGGTTGACCAAACAAAGAGCCTGGCTCCCTTCACTTCTGTATGACTGCACAGGAACAGAAACAGAGGCATTCACTAGCGAGTCTGCTGCTGGGCGGCAAAACGATAGATCTCCGCTGGCCATGGTCAAGGCATTTCTTCAGCTTAGCTATGAGACAGCAGTAATCATTAAACTGCCAGTAGAATCTGCTTATATCTGTAAGGGAAGGAATACAACCTCCAAAAGTGGAACCATGTGTGTTTATCATTTTTCAACAATTAATCTCCATAGATTTTCCTTTTTGATAACATCTTATTTATAATCCATGTATATGGAAAAAGATTAATTCCATTTTAACTTGTATTTGATCTGAGAATTGTCCTGTGTGCTGTCATGACATGACAGGACAGCATGCAGTCATGAAATGCAGTGGATACAAACGAACCTTTAGTTGAGATCTTGTGCTTTATAAAGCACAATCTGAAGTAAGGAATTTACACATTTCTGTGTAGCCAGTTCAAAGACCATGTCGGCAAATGCTTTGCTTGGTCACATCTGGTAGACCCAGGTCAGAAGTCATGGTCAGTGTAGCCCACATGTGTACTAACAGCCTGCCAAGTTCACAAGTTGAAGAAATTTACACCAGATTTAAGAGCTAATGTAGTTATCCAACAAATCCTGAAATACCTGTACACATTTTTTCTCACATGCTGACTAGTTTAATTTGATCAGTGATGATTTAATTTGTTCCATTTTTTTCAGGATGAATCAGATGTAGTAGACTCTCAGCATTGATATTGGACATTAACAGTCACCTGCTGGCTTGGGGGTGGGGGCCCAGAGGGGACTGAGTCAGTGTTTACTGGTACAGTGAAGGCCTCATCCCACCCACCCCTTCACCACTGCCACTGTCCTCCTCCGAAAACCCCAAACCACCCACATCCGATTGGCACCTGCCATGTCGGAATCCAGGTCAACAGGGGGAGTAACACGAAATTGCTCCGAGAGTGATTGGTAAAGAGAAGAAGGGGGTGGGGGGGGTCACGTTTTTGTTTTGTTTTGTTTTGTTTTTTTCTCTTGGCACCAAAGACCATGCCACTGAGAACAATCAGCCCATTGTGTGGCAACAAAAGAATCATAATTAAAGCGCTTAGTGACTCGTTCAAAACAAGTAGAAGACTTCATCTGAAGAACTGTCACAAGATTCAGTCTGACAGATTCGCACTGGTTATCAGATGGAGCCACTCTGGCTAATGCCATTGCTCTGCGAACCTTATGCCTCAACACACAGACAATAATATGTAACATGAAACAATAACACTGTATAATAGTTTACTTTCAATTGAATTCTAGAAGGATATTCAATAAAACTGTTCATATTTGACAGAATACTGGAGCATAATAATCATAACAACATTCAAACTATACTTAAAATGTTAATGAGAGTAATGTTTGTTAAACCTCTGTTAAAGTTTTGGAAAATTAATTGTATCCTGCAGAAGTTGCTCTAGCTGCTTTTCCCCTCATCGTCTTTTCTAGAGTAAAGCTTTTATGACAGTTCAACAATCAGGATAATGGGAGGATCAGCAAATGGGGAATAAAGAGGAAGAGGATGAGTAGAAAAAAAAAAGGATTTGATGATGATTAGAGTTTCCATATGGTGACAAAGATGTGGCTAGATATTATTTTCACATTTGATCCTCCTGCCATCAGCTGAAGTCTAAACTGAGTGGGAAAACAGACAAAAAAACAAAAAACAAATGAAAAACAGTATTAAAAAAGTTCAAATTAAAATAAAACTATTGTCATTACCCACTTCACCCATTACCCCTCCCCACCTCACCCACCTTCCTCTTCCTTTGCCCCTTTTTACTATTCCACAAATCCTCAATTAAGTGCGTAATGGGCCTCTGAGGCAGGTTTGTGTGCTTCTTTGTTCAGCTCTGGGGGATCGGCCGGCATTAATGTTCCTCTTGAGTATGTAAATAGCCCGAGCTGTGGGAGCGCAGCGCAGAGCTGCCACTTGTCCGCTTAATCGCGGAGAGTTCCATCACTTTTCGGACATTTTGGGGAGCTACAACAGGACATGCATGAGAACTTCAGCACCAAATACAATGCCCACACTCGGAGGAGTAACCTCAGCGCCCATGTCCACCTCCCACTTCTTCCGGAATAAACCCCCTTTTTTTTTGCTCACTCTCTCGCTCTCCCTCCTGAAACCCTCAGGACCCTTTACCCTCACCCCACTACCCAGCTCTCCCTCAAAACGGCCAGTGCCCCCTCTCCCCTCCTACTCCACACAAGCCTGACCAATCCTCCCTCTGCATGTGTGCTGCTCCCCACTGCTCGGCCTATCCCATCCCGACCAGCCCAGCTGACAGACCCTACAGTCTAGTTTTGTTTACCTCACCCACTTGTCCAGCGGAACACACAACAATCCCCTTCATTGCCTGTTTGTCAGCCCGCTTTTCAGAACTAAAAGGGGAAAAAGAGAGGAGGGAGGGGGGCTTAAGGGGGGGGTGGGGGGGTGGCTGGTTACAAAAACAAAAACGGAGGAAACAATTAAATTGCCCCTCCTCCCAATGAACCCTGTGCTTGCGGTTTCCCAGCTCTAGATTCTGTGAACTAACTTGGAGGCCTGTAAAGTGGCCCATTATTCTGGTAGGGGTGGCGTGTTCCAAGAGCGGCTTGCCTCAATGGCTGATGAACACAGAGAGGGTTTTGTTAGAGGGTTTTGGCTCACCACATTATGCACTGGTTAATTAGGAGCTGCATCTATCTATCTATCTATCTATTTATCTATCTATCTATCTAGACATCTAAACATGTCTAAACAGTATACAGGAGCTTGTTTATTAGATAATATCTCCAATGGTTTCTTTCTAGTGACTGTATCTAGAAAGGAAGGTTGTAGATATTGTCTACTGTCAAGTTAAATTAATTTAGATACATATAGTATATTTGAATCAGAATTACATTTTACACACTGTACTTGATCCTGCTTGCTCAGATGGATCCTGACATCACTGGGAATCCCAGCTCCTCTTATGGTATGAGGATTACAGTGGGCCAGGATTTCGGGGAATTTGTGTTGTATGCCTTAAATCTCGACTGAAGGGGGTTTACCATCCTCTCAGCAGTGTGCTCTGGGGATTTGGCCAGGACTGGGATAAAACTGTGGAAATATGTCGAAAATACTTTTGCCCAGGGCTTCTGATAAAATGATTGACTGTGACTATAGTCAGGCTTTCATAATTAGGGGGTGAAAAAAAGCCCCTAGCAAGTGTGTTTTTGCTCTGAATGGCATTCCAATGCTGCGTGTGACTGAAGAAATATTTACATAGTTTGACAAAGTATGCAGCGAATAATGACATAGAAAGAAAAACAATGAACTGAGGAGCAGCAGGGGTCCAGGGGGATGCCATGTATAACTGTAGTCAGTAATAGAGCTCTTATTTTCACAGCATTTCAGGGATATGAGAAAATCACCGTCTAGACGTGTTTCTCTAAGAACAGCGTCAGTGAAGTGGTCCTGAAAGGAAAGCAGGCTTGCAGAGTGTGGAGGCTTTAAATCGTACTTCACCTTACAGCACAGACGCAAGTTTTGCTTTTAGAAAAAGGGTAAAAAGCAAATTGTTTAAACACAAACCAGATATATTTCTTTGATCCCCTTTCGCCTTTATCTTTGCAGATTTGTTTTATGATATTTTTCAATACATGCGCCATTGAATTTGCTTGATTTGAACAAAATGGTATTTGCTGCTCTAAAAACCGCTGGGCCAGCACTCAGGTTCACACCAGGTTTTCATATTTTTCATATCTGCCTCTGCTGAAAATGTGTTGTCTGTCAGACATACTCAGCAGTTCAAGGCACTTTTTTAGATGACACAGTGTTGTGGTAGCAATGATGCGTTGTGAGGGAGAGACAGTGAGAGAGAGAGAGAGAGAGAGAGTTTGTAATGAGGAAGAGAGATGGAGAGAACACACACTTGAGAGACTGACAGCTCTGTCACACTTCCCTGCTTTCCTGATTTGCTTCCCCACTGCATTCTGGTCATCCTTGATGTGATGTGTTTTCCTCAGTGCAGATACACAGACAAGCAGGAACAAGGAGTTTTCAACTATTTAATAATCATATCACATAGAAATGTGTGTATGATAACATCACTGTAGGCCATGTCTACACATGTTTCAGATTCTGTTTGCAGTAATAAGCATAGCATGACAGTCAGTAGATACCATATGGCACATATCCAAGAGGCACAAGAGTACTTTTATTCAAGAAATACTGAATTAAATTAGTCCTAATGTATGTCTAGGAATTTCTGCCGGTTGTATCAAGTACAGTTTGTGGCACTAGCTGCAACATCTAAAGTATACATCTATACTTTAAGTATTGATGTCTACGGTGAACTGTACCGGGTATAGCACATTAGTTAGCATGAAATTTACATTTACACTTTCACATACTGTGTATTAGGGTAGATGTAAATACGCCCTTGGAATTTTATTTGTCTTCTTTTTTAGGAATTATCTCAATCAGCTCAGTGACTTTTGATGGCATTTTTAACCATATGAGCTGGACATGATGCAATACGCTTAAAAAAAAAAATTACATTGATTTGCAGCCTTTAGGAGTTATGTGTATGTGTGTGTGCAGTCGTCCGGCTTAGCTGGCTGATGTAATGATCTGTGTGTGTGTGTGTGTGTGTGTGTGTGTGTGTGTGTGTGTGTGTGTGTGTGTGTGTGTGCAGGAATGCCCTTTCTGTCAACACTGCGGGGTGGTGTGAGGAGAGCGGGGCATGGCTACTGCTGCTTGTGCTCAGTCCCTACAGACTCCAGTGTTTAATTAGTGAGAGAACATCCATCCTCCTTAGTCCTCCTATTGGCAAATCCTGAGTGAGACTGTAACCTCCTCACCCCGCCTCGGATACCGCGGGACTGGACCAACAGAGATTTATGACCACAGGCAACAGTGCAATATTTTGTGCGCATGTCTGGAATGTATGTTGTGCACACACAAGTGGGAGCGTGAAGGGAAGGAGGTGGGGGGGCAGGGGGTTATAGTGAGAGTAAGTGCAGGGATCGTCTACATTGTTTAAATTTGAGAGTGTAGCAGGTGAGTCTAGTGATGTATGAAACGTGATTTGTGCAGTAATCTCATTTCACAGGGCCAGCTGCCCAACACAGATGTCAGCTCTTCATGTATCCACAGATAACCTGATAACACAGAAGTCCTTCATATTACTTTTAATGTAGGGATATGCTCCATCTCATTCTCCACTTCAGTTGATTACTTTAATCTTACCTTCGCCCAACCCTTTCTTTCCACCTTATTTTCTCATCTGTTCGCCATTCCAATCCTTTGTCTCCATCCGTACCTTCATTAGCCACACCTTCTTTTATCCACCTCCCCCTTTTTTTTCCCTCCACCCTTCCCCCATACATTGTTACACATCTATCTTTATCTTGCATTCTTGCCGTTTCACCCCTCCCACCCTTCCCTCTGTTTACTATACACCTCTCTCTCTCTGTCTCTCTGCCTCTGTCATCCCCATCTCAGTAATATAGCGGGTATACCATAATGGTGGTTGTAGTAGGGGGTGGGGTGGTCCTGCCTTACTGCCTGATTTAATGAGGTCCTGTGGGGATCGGACTGAAGCCATCAAAAGCTGCGTGCTGCTATACAGCCAGTTCTGTTAAACAGATGTGCGGTTGCTAATGATAGTACTGTAGCATTGCTTCATTTGCAGCCAGCATGAAGACAGGAGCAGCTATAGGAGGAGATGAGAGATGAGCAATAGGTGCGTAACCATTCGTCTGGTACAGGAGGTTGTAGGGAGGTACAGCGGGAGAATCTCAAATATGGATGATCTTCTTTTCTCCGCTGACCTTTCATCTGAGCAGCTGTAGGCAAATGATGGGGGCTGGGGATAGGGGATACTGGATGGGCAGTAACACAATCCTTTCGGTTGCAGCTTTGAAGGACCTGACTGAAAACATAGCGGGACGGTTAAGACTCTTAGAAACATGATGGAGGAAACAGTGTATGTAATGTAACATGAGTGCCTGCAGGTTTGGCAGTAGGTCACTTTCAGTGCAACAGAAGAGAAAAGAAGAGATATAAAGGTGAGGGTGGAGATGAAAAGACGTGTGTACAAGTATGTGATTATGTTAAGTTGCTCTGGCAGTAAAGTGGGTTGGAGTTTGATTAGATACCATCAAACTATGTCTCTGCAGATTTTATCCACATGAATGGGAATGACCAAATTCAGTTCTATGACAACCACTCCCCAGCATAATGGGCCGTTAGCACATAATTATAGTGGGACTGGTCACATCTGAGAGACCTATGCAGACTACAACACTAGGCCTCAGGATTCCCAGAGGCTCTCTCTAATGACTGCCTCATTATGGACACAAAGAGTTGTGCCAAACAAAGGGAAACCTTAGAGGATGCTGAGGGACAGGCACGTATGGTTCAATCATGCGTTGCTCGGATGCTGATGCACCCTGATTGTAAAACAGAATGGTAAAAAATTGTGGTAATTGTCTCAATACGTGATGAAAGCAGGAAAAGAGGGAGGGACATTGTTACAGCTGACACATACAGCATTTTGCAAATTGCTGCACAGCATGGGAAGTAACTGTAAAAGGAGATTGGTACTTGTTATAGAAAAACACACAGAGACAAAAATCTGCCAAATGAGTATGTTTTGCTGCCAGAGGTCAGTGAATGTGTGTGTGTGAATTCCTGTGAAAACTTTATCTCCATCTGTCGACAGTTTTTAGAATAGTGTTACATGCTAATTTAATGCATTTGACAATGTACTTGTGGGGTCTCCTGACAGCTTGGGATGGCCCATGCTGAGCTCAGGATCAGTTGTGGTAAACACAGCTCTTTCAGCACTATGGAGAGTTAGGTTGACCTGAGCTGAGGCCTGAGACTGTGTCACTGACCGTGGTACTGAAAGCCTGGCCTGCTACCCCATATCTGTTTAGAAGGGTTAACCCTTCAAGAACAGACTGCACCCCAATCAGAATCACCCCAAGAATGAGTCAAGTCAATAGCAGGTAATACATTGTCAAAAAGAAGTATTTCCAACTGTCACTAAAGCACAAATATTTAGAATTTAATACATCTGAAAAGCATTTTCCAGTTTCAAAGTTTCAAAGTTTGATTGTGTTGTTTATAAGAATTAAAGCATTGCTTTCCTTCTTATTATTTTTTTTGTTAGAATTGTTAATGGCTATACAGCCAAAAAGAGTGTTTTCTGTTCCCATAGAATAACCAAACTCCAGAAAATATATTAAAATAAAATATATATCCAATGACATGCTTTTATAGTTGTTAATATTTGTTTTGTTTTGCTCCATTAAGGCAATAATCCGATATACGGCAGTACTAAGTAAAATATTACAATGACACTCACTTGAGTTTTGAAATTGTGACTGTAAATGTACATGTTTGGTGTTACAGGTTTATGTCCTTTAGGATCTGTTATTTGTTCTCCTTTCTTTGCTTAGCTCTTTCATTAAATCCAGAAATAGTGAGTGGCAGCATGGAATTTACTTGGGTGACTATCAGCAAAAATATGCATCATTCATTGTGCAGTTCCTTTGGCCCTGTGCCAGTCTTTGATCTGACTGTAATCTCACTCCAGGGTTCACTTGGAAGTGGATCAAGACAGCTTTCAAGTTGACCACTGTTTGACTCGGCACACCTATGGGTTCATTCTCTTAAATGAACCAGATCTAGAAGATAGAGGTTCTGATCCAGTCACAGATACCAGCCATTAGAGTTTTTAGGAACACCAAGGTCTAGCCAAGGGTGCTGTGTGCTTTGGATGAGTTTATTGACCAGCTAAGATACATGCATTTATGTGGACAGTGGACACATACACATCCACACACTTAAGGGATTCTTTTGCAGATAAAAGGCAGATAATGAAAAGTTTTTTCCATTAGTCTCTAAGAGCTGAACTTACTGAGACCCTGGTGGGTAAATTTCATTTGGCAGTTGTTGGAAACAACCATAATAGGGATAATGGGAAAGCACAGTGTTGATTGGGGTTTGGTATTTGGGGTTGATTCAATTCAAAGTTTTGAGGCAACTTCCACCCAGTGGGAACGTTTCTTTTTCTCGCTATGGTCCCTCCATTTACAGGAAATGTTTTTTTTCTAAGCGAGCAGCACTCTTAGAGCAACTTGTGTGTTTTGTTGAGCTACTGAAGAACAGTAGGTTACACTGCTGATGGAATAAACCACATTTGCATGGCAGTCCACACATCTCTCTATCACTATCTATCACTGAATGCATTCTTCCCAACAACCATCTAGGGATCCATAATTGAGATATAGAGTGACAATGTTTCCCTTTCTTCTGATGCTAGAATTTATCTCCCACTTCCTATGCACAGCACAACCTGAAGTGTTTGCTGAGAGCTTCATTTGAGGTGGGGGGTGCTTTTCCACAGCTCCTAGGCAGCCACTATGTGTGAGCCCATTTCTTCTCACTGCATGGCAAGTGGCTGTGAGGCCCAGAGGGGCCAGATATATCCGGAGCCTGGCCCAGCTCCAGTTGTCTTTACCTCACAGTATATTGTGATGCTCCAGTCATGAGAATGGGCATCGGGCCCCACGGGAAACCAGTGGGAAACTGGTATTCTCATTTACATCTCCCTCTGTGGTATCGCATGGATCCCAGCAGCCTGAATTAGACAAGTATAACCACACAACCGGTCTCTAATGCAAACTTGTTAATTATTATGTAAGCTCATGTTGTGCTCATGAGTGCCATTGAATGGTGTGTGACAGCAGCTCATTAATTATGCAGCACAGATACCAAAGAAGCACTATTTAAAAACATCCTGTGAAGTTTTTATGAGTGTTTTAATGTTTCTTTTTTTTTTTCTGTGAAAAAGAGATTTTCTTTGGTGAGGTATAGATATAACTTGTCTATGCGTTTGCAAATCTTTCAAGCTGCATCCCATCTTTATATGGTGTGTGTGCAGGCTGTGTGTTTGTGTGCTTGGTGTGTGTGTGTGGCTTTGAGCTTCCTCTTTCCCCTTCATCCCCTTCTCTCTAAGCCACAGAGTGTTGCCAGGACAACCCCTCGTGGTCCTTGCTGCATCGCGGTGGCCCTCAATGCCAGCACTCAGGGAACCTCCTCGCACTGGGAAGGCAGCATAAAATCGGGATAATCGCCGTCGATTATGGGACACAATGGGTGCCGCTACTGAAAGATTCATTCATCCTGGAAAAAGAGACTGTGGAGGGGGAAGGAGAAAGGGGCGCCTTGGTCCCTCCGCTGCTCTCCCACGGTGGGCACAGGCATGACATCAGTGGCCTGAAAGAACTGGCATTCTGGACATGCCCACTGCCCCCACCCCCTCTTGCTATACCCTTATACCCCCCCCCCCCCCCCCCCCCCCCCATTCGAGCCCCCTCCCTCCTTTTCTCGCCCCTGCCAGTTTGGATGCAGTGCTTGGCCGGGCGAGTTGGGGCCACTGCTGCTGTTTGCGTGTGAAACAAAGCCTCTCAGAAGGAAGAGAGAGGAAGCAGAGAGCTTCACATGGTACCAGCCAAGAGCAGGGATGGCTGCCTCAGCCTTCCCCTCACAGGCCCCTCTTTTGGCTGAGAGGTGCTGGTGTGACCCCAGTACCCCCTTCTCCCCTAGTGTCCCTCTTACTCCCCCCTGTAACCCCTTCTTCTCTGTCCTAGTCCCTCGCTCTCATCCCGAAAATGCTCCCTTTTCCCTGAGAGAGCCCTTTGAATGAGTATGACATGTCAAGGGATTTAGGATGAGTGATTTCTCATGACACAACCTTTGCCGACAGAGATGGCATTCCTCTGGCTTTTGTTGTGCAGTTGGTCATTTGTCTGAGGAGGAAATAGCTTTCCAACACATTTCCCTAATTAGAATAATGTGATACTGCTCAATACGATGTGAAGTCCCATGCTGCTGGGATACTAGAGGGAAATCACTGTGACACCATCCTCACATGAATCACGTTGGTCATTTGTGCTGTGGAGTTCAGAGCTTTGGCGTTTTCTTGAATGGTGGGGATATGTAAATATATATGTTGGAGGTCTGACTTGAATGTGCGAACTTTATTTTTTCAGTATCATAAAAGACATAAGTGTTGTCTTTTTTTAAATGATCATTTATTGGGGTTTTCAAAGGACACATGACATGCTGTATGCCTATTATATCTCTGAGTGTAATGATTTTGAAGAGCGGTCTTGTGTGACATACCCATTAGCAGATAGCTCATATTATCCTGTATGCTATTTGACCACCATGGCTCATGTGTGACATAATAAAATGTTGAGCATAACTACAGAGAGTGGTAAACATTAACCTCCCATCTGCTGTCCAGCAGAATGACCTCAAAGCTCCAAAACACCAACATTATGGATGTTAAATCTTCCACCTGTCATTCCTTTGTCGTTTATTCCCTTCTCAGCAAAAGGTGCTACTCACAAAGCACTGCTGTCCGCATGGTGCCATTAGTAAGCATCATCATGCACATCTCCAGCAGCCTGGCCTTTCCCCTCACTATCCCATGTAGCTGGATGAGTCTGGGAGCGTGATCTCCGGAGGGATTACAGTGTCCAGGGAATGGAGGATCCCTGATGGATTTGGCTCTTAAGCTTCGATATCGACCCCCCCCCCCAACACACACTTCTTCTTTTTAGTTATTTATTTTTTCCTAAAGGTTTGTTTAGTGTGCATTTGTTGTGCATGTGTGTGTGTGTGTGTGTGTGTGTGTGTGTGTGTGTAGCTGGCTGTGGGTGATGGTGATGCTGGTGGAGTCAGGGGGTGGGCTGAGTGTGTGTGTTTGTATGGGGGGGTGTTGTAGACATCAGGATGGGGCAATTCAGGTTGCTGCGGCTGTGAATGGGTCTGTCGTCTGGGCTGTGTTGACTCGCTCTTCTCTGGATGCGTTGGACTAGCTGGTGGACAGCTGAGAGCTTCTAGCTGTCAGCAGAGCCCTGTTGTTTGTACCTGGCACCTTTATCTGCTGACATCTGTCAACATTTTTTTTTGGATGGAGCAGTCGTGATCCTGCTAACGATTTCTTGTGCTGATTCACTCTTAAACAACAAAGACTGGAGACTTGATCCTGGTCAATGTATATAGCTATTACCTCTACTCCACCAGAAATGAAGTAAGTACTACATTTACAGTTCTAGGCATAATCTACTTTTACTTCTTTTTTCTCTAAATGATTAACTAACACTTCTGCTATCACTACTGCAATCTGTTTTATAAATCAAAGTTAAAAATTGTGACACAGTAGCAGAAATAGGAGGGAACTTCTCTGGTGTACGAGTGAAAAGTTTGACATCAGGTGTAGTTTTATTAAGACCCTCATTAATTCTTCATGGCTTCACGGTCCTGTAATGCAATTAATCTGATTAAGCCCTCGGCCAAGATTAACCGGTTTATAAGATGATCCTATTAGCGACTGAGGAGGAGAAACTCTGTGTGTGTGTGTGTGTGTGTGTGTGTGTGTGTGTGTGTGTGTGTGTGTGTGTGCGTGTGCGTGTGTGTGTGCGTGTGCGTGCCTGCGTGTGTGTATGTGTGTCCGTCTTGACTTCTGAATTATGACGTTCTTCTGGACTTTTTTTGTCAAATCCAATTATAGTCACAGAAACTCACTTTATGAGCGGCTATTAACATTTTAGTGACATCTTAGTGACTCACAGTTTCTAAAAGAAGCAGCTCAAATCAATTTAAATCAATGGATGCAGAAAAAGGTTTCATATCTCAGAGTTATTCTTAAGGGCAGAGAGAATTCATTCTAAGCTAATGTCATGTTAATGAAAGTTAAAATTATGTACAGCAAGGAGAATTTTCTGTCTAGTAAAATTAGTCTATAACATATATATAAAAAAAACATCTTTTCCCTACTAGCGTGAAATGATCGTTGTCTGATGTAGTTGGTTACTCTTTGCTGTACATTTTCATATTCATCTTTCACTGGGTTGCAGAATCCCACTCTCTCATCTGTCTCTGACTTGGCGAGAGAAGTGCTAATGAGAGGATCATGACAGAATAATATCCGACCTCTGTGACGTTCAGCATCTGCTTCCGCTGTCCTCTCTCTTCGTGCTAAAAATAATGAAAGGGAGAGAAAAGTGGGGAAATTCAATTAACAGCATTCATCACTCTTATGGAATGGGGTTACATGGTAATTTTTCAGTGTTTTATTTCTGGGGTTTCACTAATTCATCCAGCTTTTATCAGAGGTATTAAATAACGCGGAGGTACAGTGTGATTGTAGCTTGCATGTATTTTCTGTGTTTCACTCTTCACTTTGAAATTAATAAGATGAGACAGGACTGATCCATCTGTGCGCCTGGAAGCAGACCAGGTGGTCTTCCTATATAGCCAAGCTTGCAACGCAGCAATACACAAAGCCGGGGGAGGTGTGTGTAAGTGTGTGAGTTTCTGTGTGTGTGTGCTCAAGTGGAATTATTAGTGACTACTTGCACAACAACAATAACATCATAAAGAGCCTTTGGTTGCGAGGAAGTTCCCTAAATGTGGCCTATTGATTTGAGCTCCCTGTCTTGCCTTTGATCAAGTTTCAGCTTTGAAAAAAAAAAGAAAAAAAAAACTTGACAGCCACCATGATTAATATCTATGAAGTGTTCTGACTTCATAGTGGACTACTGGGGGAGGGTACAAGGACAAAAAAGTTAACTTCACCATTGAGGCTTCCGTTTGTGAGTTTTAGGCCATGAACCCCAGGGGTGAGGTGAAAGGTCAGAGTCACATTATTTCTTCTTTGCTTTTCTTTGTAATCCATCACAGCAGACATTTTCATGGGTTTATTGGTCGATGAATAGCAACATAGAGACATCTCTATTTCCTTACACACAAAAAAAGATGTCAAACCCAACAAGACAATTTGATAGATTGTTCCTGTAACTTCTTGAGGAGATGATGGCTATAAGGCCAAAGCTCATCTTTTTCTTTTCTTTTCTTTTCTTTTCGTTTCCTTTTTTTTCTTTTCTTTTCTTTTCTTTTCGTTTCTTTTCTTTTCTTTCTCTTTCTCTTTCTCTTTCCTTCTTCAAATTGTATTTGAGGTTTTGTGTGATTCTAAGTGTGCTCTCACAAAATCATAACTGAGACAGAGAAGAGAGTGTATAAGTCTTAACAAACAATATGTTTGCTCCTCCTCTCTGTATTTCATCAAATTTTGTATTGTCAAGTTGCCATTTATCTTTATTTTTTCTCTCCTTCTGTTTTTCTTTTTCATTGCTGTTTTACCAAAGAAACTTTGTCAGCGTTTGTCTACACCTCATATAGTAATCAGTTAAAAACAGACACATTACATAATACAGCATTTTGAATTGTGATGTGTGCTGAATTTTGGTGAGATTAAAATTCCTTTTCAAAATTACTTGCTGCTTCACAGTTTGTTCTGTGGATGCAAATGTAGTGTAAATAACACCACTTTGTTTTTAGAGTTCTGCTTCAAAATCTGTATAATTTCCTTTTGCATGGTAAACCTGTCCCTCAAGTTATTACAGTCAGCCACATTACATAATGTAGACAAGCCTGTGAGTTCTTCCAAATTCTCAGAAAATTATTGTTTTTTCATCAACATACTTGAGATGCTTCGTGTCTGAAGTATTGCTTCAAAGGGCTGCCATTTTACAAGCAGCAGATTGTTGTCAGCTTCCATCTGTTGGATGCTATAGTAACCATGAGCAGTGTCGGACTGACAGCTTGGCAACACATTTGAATGCTCAACATTTTTCTTTATGCACTTTTGTCTGTTTTTTAGAGGCAGTATGCACACACAGAATATTCTGATTTCTATGCTATGGGGCATTATTTTGTCACAGATTCAACATAACGCCTTGCTTTTTCTGACAGTGACCACTCATGACAGAACATGACCATGTGATTGTGATGTATAGTGATTAATAATGCTGTATGAGCAAGAGTATGTTTTTGATGGGGTTCCGCTTTAAAGTTTTGCATTTAGTAAGCAGACCTTTCATTTTTTTTTCTTTTTCTCTGACACAGTGCCAACAGTATGCCTAAACAAGTGGAGGTGAGGATGCACGAGAGTCACCTGGAGCCCATTGAGGCCAGGCCTCAGTCCAGATGTGCCAAAATCTGCTCCAAGCTGTTTAAGAACCTTCTTCTTACACTCACCGTCCTCGGTAAGTCACCTCATCACAGTTATATCTTCTTTTTTTTGTCTTTCTCTCCTTTTCTTTTTCCTGAAGGACTTAATACCAAGCAGGGCATGCTAAAGATGGGCACCACCGCTGAGCTCAGTGTTCTGTTAACTCAGAGCAGGAGCATGCAGCTTGCACGTAATATGAGGAGGAGATGCCATCTGTGCCTGCTCAGTGTACCAGACAGTAAGATGACTGGGTGTCCTGACCTTCCCCAGCTCTGTGCCACCTGTTGCTATCAAAAGCTCTCTGCGGCACTGGACACCCAAACAGCCTCTGGTGGTGCATGAAAAATATTGTGATTATCGCAGTGGCTCACTACGCCACAGGGGGAGATTTAATGAAAAGAGGAAAGGGCACAAAAGTAGTGATGCAATTTATGGTTATAGGCTTTCAATCAGATTTAATCAGTTTAACCAGCACATATCATTTTTCTTTGTTCTGCCTGACAGCTCTGTGGTCACTTTCTTTCTGAGCTTTTTTTATGAGAAGAGGCTGTGAACCTTTTAATAGATGCATAAATATGTATATATTTGTGTGTGTGTGTGTGTGTATTTCCTTTAGTCATGTGTCTGCCTGTCTATCTGTATCTACTTGCATGCATGTGTGTTTCTGTGAGCATGTGTAATGTGTACATCTCACCCCACTTGGCAGGACTCTTGCAAAGCAAGCGAGCCAGCATAATCATTGATCATCTGTCACTTGGCAGATAAGAGCCTGAATGGGAACTTGCAAAGAGAAGGCACAGGAAATCAAGTGCCATCCAAAACCATTGGGTGTGCAGAATCCACAGGATGCTGCTAGACGGGAGGATAGATCGAAGCACAGAGGATGGCGTACAATTTTTTTTTTTTTTTTTTTAAAGAAAGCTGGAGGGCTTTTGATTCCAGTGTGTGTTATTAAACAACGTCTGGGGCTGTGTGATCTTTGGCAGTGATTTGGTAGCAGAGGAAGTGCAGCCCCGGGGGTGGGGGGTAGGGGATGGGGGGCTGGGCGGGTGGGGGGGTTTGCTGGAGTTTTGTCTGGCCTGAAGAGGACAGATACAGAGGCCAACTGCTGGGCCTTGTAGGCAGGGCTACAGGAGGGGGGCGGGGGGGGGGGGGGGTATCAGAGCACACAGAGGTCATCTTTACTTTCTGGACAGAAATGCTGCATGGCAGGAAAGGAACTGTTAGTTGGAAGAGACATATGTCAGGGATCAACATTGGCTTTGTTAGATAGGGGCTGAACTCTCCAATTCTTCAGGCCTCTAGAGAGGGACTGGAAGACAGAGGATAGAAATCAGTAGAAAACATCTGTTAGAAATATCAGTGAAGTGTGTCTGAGATTAAGGTCAACTACCTCTCCTTCCCTCCTTTGCTGAATGCTAGAAGAAGTCTTTTTCACCTTCCCTGCCACAAAGTGAAAAAAAAAAAAATCCTCAAAAGCATTTTGGGTTTGCAGAGATTACACATGCTTCACCAGGGAATTTGACATGCTGCCTCCTCCCCACTGCTTTGAAGAGATCCGATCTTAATCCTCCACGAGATTTACTCTCACTTAGCAGGTTTCCGTTTTATCTCCTCAACCCACTGTCCTCCCTAAGCATGCAGCTCACAGCCTCTTGTACAGCTCCGAACAAGTGAATTGATGGGGCAGGGGTCAGTTATTGAGGCGTTTTAAAGGAGAAAATTGTTGCTCATTTGTCATTTCATCTAAGCTCTTCTCAGTAGCAGCCAATACACCCACAGAAATTTCTCTTTTTTATGTGACTCGCTTTCCTCTGCCTTCTCAATCTGACTTCATTCCAGATTCTCATCTACTTTGCCATTATATACTTGTACGGTGTCACTCACACACACACATTCCTCCTTGAACTTCAGGTGTGATCTTGGGAGCTGTATCAGGGATGTTACTCCGTGTTGCCGCCCCAATCCACCCAGATATTGTCATGGTGATTGCTTTTCCTGGAGATATCCTGATGAGGATGCTGAAGATGTTGATCCTGCCACTTATCATCTCCAGTTTAATCACAGGTACCGATCACTTATGGCATATACATTACATTGTTACAAGAATATTAGATAGTTTTAGTATTAGTGGTGTGTTTGAGTTTTATCTTTACACTCGTGATAGTAGGAGTGAGCTGCACGTACACTTGAGTTTGAGGGCAAATAAACTTTAAATTGTTCATCTGCACCTTTCAGTGCTTTGTCATGAGGAAAAAGTCCCGTTACTACTGTAATCCTGATTATGAAATCGTAATTGACAACATTTCATTTAAGTCATCATGCTAAGAATCATACACATGATCAAACACCATTATGCAGTCCCCTAATGGTCTTTGCATTCAGCCTTTATGCCCCGCAGTATTGAGTCAACATTTCCATTCAATAAGACCAAGTAATTACCAGGTAAACATGATCTTGCTTGTTTTGGCTGCAGGTCTAGCCGGTTTGGACGCCAAATCTAGCGGTCGCCTGGGCACCAGAGCTATGGTCTACTACATGACCACCACTGTTATTGCTGCTATCCTGGGAGTCATCCTGGTGTTAGTAATCCACCCTGGCAACCCCAAACTGAAGGAGAATCTGGGCGAGGGCCAGAAAAATGATGATGTGTCCAGCTTGGATGCCTTCTTTGATCTGATCAGGAACCTGTTCCCAGAGAACCTGGTGCAGGCTTGTTTCCAACAGGTAAAGGAGGAAAATAACAAGATGATGGACACAGTTTAATGCTGAAGTTTGAGTGTGAGTGTAAGTGCTAAATGCGTAGGAAGTCAGGTGTGATGTGTCTGTCTGAGATATGTCAAGTCAAATATCAAGAATATGGCATCACTTTATATGGAATATCATGTCATGGCTTGCATGTCTGGGAATTCGTGGGCTTGCAAAAATGGGTGTGACTGTCTTTATTGCCTTGCAGAGGATTTATCGACAGAGGAATTCAAATACACATAAGATCATAAAGAATAGCCTTGCAGTATGATGTGTTGCGCCCACTCTGTTCTCTGTAGCAGCACATTTTCAAACTCAATCATTGTCTCAATCATTGTCAGTTGAGTGGTATTTACTATCATAACTGGCACAGTATCAGTCATTAAGCTCATCAATAATATACTGTCTTTTGTAACCTCAGATCCAGACGGTCACAAAGAAGGTGGAGGTGGTTATTGAGGAGGATGTCAATGCCACCACCATGGAGGGACTGGTGGCGAACATCACCAAGGAGCCTCAGTTCATCGTCAAAAAGTCCCTGCAGTTCAAAAGTGGCATGAATGTTCTGGGTGTGTGACATTTGTTTCAACTACAGCCATGCTTGTGACTTTATGATCAGCTGTACAGCATGCTAACATGCTCACAACAACAATGCTAACATGCTTATGCTTAGCAGGTATCATTTTAAGCATGTTCACCATCTTTGTGAAGCATTTTAGCATGCTAACATTTGCTAATTAGTGCTAAACACAAAGTGCAGTTAATGCTAATGGGAATGTCAGTAGTTTGGCAAGTATTTGACTAGATGAAAAGTTAAGGAGTCCTGAAAGTTGTTACAGTAACTACTGGAAATGGAAAAGTCATTAGGATTCATTCTCTGTGCACCATGAATATCTGTAGTAAATTTCACGGGAATTGATCCAATAGTTTCTGAGGTATCTCAGTCTTGACCAAAAAAGTGGGCCCACCTACTGCCATCCCCACAGCAATGACACTACCATGGCTAAAAGCAATATTTTACAGTACATTTACACAATTTGACAGCAGCAAACATTTGGAAAAACCTGATGTTTTTTGGCTGTAAATGTAAAACATATCACTTCCTAATAACAGTTCCTTCATTTCACCTGTCCACACTGGTACTCAAAGTTAAGGGTACATTTATGATTTTCTGTCACAGGTCTGATTGGTTTCTTTATTGCATTTGGCATCTGCATGGGCAAGATGGGAGAGAAGGCCAGACTCATGATTGAATTCTTCAACATCCTCAATGAGATTGTGATGAAACTTGTCATCATGATCATGTGGTCAGTATCACTTAAGAATCTCATTGACTCATTTTGAAATTCATTTAGTTGTTTGGAGTCAGAAATAACTTTCTATGCCAAGTTATGTCTCACGTCATTAAAACAGGAGGAGCTGACGATTTAAAACAGAATTTATCAGTGTTTGTCATCTGTATTTGATATTAAATTTAAAGTAATGACAAAATGTTTTTTCATCTGATCAGGTATTCTCCCTTTGGTATTGCCTGCCTGATCTGTGGTAAGATCATTTCCATCAAGGATCTGGAGGTGGTGGCCAGGCAGTTGGGCATGTACATGGTGACTGTAATTATTGGCCTCATCATCCACGGAGCAATCTTCCTGCCCAGCATCTACTTTGTTATCGTCAGGAAAAACCCCTTCACCTTCTTCCTGGGCATCTTCCAGGCCTGGATCACTGCCCTGGGGACAGCCTCCAGGTCAGCATCAGGATGGATGGATGGATGGATGGATGGACGAATAGATGGAGGCATCTTAATATTTACACAATTACCTACCTTCTTCTGCTTTTCCTTCCAGTGCTGGTACTCTGCCTGTCACCTTCCGTTGTCTGGAGGAAAACCTGGGTATTGACAAAAGAGTCACTCGTTTCGTGCTGCCAGTCGGTGCCACCATCAACATGGATGGAACTGCTCTGTATGAGGCTGTGGCTGCCATCTTCATTGCCCAGATGAACGGTATCCACCTTGACCCAGGCCAGATTGTCACCGTCAGGTCAGCAAACACTTAAGATAGTTTGTCTTTGTACTTAAAATTTGTCAGAGTCCGAATTAGCTGATGTCATTCACACTGTTAAATGGAAATCATACTATTGTTACGGGTATAAGATGTAAGTTGAAAGATTTGGTGTTCTTTCCTGCCTGCATTCCTGTTTTGTATGAAATTTTAGACTTGGTATTGGGAAATGATGAGATCTATGATATTTCAGACATCCATGTATGAAAATAGGCTTCTTAAAAGGACTCTTCCCTCTAAGATTGATTTGACTGCACACAAAAGTCAGAAAAGCTATTCTTAGTCATAACACTCAGAGTCGTAATTCACTCTATTTCAAGAGGGTTTAAATGGCGCCCCGAGGATACAGTTCAGCAAACACAGTTAGCTCTTAATAAATGAGGACAAACACAGCATGGAGTGTAGAGGCACTTAACAGTGAACAGAAAAGCCTCAGTTGATCAAAGTGGCTGCAACTTTAGAGAAGAAATTTACAGGAGAGCAAACAAACCACCAGGAAGAAGCCACATGTGCCAGTGCTGTATTTCACGCTAAGTAGGAAGATAAATACAAACCACTTGCTGTTTCTTGAGTATCTGGAACTAACTTTGCCAAACGCCCTTTTGTTAATAGTGTAAGTCGAGGATGGATGACCTTCAGTCTGACATTTTTGCAGCATATCAGTCTATTAAATTAAACATCCTATCTCTCACATTTAAACCTCTCTTCATGTGCGATGGAGGACCCACTCTAGTGGTCCTCAGCTGTTGCTCTTCACACAAGCACCATAGAGAATGAGTGTCTTCATCTGTGGCAGTGAGGTGCTGCGATTTCACATTCACTGGCGACTGAAGTGGTGAGGAAGGGTTTAGAGGAGGGTTGTGGAGGATGTGGTTAGGTGTAGTGGGTTTTGAGAAATGTGACTGAGTGCCCCTTTGCTGTGTCTTCATCCAGTTTGACAGCCACACTGGCCAGTGTTGGAGCAGCCAGTATTCCCAGTGCCGGCTTGGTGACTATGCTGTTGATCCTGACTGCTGTAGGCCTGCCAACCCAAGATATCAGTCTGCTGGTTGCTGTTGACTGGCTGCTGTGAGTTTGACAAGACAAATATGTGTATCGTGGCTACGCATAAATAGATTTTTGTTTTTTCCTGCCTCTGCAAAACCCTTCCTAGTCTTTCCCTCATTGATGGAGCATGCTAGATCATCCTCCTATATCCTGGTTCCTCTCTTTTCAGGGATCGATTCAGGACCTCAGTGAACGTGGTGGGTGACTCCTACGGTGCAGGCATCGTGTACCACATGTCCAAGGCAGAGCTTGAAGAGCTGGACGCGCACACGGCTAAATCCGACGACATCGAAATGATGACGAAGACCCCGTCTTATTATGACGACATGAAGAACCACCACGAAAACAATTCCAACCAGTGCGTCTTAACCGCCACCGCTACCACCACCGCTACCGCCACTGCTAACAATTCTGTCGTAGTAGATGAATGCAAGGTACAATTAACGCTTACAGACATAGAGACTTGTATATAACCCTCTCTGTTGTTGCATGCTCACCCTGCATCTTTTGCTTGACTCTGTTTTTATCCACTGCATCTTTGTATATAACAATGTAAATAGACCCACTGTTATTTTATGACAGAAGTGAAGCAATAGAACAACAGATGCATGCGTATGTATATATTTTGTCCCTCTGGAATAGCAGCTTTTGTGTTGAACGTCTAAAAATTTAAAGCGCTCTTACCAAAAGAAAAATTAAACAAACTGAAGAATGATTCAAGTTCAGCTTCATGCAAATGAGGGATAAATCAGCACTTGCTCTACAGTTAGTTAATCTGATGACTGTAACCTTTTCGGGATTGGCTCTAACTCATAATCCTCATTATGACCCTGAGGAATTATTTAGCAGCTCTCCTTTCTACCAAAAGTTCACACTACATCCATCTTCCAAAACATGTCTCGATTGAATAATGTTTTCCCTTTTCTGCAACCATTTTCTTTTTCTCAAATTTTGACATTTTATTTAGCTTAATGTCCAGAATGGTTCATTCTGCTTTCTCTTAAAATGTAGCTGATTTTAATTCTTAAACAGATTTATTTCCAACAGGGTCATCCATTGCTGTAGCATTTAAAATTCAGAGAGGGAAAGTGTTACAGCAAATTAGCAGTGCATATATTCCCCTACATACACACATCTACCACGCTGTCACTGACTCATTCCCAGTCAGGTTTTTTTTTTTTTTTTGCATTTTGACACCATCTATTTCTGCCCATTGCTAAAACTGTTTTGTGAAATTGAAAGCTGTGAAGTAGCTCCCATAATGTAAAACATAATGCACTTTGAATCCCGTCTTTGAATGTATCCCAGGCTTTTAGAATAATATATGGGGGCTCATAGTGCTTGTTCCCTCACATACACACGCATACACATAAACGCCCTGGCGGAAAAGGTCTACTGATGAGCCTATTCATTTATTAAAGGGTGAAAGGTGTTGCCTAGCAACACTGGCAACCTGTCACAGAAGCAATCTGTCCATAGGAAAAAGTTATATCCTCCTTTCTGAGTCTCCATTTATTAAGAGACATTTACATATAAATGCGATACAAAGGCCTGCTATTTCCAGTATCCACCATGACTATTTTTTTTTCTGTCTTCTCTTCTGTTTGCCTGTAAATAGATTGACTCACATCTCTAACCCCATTTTCAAAGATTTATACCACTGTAGAGTGCTTGCAAAGTAACAACAACGTAACAGTGCATTCATTTTGTAGTATTTGTACCTTGTTTTCTGTGTAATCTGGCTATTTTGCATTCATGATGTATTCATTTGTGTGTTTTTTTTTTTTTTTTGTAATTGCCCCTTGATTTTTTTGTCATAAATGTGTGCTCTGTTCACAGGTGGGTAAAAGAAACTCAGCTCTTAGGACTGCCATAAGCCTGATCATCAGTGGTCACACAGTAGTTCCACTATTTCCTCCATAGATTTTGCACATTGCTAAATAGCTATGAGACCTAAGAAGCTGTGTTTTATTCATTGCCAAATAACATCACTACAGTATCCAAAAGTACAGAAAAGAATGTACTAAATGGTTTTCTGGCTTTACAGTAACAATGTTTACACTCATGTATTATCTAAAACATCTATCTCAACAAATGGCTTTTAAAGAAAAACAGGGTATAGGGTTGATCGGTAACGTTGCTTTTTTGATGGCATGGCATGCTTTATTAACCGTATAAGCCCGATGATTGAGCGGATCAGATTGCTTGGCTAAAGCTGAAAATCAAACCACACAGTGTTACAGTGTAACACAGCTCTTTGATCCAAAGTTTTATGAGACATTAAGTTTGTTTGTGTTTGTGTGTTTTTTGTAATCTGTGCCTTGGATCAACTGTTTAGATCTCCCTGCTAACTGCTTGCAGGTAACCTCAGCCACTAACGGCTCTGCTGCGGAGTGCACGCTTGTTGAGGAGGAACCATGGAAACATGAATAATGGCAGCACAGAGATCCCCTGCTCCTGGGCTCCACAAGCTTTCCTACCTGGTGATAAAAAAGAGTGAATGAAAAAAAGTCACATGAACAGAACTACTAATTGTTTTTTTTTTGTTTTTTTAAGGTAGTTTAGTTTTCTTTTCTTTTCTTTTTTTATTAGTCCCTTTAAAAAATTTTGTAACTGTATATCTGACTGATATGTAATACTAATTCACTTAACCGTGAAATGATAACAGAGGTATACTTTACCTGGTAGAGCAAAATTATGAACTATATAGCAGATACTTGCACAACATACTTCAAGGCTTGGGGAGGGAAGGAAGAGAAAAAAAAAGTTAGATAAGCTATTCTTAGCAATACATCCTGGTTGTACATCATAAGATGAGAGAAGAAGTGGCTGTATAACATGGGATGAGATCATCTTCCGAGTTTCATACAGGTGATTCATTATTCTAATACCGCAGGATGATAGGGAGTTAGAGCATTAATCATGGCAACCAGCGTAATGTTTGTACCGAGCTTCTTCGCTTTACATCCCTGTCAGTACCATCACATATGTGCAGAGAGCCACTGCTTTTCAATTTAAGCTCAGTCTCTCATCTTTAACTGTCAGAGCCTCTGAAGTGCATCTGACCACATCTGCTTTTGCCCAATGTTACCCACTGCCCCTGAGGTCTGAGGTCAAACTGATGAGAGGGTAGGAGGCAGGGAGAATAATAACAAACAGGAAAATCACGCTGAGCCTCATAAACCTACAAGCACAGTCACAGTGGAATTATAAAGCACAAATCATATGGAGCCCATTTTCTATCCCCCTTTTGTTTTCCTTTATTTTGTCTACTGTAAAAAGGGGACTGTTTTTATTTTTTTTTGAATCACCTGCTGAGTGAGTTATAAACCTTTTTGTGTGTGTGTGTGTGTGTGTGTGTGTGTGTGTGTCTGTGTGTGTGTATGTGTGTCTGTGTGTGTGAGAGAGAGAGAAAGAGAGAGAGAGAGCTGGGGTTATGAACATGACCAAGTCAATTATAGGGACCAAACAGGCAGAAAATCAATCAACTCACAGAGGCCTTTGAACTGCCTCCATGACGCAAAACATTTTTCAGTTTTCTTACATCACTGTCCATTTATAAGTGGCTGGCACAGCAGCTGATATTTTCTTTTTTTTTTCCAATGAAGCCTCAAAACTTAAAGCTAAGAAAATCACTGCCCTAAATATGAAACTTTATACGGTACTTTTACAAAAATGCCAGTGAAATTAAAGCTAAATTTGCGTCAATGTGGTTATTACGAGAACAAATAATACTAAATAATTGACATATCTGAATAAAAGTTAGCACAAAAAATGAGGTTATATAGAGCACAAACAAAGTGACAGAGCACAATAAAGCCAAAATGAGGATAATTATGAGTCAGTGGCATAATCAAAGTCATGCACATTATTGTTCCATGTCGACACTGATCGTATTCCAAGTTTTAAAAGAAAAAACACTAAGGGAGAGCAAAAGATACTCAGGCTTGTATGTTTACTCTTTTACAGGGAAAAATGTTGTAATCCTAAAATGTTTACTTGCTCACTATTGAGCGTTTCACCTCACAAAAGCAGCCTCTTAACAGCACATCTTTGGAAAGTTTTGACTACTGCAAAAGGACTTTGTTGAAAGACAATAATTTTATAATGTGATAATATGACAGGAAGGGGAGTTTCCCAGCACGTACAGTAAGCACACACACATATTTAAGACTACATTCCGTGGCTGAATGATCCTCAACCCGTGTACTGTCTGAAAGCGGAGACAAACTTATTATTGAACACTGACAGAAGGTGAACCATCAGAAAAATGTTTAAAAAAAAAAAAAAAAAAGACTAGAAAGAAACTGAGGGAGAAGCAGCGCAGCACTCGGCTGTCAGATGGATCCTTGGCTTGCACAAACAGAGACAGATCATTGATATAACACTCTACAGGGAGGCTCGCCAGCTTCTTGTTTAGCCAGACCTAAAAAGGTAAACAACAATATATTTCAGACACCAGAGCTCACGACTGTTTCTACAAACCCTAGATGCTGCAGCTGTGTGTCCATATTGGTGAGAAGTCGTTTAAGGAAACGCAGAACAAAAGGGTGGACACATACAGTAACACACATAATGCCAGAATGTTGCCAGCTATCAGGTAATAAAAATGTATTCCTCTCATACAACCAAATGGCTTGAAAAAAAAAAAAGATGTGCAAACACAGAAACAAAGCAGGACAACTGGCTGTTAATCTGTTTTTTTCTTCTTTTTTTTTTTTAGCCTGTGTGAGTGAGAGGTGAGACTTCTGTGATGTGGGTGTGGATTTGAGTTCTTTATCAGTGTCTATCGGGGTCCTTCTCTCCTGTCTTGTTTCTTTTCATTTGTGCTTAATGACAACCTTGCCTTGAAGATGTTCACTTCAAACAACACATGCTACTTAAAGTAACACTAGGAAACTTAACGAAACACGTAGTGCAGCACTCTGTCCTTATAGTTCCTGAGACGCACTCTCAGAAGACGTCTTTCACTTTGCTTTTTTTAAGCTTGGCTGATAGAAGTGCGCTTTGATACAACATAGTGCGCACTTGGTGTTCTGCTGTACACTCTGCACAGACTGATCTATACCATACACACAAAAACAAGCATGCACATACACTCACGCACACAAATTCACTATTTTTTTTTTGTTTTGTATTTTTGTTTCGCTTTTCTCAATTGCACACATATATACACGCGCGCAAACACGCTAAAACCTGGAAGGTCACTACATTTATAATTGTAATCAGTGAGCTGCAGAGCACAGCACTGACACCCTAACAGGGCCTTTGGGCTTGATCTTTTGACCTTGTGATCTTCAGGAAAAATAAAAAAAAAACAAAAACAAAAAACTCTCCGGTAAAAGGAGACGATGCAGACCATACTGTCACCGGTGGGGATTGAGTGTTGGACCGCTATTATGTTCAAACTCACGGTTTTAGAAGCATGAATAAAATAAAATTATAATTATTTTTTGCACCACTATCTTAAAAGCATGATATTTTGAAGTGCCTCCTTGCACTTTGTGTATATATTGTAGGTAACAGATGTTTTTTTTTTTTTTTTGGGGGGGGGGTGGGGGCGTTGAAATGATATGTAGGAATATAGTTTCATTGCTGTGACATTTTTAATGTAATCCTCTAGAAAAAAAATATCATCTATGTCCTGAGTAAATTTAGATTAGACAAAATGTATAGAGAGGAAATCGTGTAATAAATTGCTTGTTTTTTTATTCTCTAATAGCTGTTAACTAGTTGTTTTACTTACCTGTCACACACCAATATATAAATATCTTTTTTTTTTTGTATCTAATGTAAGCGTTTTGAATGTTTGTTCCATGAAGATATAAGCAGTGTGCATTCATTTTCATTTTCATTGTACATAAATAAATATATAAATGTTCTGTTCGGTGGCAATGCAGAATTTTCCGGAAATTACAGTGCAGAAGCAAACAACTGTTTGCACGACAAATAGAAAAAGAGATGAGAGTGAGAATGAGAGATAGAAAGAAAGAGAGCGAGGGGAAGTTTCTGCTTTGACAAAGGGGGGCCAACATGAGTTATTAGGGTGGGAATTACTGTGATAAAGGCTGCTGGAAAGAGAGACAAGTAAAGGAACAAGATCCAATTTGCCCTGGATGTAGAATAGAGTGAGAAAATCAAACACAACTTAGTAGTTGATTTGAGTGAAAGAACAAACATCAGATGTATTCAGATTCCTGTTACAGTATAGAGCAACATTCCTCAGGTGACTCATCTGAAACCATTTTGTCTTTTCAGTGGAGAAAACTGTCTTTTTAGCCTCAGGCATCGTTGTTTACCTGGTGCATGTGCATTTAAAATTGCAAGACATAGATATCTAGTTCTTTTAGAGTCTGTGTTAGTCTGTCTACATGCCACATCCTCACACATTTTGCCTAATGAGACTCTGTCGTACCATCAACATCAAGGAGGTAGATAGAAATCCCACCCGGTAAAAACTGCCTTTACTCCACTTGCCTTTTGTTTGCATTCTACACAGAAACTATATGCACGCACAAACACCTGGAACTTCCTGAGCTAAATGATACGGATTACACGGATATTGATTGACACGGTATTTCAACGAAGAGCCAGTATATCTTCAAGCTTGTCCTTTTCTACTGAAATGTGTCTTTTTGAGGAAACTCCTAAATAGAGCTTATAACCTGTCTCACTCCTGCCTACAACGTGCTTTCCTGATCTTACTTTTCTAGGCCTTCCCTCTTTGAAAAGTTGTTGTAATTCTGATGTAAAGGCAGAGCGTATGTGTGGGGGAGATACACTATTAAGAAAAAAAAAAGACAAAAAATATACATGAATTCTTTCCTCGGTCTATGGTATACATAAAAAATCTGTTTCTACATATCAAGTGTTGTACCTTTGGTGTACATATACAAATATAACTAATAAATGTTGATTCATAACTAAATTTTTGGCTGCTCTTTGAATTTTTACATGCACTCACACACGCAGAAATACATTTTTTTGTGTGTTTCTGTCATTTGATTGGGGTAATTATGACTAACAGACAGTCTAAACAACATCATTATTATAGATGTAAAATTATAAAAACATGGCAAAATGCATATTGGAGATAAATAATGGTAACTACAATCTTTTTGATATGCTGAAATGGACAATGAACTGCTTATAGGCAATTTCTAAGCATCTCTAGGTGGCTTTATATATATATCAACTCCACACTAAATACTCAGAACCGTGTCATGTCCTACGCCACCTGGAAAACATATATACAGGAATATTAAGGATAAATGTAGCTATGTGCACATTGTAGAAGTGGTGGTCCAGGTGAATGTAAACTAGAGTTATTATGACATTGTACCACTATTACAGAAAATTGGCCTCAATATTAAAAATATTGAAAATATTGGCCTCATAAAAAAAAAAAAAAAACTGATAGTGTTTTGGACAAACATCATGTTTTCTGCTGGTTGATAGAAACCAAAAAAAGCAATTTAAAGCTTTAATGATCTATTAGGCTGTCAAAATACTGTGTCACAAAGAATGCATGTTTTTCTCAAGACTTAAATCCAGTACATAGAGGTCATTTTTTTGATGGCAGCATTACCCCTGAGCAGTTTTATATCAGTATTAAATGACTTTGCGTACTGCATAATAAATGCATGTTAAATAGGCAGTTGTTGTGCTCTTTTACCATTGAATGCACTGTATTGAAAGATGCCACTTCTATCTTTAAAAATGGCCGTCTTTGTTTCCTGTGTTAACATGTTCCCGCATCACGACCGGTGCCATGGAAACCTCACTTCCTCTTATGTGTGGGCAATGTAACCACTCGCATCCCCCGTCATGCCATTCACTCGCTCCCCTTTGTCTTCGCACATGCCGGGTAATCAGTGAGTGAACACCACATTCCAGCGCATCTCTTTCTATACACATTTATTTTGTTCATGACTTTACAAATCTTTTCAGCAACATGTTTTGTTAATTTGTCATAAAACCTGCCTACACTAGTACATTTGCTACTTCCCGTCAAAATGAATCATATAAGAGAAAAAGCAGGAAAAACAACGGAACAAGTCAGAAACAAAATAAATCTGTTTACAATTGCTGTATATAATTCAGCTTTATACTGGAAAAAACTGAAAAAGAATTTAGCTGTCACACTGGGAATAATATTGATTTGACACAATGTATGATATAATTAATCAATGAGAAGGTCAGAGGAAAAAACTGCAGTATTTTGTTTACACGTGTGCATGATGGGCACATTAAGGCCAAGACACAAGCTTCATTCACAGCATGTGTTTACAGCAAATGGGCCCCCCATTATCATATGTGATACTTAGTTCAGCATATAAAGTTAAGCTGCTGTCTCACAAATCTTACATTCAAAAAATGATCAATCTGCTACAGATACAATCCAATTCTTTCTTTTTCTCATTCAGTTATTTTTTTACACACTGTGTATATAGTATGACATCATCATTATCATCCTGCTTTATCCTCAGGATACCATCAGGGGCATCATATCATCATATTCCCAACTCATTGTAAATGTATACCGTATAAACTGACTTCAGTGGTGCATGAATTGCACAGTTTTGGATACTATACATTAAGCTGATTTATACAATATCCACTCCGTTTTTACTGTTGCAAAATCCATTTGCAATTATTTACCCGAGGTACTGTTTCCAATTAAATAACTCAAAAGTGACACATTGCTTTATTTAAAAGGGACACAACGCCCCTCCCTACCAGAAAAAAAAGAAAAGAAAACATCCACTGGCAGCTATTGCTAAGGCGTTTCCAAAACATATACTTTATATACAGAGACCAAGAAAAAGGGATTCAAAGCTGCATAAATTAAGGAAGTGACATCCCCAGTTCTCTTGAAAATGGAAAAACCAAACTCCAGTCCACAGGCAAGGTCTGAGATATACACAAGGTTACAACAATAAGCAAACAAATAAAAAAAATAAAAAAAACACACAGAAAACACGGGAGCTGTTTGTTTAAAATTCTTTTTTCTATGTTGTATTTTAAAGAAAATAAACCAGTTTTCATAATTTTCCTATTTAGGCCGGTAGGCCCTACATTTTAGGATTTACCAATTCTATTAAAAAGTGAAAAATCTGTATTCAATATGTTCTTCACAAATTACAACCTCACCACCCCCCTCCCTTTTAAGCCCATGCCTCTCCAGCCCCATCATCAACAAAGCGTACAACCTCAGAGACACAAAGAACTGACACAAAAAACTCACTCATACACTCGCACACACTCTCTCTCTCTCACACACACACACACACACACACACACACACACACACACACACACACACACACACACACACACACACACACACACACACACACACATATCCTGCTATGCTCAGATGCATGATACCCCACCATGCATGACACTCTTTGACCACCATTCAGTTCTAACTAGCCCCGCATTCCAGACAAAGACAATGCTGCACATGTTGGTTTGAAAGACCTGGTCCCACAGAGAGGCAGACCCAGGAAAACACAATCTTTCCAAGTAACACGCACATAGACCCTTACTCAGCCTCCATTCATCCCTGACCGCCAAAGTAGTTTATAACCCCAGCATTTGGAGCCCCCTACCCCAGCCTCTCTACCCTCTCAGCCCTCTTCCTCACTCTACCCCTCCTGCCTTCACCCATACCCTACGCTCCCCTCTCACGCCAGCTGTTCTTTATCTGGCGACTCCTCTAGCGTGATGACGGTGAACTCCTCTGTGTTGCCGTTCTCCTGGATCTTCTCCTTGTTCATGAGGGTCACCATCTCCTGCTCTCTCTCCTGGGCGTGGGAGCTGGATGCTGATGCTGCAGCCCCGTTCCCCTCGCCGCCGTCTATGGATGTGATCATCAGCGTCTGTCGTTTGCCACACAAGCTGCAAATGCACATTCAGGCACATTTATTTAATATTGATTTTTTTTTTTTTTTTTTACCATCCCTTAGTGTGAAGCCAAACATGTAGAAATTGGCACTGTGAGCATTGCCTATTCCACGTAGAAAGACAGAAAAAGGGGGGTATTTATGTCCAAAAACACGGTACATGACAACATTGTTAGTGTAAAATAATAACAATTATTAATAGCAACTGAGGTCATACCTTTTCCTTTTGACAACAGCTGCACATACAATAAGAATTGCAGCAATTGCCACAATCACTCCAAGGATTACCAGCCAGTCTGGAGGGAGAAATAACAAAAAAAACAAGCCATGAGTTGACAGTATTAAAGCTGAGTCAGTAAGAAATAAAAATCACTGTCGATAAAGAATGAATCCAAATTGGAGTGTGTGCTTTTCTTATTTGATTGCAATCACTATGGACTTCAGGGGGTTGGAGGTATGTGTGAAGTAACATGGCTGCTCACTGGATGAATCGCTGTTGTGTTGATCAGCATCAGGCTTAGCAGGACTACTGGACCATCCTTTGCTGTTAGGTTGTTGTGGAGCTGCGGGTCAGTAAGACAAAAGGTAAACATTTAATCTCAGATACAGATTATACACCGACATATAAAAAATATAAGCATGTTCAAGACATAAATCTAGAAGAAATCATCACATATATTTGTGGCTGTGTTACAGCATGTTTACATGCTTTAAATCATACATACACTGTCTCTCTATGGGGCTGCACGTTTTGCTGCACCGGACACTGCAAGCTACATAATAACATTTTGATTTATGGATTTGATTTCAACATACATTTTTTTTCTTTTTCTTTTTTCTTTTTTTTTTAGGTGTGTTTGTTTAATACACCTTGTAATTCCTACTATACAACAAAAAGATCACTGAGGCCTGTTTTGTAACAAATTCACTCCAGAGCTCAAACTAACACAAGAGGGCGTCCTATGTTCTTAAAGTTACTTCATTCCTTCCAAACCTGTTGCCTCTGATGTCAGGATGTGCTGTGCTGAAATCAACTCAAGTCATTTTCTACCATCACATTAGTGGATATACAGAGTGTAGACCATATAAGAGGAGAGTTGCAGTATAATGCACTCCAAAAGTTATTATAGAGGTGAATCAGCACGTGTTCTTTTTGACTCAGTCTCCACAACACAAGTCTCTTTTGTTTTTTGCAGCTATTGTACAGCATTGCATTACATTGTCAGGTGTTGTTATTTAACTCAAATCGTGCATAATTTAATGACTCTACTTGTGTTTTGATTGTAGCTGTCATGCCTCTGGATGATTCAATTTTTTGCTTGTGTTTTTCTTACAGTCTGTTGTGACACCATCTCCAACAGGCTCTGTGTCAGTGGGAGGTTGTGTTTCCGCTGGCTCTCCAACAGGGGCCGTTGTAGAGGCTCTGTCCTCCTCAGAGGAAGATGGCATCATCCCAGATCCAGCGGGCTGGTCGAACTCTGTGACAGTGGACGTCACGCTGCTTTTCTCGTCCCCTCCAAAGGGGATTTCGTCTATGGCAAGTGTGGTAAGCTGTGGATTCTCTGCACTCATTTCTGTGGGCGGATTGGTACCTGGTGGGGCGAATTCTCTTACCAAAGAATCATCTTCCACAGTTGCCACTGTGGTGTCAACAACCTCACTGTCAGAAGCATCGGTGGGTTGTGTTTTTGCAGTGGGCTCTGGCTCTGCCTCGCCCTCTGCTATTGTTGGAGCCTGAGGCGATGGTGAGGACACTCCTGATTGGAGAATAGAAAGGGTCATACATGGTTACAGTCACCTATATTTTGACCTGACTTATAAGAAAAAGATTGGGGCCATTCCTCATGCAATATTACAGCATAATATGTATAAAATAATTGGTTCTAAATTATTGAAAAATGTCAGACAGCATGCCATTTAAAAAAAAAGGTGGCTGGTATATAAATAACAGCACAAAATGAGTCACATCCTGCTTGATTATCTCGGGTGTTAACCTGCTATCTCTGCTCTGGATTTTGATCACAGTTTTGTTTTTATTATGCTTCTTAAAATGACTGTTAATTGATAGTTTTAAAGGGTATCTCTGTGTGAGATCATTGTTGATAGTATTTGTTTAACTACACAAGAGTAATTTGAGGTTTCAATTTGGTGTGACATCCCTATGTTAGTACATACGCTGACATGTAAGAGCTATTTTTTCTTTATCATTATTCATTCAAAATCATTACTCTGTAATTGCAGCAGCCTTATAACCCTTATAACGTGCAATGAGGAAATGTGAAATGATACTGCCAAGATATGAATGGTAAAATAAAAAAAATAAAAAATATATATATAAAATGGAACCTGATCGCTCATTTGCACTTAAGGCGGTCGTAATAGTAACCTCACCCAGCTGTTTTCCAGTTCAGCCAGAGAGGATTTGGGTTAACTATATGTCCCACCTCAGGTAACATAGCCAGGAGCTAAGAGGATGTTGGTGTCGACTATAGTGATGAGATCATTTGGTAACAAGACTGAGCTGATGTCAGGGAGGTTTCATTCTGTTGTTGCTCACATGAGAGGTTGTGCATCCTGAAATACAGGAGCTTGAATTTCATTTTTTTTTTTTTTACTACTGTCAATTCCATGACATACATAATCAACTGTGTTTAATAACCTGGGAATTCTGTATGTTTTTAAAAGTTGACCTCCCATCAACTATAAAGTAAGTAAGACAAGTGGGGACTAAATATGTTGAGGGTGAATGGGTTTATTGTACTGACCTGGTGCATCCTTAATTGAGAGTCCTGATGGTATTAATTCTTTATCACAGTTCTTATCAGGCCCAGCTGCAAACATGGGGGAACAGGAAGTAGATGTTACCAAAATAAAGAAGCAAATAACAACAGGTCTGTAAATTAACACAACACATTGAGAAATTTGAAATACCCATGGTTATAGTCACCTAGGTCATCATAGCAGAAGGCATCATTTTCTTCATGCGTTTTAGATGAAAGAAGAATCAACCCAATCGTGTTATTTGCACAGTTGATATGTTGCGTGTGTCTGAGGATGGCAACGCTCCCATTTTGGATCCAGCCATTCCTGAACACACACAACAATGTTATTACTAAAAGACGTATTTTGACACAATTTGGAGACATTTGTTGATGCAGAATGCAATCTGTCTCCAAGCAGCCACATAGAAACACATTACATCATACTAATAACGGAACTAATTCACATTGCTCAGAGAAGTAGAGACAAACACAGTTAAGTAACAGATGGTGCTTTCCATTATTGGAAATTTGTTTGAGATGTACCACATGACAAACGTAGTGTACCCCTGACTTGAAAGTAAAAGACTATCTTCCTCTTTTCTGGTTTTACATCTCTGGATGAAATGCAATCAAGGTGATCAAGCAGATTTAAAGCTGAAGTTCAATGTAGTTTGGCATTTAGTTATTTCTGACTATGAGTAAAAGCATTTCCTGTGGCCTTTCATATTTCACCATAAATGTTCAATCTGTATTCTTTATACATATCTTGCAGTTCAAAAATGTACATTTCATTTAACAAGCATTAAAATGATTTTTAAAAAGACTTCAGTTAAAAAAAAAAAAGTTCTTCACAACAGTAAATGTAAATAGTTATGAGTGAAAGGCTTGTGGTTTCACCTGCAGGTTTCCATGCCTTTAGCATAGGCCTCCTCGACTTGTTCTTGACTTGCCAATGTGCTCTGTAGCTCCTCACACACCTTTTCAGCCATGGAAAAGTTCAGGGAGTGACGTTTTTCTGCCTCGACCAGAAATACCCCTGCATAGCTGCAGGTCCGAGAAGTCACTGCAGAAGGAGAATGAAAAAATATGCAATAGTTTAAGGGTTCAACATCATTTAGATCTTATTGATGAAGAATTGTTCCAGTCAGTTGAGAACAAATCTAATAAATTAATCACAGTTACTATACCTTTTTGAAATAATAATAATAATAATAATAATAATGAAATACACTTAAAATCAACAGGTCATTTCGATTTTTTTTCATGTCTTCCAACTGCAACAGCTAAAAATTATATTCATAACAAGCTGAGATAGAAGATTGGTTTAAGAGCCATGTTTGATGTGACTGTATAGCACAGGAAGGATGCAGCTGCTGTGGCTTATACAACGGGAATTGTTTCTTAGTTTTGTAATACACCGTGGAATCGACATGAGACAGCTGAGGATTCATTCAATAGTTTTAAAAGAGGAGCTCTTTACTTGTCATTGATATTTTTCTTGCAGAATATTTTTGAGATCTGCTGTGTTTTGTGTGCAATTGTACCTTATTTTTCCTGATAGAAGAAAAATAAAGCAGCTTCTCACTCAATTCAACTACCATATCTTTCTGTCAGTTATGCACAGTTATGCTTATCACAACCATATAATGTACAATGTGTAAAATCTTGAGTTATGCATGTGTGTTTTGTGTCATTATTCAAGTGTGAGTCATGAGATGTTTGCTCTTATGAGCTTTCTGGCAGAGAAGCATCATGAGACAGGCAGCATACCCATCGACAGTGACTATTATTTTGTGTAAACAAGTGTGTACATACGGTACACTTTTCACTACACTCGCTGACCTCCTCTTCAGAAAGGCGAAGGTGTAACCAAAATATAATGCTGAGAAAATTTTGCACTGACAGTGGCATTTTATGGCTGGAAACATCCACTGCACACAGTTTACATGGTCAAGGTCTAAGATGCTCAGAAAGCATAATTTTGCTTACTGGACAAACTCTGATACTCCTTTCTAATATAGGAGCATACAGTATTTTGTATATATTGTAAATTTGTAACTATTGACTTTATTGAAGAATGCTTAATGGATCAGTAATACACACAACACATGGGTTGCCAGGCTGTGAAAACTCCCTTTGCGAACATCCTCCTATAGTGTAACAGTTTGAGTAGGCTAGCTCTTTGTAAATTATACTTAACTAAAAAATTTGGTGCCCAAAGTTTCACTCTTCTTCGTAAAAAACATTAATTTGTCAATATTGTCTCTAAAACCTATGAATGAGCTTATGAATTCATGCTTGTTTGCCAATAATCAGAAACCTGCTTTTTGTACAAAGCATCATTTCAAAACTGTAGATCAGTGAAAGGTTGTAAGTTTTAGTGTGTAGTGTTACCCTCTTTGCCTTAGTTTGCCTGACTGAAGGAGTAGCTTCAGGGAAATGACTTTGCCTCAATGAAATGAAAGCAAAAATGCAAACTAAGCCTATAGCAAATGAGCAGCATAGCCGGCAGCTGTATTTGTAGACATGTAAATCACGACATGGAAAAAGCCAGAATTGGCGAGAATTACATTTTCAGCAGGGGATTTTCCTGATATGAGCAGGTGAGAATTTGCATTGACGATGAAAAGGAAAGACACCACCTGGGAAGAGTCTTGCAACATAACTAGGGACACACAACTTTAACACTGACTATTTGCTTGTGACTTTGGTGCTCTTCGGGTGGTTCCCCTTCCCACATAGAAAAAAAAAGTTTAGTGTAAAAAACTTTCTGCAAAAGCAATTTTGAAAGCGTATTATCATTATTAGAAATAAGACTTAAATATAATGACTGCAATCTAGATTTTGTGGTAAAAAGCAGAAGAAAAACTCTTAAAATAAAATGAATTATCAACATGTACACTCTGAACATATGATCAGGAAGCTGACGGGTCAATTCTGTGGAGGCTTATCAAATACTTCTGCTGAAAACACGCACGTTTTGTGCAGCTAGACTCATACTCAAAAAATAAAAATATCAGTGCAGTGAATTGCACGGTGACTGTGGGTTTTAATATTCTGTATTGGAAAAAAAAAGTTGGATGCTTTACCACCACAAGCACCACAGACAGCCATACAAAGAGTTATTGAAACCCATACATGCACAGAAAAAAAACAAACATATCTGTTTGTTGCTTGTTTAAATATGCTACCATGGTGACAGAAGTTGTGAAAGTCACTCAGCAGCAACATCATACTTGTACAGGAAGATCACGTGTGACATATTGCATCTTTCTGATAGCTGAGCTTCCTGCACTGAACTGTTAAGTCCTCCAACTTAGAAAAGAGGTGAAAAGAGAAACAAACATCTAACGTGCAGTCACAACTAATACACAGTTTTTGAACAACCAGAAGTAACTACCATGCTATTTCAGTTCACAGCTTCCACCAACTGTAAGACTAAAATTAAAAGAGGAAATCATTCTCGGATACTAAAAAAACACTTTATAATGTTGATTTTTTTTTAAGCTGTAGTTGAAGAACCTTTTTTTGGACTCAGTTAAAAACCTGCTGGTTCACTTTAATGTAACTACATATCAACATGTGGCATAAAGAAATCTAATAGAATTATCCTACAATCACAACACTTGACAGTAATTAAAGGAACTCTGGTTACGTTGTTGTTGTGTTGGTGGATTACATTATATTGTGCAGTGCCTGCCTCAGGAATGTGCTCACATAGTGATCACATGGTATATACAGTAATAACTGACAAATTGTTAAGTTAGACTTCTCATGCTGTATCCTGAAGTTGACCCTTGCATTGTGGCAAACAAATGGGGAAACCCCCCCAGATACTGTATGTATATCCAGATATTGTACGTATATTCCAACTGCAAATACTTGATGAGTAAAACCCCAACATTAGGAAATTGTTATTTGTAATTTTGTGGCCATGTTTATCTCTTTGTTGTGGAGGAAACTAGTCTTTAAGACTAGATATGATTAAAAAAAAAACTCCCCTTGCTTTTCCACTGGCTGCTATGAGTAAACAGAGCACTAGCATCAGCAGGAAGTTGAACTCTGCTGTTTGTGGCAGCTGGGCAACAAGAGACAGTGCCAGCACTTGTTCTGTAAGGCAGTTTAAGTTCTTTGTTATCTTTCTCTCTCCTTCTCTGTCACGCACATACACACACACACATATACTTGAAAGAACCTCAACACATGCTGCCACATGGCACAGTGTCCCTGAAAGTAAAGGGGTGAAAAACAAGACGACTGTCCTGGCCTTGCAAACCTGCCTGGGGAGATCAAACAGCTTACCATCAGTAAGCTTAAAAGGCGACTGACATGAATCTAAGGCATAATCATTAGTATGCAGAGGGAACGGTCATGAGTGTCTTTATACAGTCCAGAGGCCTGCTATGCCAAGGCACTGACTCTCCCAAAGGCTTCATTGTCACCTAATGGAGTTGAAACCAAGGAAACTGCAAAGTCTGAGTGTACAGAACCTGAGAGAAAGGGAGCCTTAACACAGCTTCTTGCCAAAAACTCCAGCTGCTCTAGAAGTAATAGACAAGCCTGAATCTCACTTCACTTTCGCATCCCCCCCATCTCCTTTTGTCTTGTTTTCTCTCATTACTCTCTGTTTGTCTTTTCTTTGCCAGCAATAAAGTACAAATTACCCCCTGCATGCAGGTACACACAGGCACCACACAGGCAGATCACAGATGCTCATGCACACAGACATGGATATTGGCTGATGATTCCTTGAGTCATAACCTTTGTAGAGCCACGACAGAGCATGGAGTACAGCAAGAGAACAAACATGTATTCTCAGTATCCTGATGTCATAATAATTTACACAATCTTGTCTTTCTTAGAAACACCTTGTTGAAAATTTTCTCAAAAACATTTTTCGAAAATATCATGAGTGCGTGATCTGATGCGTGAACAGAGAATCTACTGTATATTTCCCACTACTATAGCAAAATCCCTTTAGCCATAGTTCATCAGCTGGTGTGGAGCAAGACCGTGTTACCATCACTCCCACAATGTGTCAGTGTCCTGCATTATCACACATGTGAACCAGTGAAGTCGCTCCGTCAGCAGGCTCGGCTTTCACTCCCCTGGTCACTGCTTAGGTGCACTGGGCCAGTGGGACAGGTTAAACATGAGATCTGGGCATGCGTGTGCATGCGCGCACGCACACACACACACACACACACACACACACACTACCAACATTACCTGAAGGTCACAAAGACTCTCACTATCTGATTTCTCTGTAACATACCATTTCCTTTCTCACTTTTTGCTTAACAACACCCCCAACCATTTTACACACTGCTACGAAACAACCATAAGTGAGATAGAACAGGCAGATAAAAATTATTTTCAGATTAAAAAGGAGACTTTAATGAAAATGACACACTAAAACATATCTTGGTCCTTTATATCAGGTCCTTTGCCTGGCTGATGTTATTAGAACAATTAACTGTCAAACTGTCAATTTACCAAGCAAAGACACCATTTCCTCCATATTGTTCACATATTTTTGAATATCGTTCTTTTGCTTGTTGTTGTTCTAAAAGGGTTTTTAATTAATGTTTTGTATGACTGTTTCAATTCTATTCAATTCATCATCCCATCCTCCCAACAAATCAGGAATAAAACTATTCATCTACAACCTATTTTTCCTCCTGCATCACCCCTCTGCCAAGGACAAGAGACAAGAGAAATCTAAAAAGGAAGAAGATAAACCACAACATGGAAGAAATACTGAAGGACAGCCACCTCTGCCCCTGAAGTGCTGAAGTGAGCTTAATCATGAGAGACATCAGAGCAAATAGGAACAGGATGCTACACCCCCCTTAGGATCCAACGTCTTCAATCCCCGAAACCCCACCTATGTCACCTCCCCTCTCCAGGTAAACAGTGTGCCAGAAGCTTCCTCAATTCCTGTCTTGATAAGGAATGGAAAAAGCAGAGTAAACACAGCAGAACTCTACACTTTCTGTAAACACATCAAGCCTAATACCTGTTCATGCCTTAGATAAACCTCAGACTGTTCAAAGCCCTTCCTATATTTTAAAGTTAGCTGTTTTAAATGTTTGATCACTTTCTAGCAAAGGACTTTTAGTTAATGATCTTATTTCTACAGACCAGTTAGATTTTATATTTTCATCTTCGCTTAGGGGAAGGCTATGACCTTTGGGTGTGCTTACGCACCAAACAACAGCTCAGAGTACCAGACCTTCTTGGAGTCTCTAGGTGGTGTCCTGGAAAGGGTTCTGCCTGGGGACTCTATAATTCTGCTGGGGGAATTCAACGCCCATGTGGGCAACGACGGAGAAACATAGAAGGGCGTGATTGGGAGGAACGGCCTCCGATCTGAACCTGAGTGGTGCTTTGTTATTGGACTTCTGTGCTAGTCATAGTTTGCCTATAATGAGCACCATGTTCGAAGATAAGTTAGCTCATAAGCTTACTTGGTACCAGAGCACCTTAGGCCAGAGGTTGATGATTGACGCTGAGGTCATATCATCAGATCTGCGGCCGTATGTTTTGGATGCTTGGGTGAAGAGAAGGGCAGAGCTGTCAACTGATCACCACATGGTGGTGAGTTGGATCAGATGGTGGGGAAGGCTGCCAGACAGACCTGGTAACCCAAGTGAGCTGGGAACATCTGGTGGAGGCCCCTGTCTGTGAGGTCTTCAACTCACACCTGCAGAAGAATTTCTCGTGCATCTTGGGGAGGTCAGGGGTGGTTAGGAGCTGTGGCCTCAAGGTTATTGGTGCCTGTGGAGGGGAGCAACCTAAGAACACACTGGTGGATGCTAGCAATGATGGAAGCCATCAAGCTGAAGAAGGAGGCTTTTAGGGCTTGGTTGGCTCAGGGGTCTCCAGAAGCAGCAGATGGGTACCGGGTGGCCAAAAAGGGTGGCAGCCTCAGCAGTTGCAGAAGCAAAAACTCGGATGTGGGAGGAGTTTGGGGAGGCTATGGAGGAGGCCTTTTTTTGGCCTCAAAGAAGTTCTGGCAAACTGTTTGGCGATTCAGGAAGGGGAAGCAGGGCTTCACCAAGGCTGTGTTCAGTCGGGGAGGAGAACTGCTGAACTCCCGAACTCAGCTAACAGGTCCTCTGTGGAGGAGGCAGAGTCTGAAGCCTCGGGGGAAGTCTCATCCATTACCTTGGCAGAGGTTACTGAGTTAGTCAAGAAGCTCCCTAGCAGCAAGGCGACGATCAGATACAACCCAAGATGCCGAAGGTTCTGGACATTGAAGGGCTGTCTCGTCTGACACGCCTCTTCAATGTCCCGTGGAGGTCGGGGATAGTAGTTGCTTCAGGGTGCTGGAAAACCTCAGATTCAGGAGGAGTGAGGATTCCGTTCTGGCCGTGGAACAGTGACCCAGCTCTTTACACTCATGAGAGTACTGAGGGGGACATGGGAGTTTGACCAGCCAGTCTACATGTGAACTTGGAGAAGGTTTATGACCGTGTCCCCCAGGGGACTCTGTGGGGGTTACTGCGGGAGTATGGGTTACTGGGCCTGTTGCTAGGAGCCATTCGTTTCCTGTATAGGCAAAGTGAGAGGTGTGTCCGCATTCTCGGCACAAAGTCAAACACTTTTTCAGTGAATGTTGGTCTCCGCCAAGGTTGTCCCTTGTCTCTGATCCTGTTTGTGATATTCATGGACAGGATCCCAAGGCACCGTCAAGGTGAAGAGTGTGTCCGCTTTGGGAACCTCAGAATTGCATCTTTGCTTTTTGCAGATGATGTGGTTCTGCTGGCATCATCAGAGCGTGACCTCCACACAGATCTATACTGTTTTCTTATTGCGTTTTTTTTGATGAGACATTATCCATGTTATAATCTGTGATATTATATTGTTTTTATACTGTTTTCATATTGTGCTTTTTATTTCAATTTTTTTCGCTTCTTTTATTGCATTTTTTCTTTTTTTATTATTGTTTTTTTTTCTATTAAGCACAATTGAATGACCTCTGTGTATGATAATGCGCAACACAAATAAATTTGCCTTCCTTTGCCTTGCCTGTTATGATGATATAAAAAGTTTGGAAATACTTCATGCAGGAGGATGTGTGTACATTACAGAGTTCTTTCTGAGCAGTTTCCCCAGGGATACAAAGACTTTAGTGTGTATGAGGAAGGAAAACAGACGGGGTGGGTTGGGGGGGTGGGCATGAACCTCACAAAATGGTTTTAGAGAGTAATTAGTAGGTTTAACAGCACACAAAGAGAAGGACAAAACCCGGAACTTGAGGACTCCTTAAACATTTAAGACCAGTTCAATTAGTGTCGAAGGCACTGGGTAAAGAAGAGAAAACAGGGAGAGGAGGTTAGATGATAAGATATAGGTGTAGGGCCATTCAGCATTCAGGGTGGTTGGTTTGTAAAGGAGGGTACAGTGGCAGAGGAGGCAAACACGTGTCTGAGAGTCTCAGGTGGCAGGAGATGGTACTCAGAGCCTGTAACAGGCACAAGCCTTCTTTGTCAGGGCCCAGTCCCAGTCGACGGGGCCCCTGACCACCCCTTACCTTGAAACATGACACGGGCACATGCAGGAGCATTTGTTAATGCCAAGGAGTCAAATACAGCCACATTTGCAGGAAATCCAGTGGTAAGGTTGGCCCAAGTGCATGCATTTTAGTTTGTAAATCTGTGTGTGCGTGAGAGCGAGAGAGCGAGAGAGAGAGAGAGAGAATAATCTGCTATAGAGAAGATGCAACACTCAGAATTACGGTTGGCCTGTTGTAACTGCACTTGCTGTCTATATTGGAAACTCAAAGAGAGCACTAAGCTTAAACATCAAATCAAGTTACAGAGATTTTAGGATTTGTTCAAAGCTCTCCATATCTTCGTCATGTTGATCGTAAGACCCTCAATGTTAAATCTCCGACTGTGTGTTAGAGACAGGAAATTGACAAATTATGAAATTTGGAAGGTCTCACAGATTGGTGATAACTCTTCACAGTCTCATGACCAGCTGAATAATTGAAAAGCAGTAATAGATTTGAATTATTCTACATTGGATTTTTATTACATTCCTTCCAGAGGTCGAACAGTTATATATAAATTTAAATGGATGAAATTAAGTTAATTAACTACCAGAAAAAAAAACTAATTTGAATTCCTTTAGGGCATGTTTAGTGACTACTGTACATATTAGAAATACCAGTCACCAAATCTTCTCATATTACAGTTTTTTCCAGACAGTTTTCATTGAACCATTCATGCTTATAGCTGCTGTTGGTGGGCATCCAGACAGAACCATAAAAGCCATGAATCCATAAATCTCGTCTTGGTTTACATGGAAGTCTGGCCTGGCTACAAAGTCCACAAGTCCCGCTCTTAATGATGTGCTTAAGGTGAAACACAGCTACAGGTTTAAGGTTCAAAGACAATGTCTAGTACAAGACAAGCAGTAACCACTGCAGGACACTTCTCACCAGACACCAATTACTCTCAACACTCAAACACAGACACAGAGATACATGCATTTGTGGATCCACCCCCTCCCCCTTCCCACATACAGTGCACATACAAACTGTCTAGGTAGTCTCTTATTTGCCCTTAAATACTGGTCAAATTTATAGTCTGATGCCGAATGTTCTTCAACGCAGTGCCAGAGGGAGTCTTTGTGAACAACCCTACCACCACCTCCTCAGGGAACAAGCCAGACAAACCTTAGACCTGTTTGATTCAGTACCAACTTCACCTCCAGAGATATATCGCTCCGAGCAACAAATCCAATCAAAACCGTACAGACAGCACATGTGAGACTGAGACAAAGAGAAAAGAGGGAGACATTGAGGGGGGGGAAAGCTACAGCGATTGCTGAACATCCTTTGTGTCAGAGAATAAAGCATTAAGCGTGGCAGCACAGACTCCAGCTGTAGCAGCACAGCAATAAAAGAAAAATAAAAACCTCTATTTCTGCTTCTAACTGAAAACAAGGACTGACTCTGAAAGCTAGACTGATCATCCAAAAAGCCTGATAAATAAGCTTCACTTCCCAGAGTGTGAATGCATGTGAGACACAGAGTGAGCAAGAGCCACTGTCTCCTTTGTGTCTGTCAGGAGTCTCAGTCTGCCAGACGTAAGCCTGTCTGTGCTGGTGTAGCATGCGCTCTCTTACCGGCATCCACTTGTCCATTCTACAAGCAGCAGCAGAGCACAGCCTCTCTCTTTCAATGTCTTCTCTTTACATGAACAGTCCCTCAAATTCTCAACGAGGCTCAAGATAGGGGTAAAAAAAAACAAAAAAAAAAACCAAACAATACTGTCTGGTTCTAAAATCTGGTGACAAAGGAGTGTTGCCAGACAGTCAGCCAGGCACAATTTATGCAGAATAAGGTATAAAAGAAAAATCCACAAACAAAGAGCCATCCGCTGGGCGAAGGCAGAGTCTCCTCACCTTTAAGATCTGACCTGGAGGAGGCCAGTAATCCAAAGGTGACCCCCAAGAGAAGCATCCACATCCTGGGCAAAGCGTCTGGCGATGGCTGGGTGAGTATCTGGTAGTAAAGGTGTGTAACAGTTCTCCTGTGGTCCTGTCTTCCCTCTGCCAGGAGTGACGGGTGGTGTGTGTGTGTGTGTGTGTGTGCGCGTGTGTGTGTGTGTATTTGTGTGTGAGTGTATGCGTGTGTGAAAGAGAGAGAGTGAATGAGTGAGAGAGCAAAAAAAATGAGAGAGAGAAAGAGGAAGGGAGAGAGAGAGAGACAGACAGAGAGAGAGAGAGAGAGAGAGAGAGAGACTGGTACTGTAGAGGGAGTTGCTGTGAGTGTCTGGTAGCTGCTAGAGCTGACTCAGACTTTGCTCCAACTTTTCTATTCTCTGCCTGAGAGACACAGAGACTAGTGGCACACACGTAGGAGGGGAAGAGTGGTTCATGTTAGCACACACCCTTCTGCCTCTCCTACACTTGCCCCACCTCTCCTCCCACCCCACCTCACACAGCCTCTCTTTTTTTCTCTTGCCCCCCCCCCCCCTCCCTCTCTTCCTTTCTGCCTCTACACTAAAGAGGCAAGAGAAGAAGGTAAGATAAGAAGAAGGTGATCTCTCCTTCTGTCTGGTTGCTTATCCTTGTCCCCCTTTTCCTCTTTTCACGTTTCTGACAGCAACAGTTTCAGAGAGCCCATCTGGTCTTTTGTTCAGTCCTCACTCCATTTTCAATTCATCAGATTTACTTCTCCCTCTGTGTGTGATCATGTGCCACCGATTGAAAGAGGTCACATCCATTTCACAGAAAACCACCTCATCTTCAGGTTTTTCTACATCCACAGAGCAGTGGTAGAAATCTATGAAAGGCTGGACACATTTCTCTCTGCTTTTACCTGTCTTGATCTCATTTCACCGATTGGCCAACAAACATAAAGCCATCAGAAGAAATAGGTTTAAGATGCAAAAGCAAGCAGCAGTCAAGAGTTAGCCACTTATTTAAAGAATGATGGTCGGGAAAATCTGTTCCAGTTACACTTCTAGCATGGAAATCCCGATGCTATCTGCAGTATGTCAACATCAAGAGCATTTTCCACTTCCATCGTTAAAAACTTGCCGCCAATTTTACTTCAGGTTTAACATTTCACTTCACCAGATAAGGGATGGGGTCATATCAGGCTTCTTGTGCAGGTTGCATGTGATTGTGCAATATCTCAAATAAACAACTGTGATAAGAAAGCATGACTGTTTGTCTGTAATTGTGTGACTTCCTCACCAACGAACCATAAAGAATGTCTAATGGCTCACCATGGCCAGTAACTCTGTAGTCATGGGAATAGCACTCAAATAAACGAATGTGACCTGGCGCCTCCAGTTGACGACCGTTATTAGGCTGTACACTCAAAAGCTTGGGGAACATTTTCACCTCATTTATATTGGGATGTGGCAAACTGGGATATTTGGGGTTATGGGCTGAGACCAGTTTAGCACAGTTTAGGACCATGGGGAGAGGGGAAATTTGCCCTATACTGTACATAGTTAGATTCAATCTCTAATGTAAATATCCTTAGTAATTTAGTCCTTCAAACTATAAAATTATATGGCTTGTTTGTTTTATTTTTTTTTGTACAGCAGAGTTTTTTTTTTTGTCAGACATGCTGACCCCCAGTGACACGGCAGCACTACAGCTTATCTGTCATACAGATAAAAGATCAGAGATCTGATATCGGGTGCTATTTTCAGCACTACTTTAAAGACCACTTAATGACCAATCTTTTGTGGAAGTCTTGATTCTGGGAACACAGATAACATGCAAATACTATGCGTCTCAAAAGGAAACTTATCACACACTTCAGCAGTGAAACACAGGAAGTGTAAATTAACTAATTCATTATTTAAGAATGGGAATATACAGTCACAGTACTGGCTCTGTGAGGTTGTATAGAGTTACAATGGTGCCATGAGCTACATGCTATGATCAACACGCTAAAAGACTCAAAATGACAAAGCTAACATTCTAATATTAAGCAGGTGTAATGTTTACCATGTTCAGCACCTTTGTTTAGAGTGTTAGCTTGCAAGTGTTTGCCACCTAGCACAAAGTACAGCTAAGGATGATGGGAATTAATTAAGCAGATATTTGGTTATAAATCAAAGTACTCCATTTTGTTTTGGACCATGAATGTCCACTCATGAACCACATGCATTGGCAATCCATCCTGTCATTGTTGAGATATTTCACTCCAAACCACAAATGTCAACCTTATGGTGACAATAGAGGGAAAACCAAGGGATCACCAAAGCAGGTAACATGAATATCTGCATCAAATTTCATATAAGAATTGTTGAGATATTTCAGTCTGGACCAAAGTGGTGGACCAACTGACCGATGGATGCCGCCGTCCCTAAAGTCAGCCATAACAATGCCATAATACACCTGAACACAAAGACTGCCATCAGAGCCCTAAACATAAACCCCACCACACAGCTAATAATGATCCGTAAATAAATGTGCAGGAAAAGAGTTAAATAGAACTTAAACAATGCTGAAGAAACTATGTACTCCCAATGGGTCACTGGGACTATCCCCTTGACTTCCTTTAACCTTCACTGACCTCCGGTGTGGGGCAAACAAAGTCAAATGGTTTCACAGGTGACTGAAAAACAGACAGACAGACTGACTAATAGTCTTTGGGTAAATGTAAAGACTAAGATTCAGTTGGATCATTTTTTGATTTAGTTTGCAGAGCATATTACAGATGCATTTAATAATGTGGGACTAACTCTTGGCCTTGATTTCTCTCACTGATTCTAACAAATGCATTTTTTATCAGATAGCTAATTTCACACCCGCCCATGTTTTCACCAAAGAAATAACGGTTATGAAGAAAACAGACAATCAGTATGATTCACACTTCCTACCCTACACAGAGTCACTTCCTGTTTTAAATGTTGCCATAGTGATATTTGCTTATAGTTCATCTGAAGCAATAACAATACAGAGAGAAGGATGTTTACACCATATAGGTGAAACCACGCAAGGTCATATTTAGTTCATGATTTTGTTTTTTGTTTTTTGTGAACCTCATTGAAATTTTGCCACATGTATGTAATGTGCAATATGTGAATATGAAGACGAATGTAAATGTGTCAAAATTAAAAATCATTTACAGTCCAAACTAGGGTAAAACTGGAAATAGGCAGAGAATGACAGAGAAGCTCTAAAGAAAAATGATTATCAAGCCAGAGTTGGTTTCCCTCTCTGTCTTAATTTCTCTCTCTGGAGAAACTGCAAAGACGATCCACTTCTCTTTAATGAACAGATGAGTCAATGTGTAACATTTGCTGTGACTGATGAATCTCTTTTCAAACAGCTGAACATACACACAGTCCCATGTAGGCTAAAAAAGACTGAGTCGGTCAACACTCCACTACAATGGAACGCACAAAACTCTCAATCACTGTCAGTCTAAACAAGTAAAATATATGTGTTCACCCCAGTTGAACTCAAGTATTCATGTTGAAGAGTCTGTGTGAACATGAATGTGACCTAAAGAGGGTCATTTTTTCTCATTTAAGTGTGAAGTGGCTTTGAAAGATGTTAAAACAAGACAAGAAGGATAAAGCTTGTATTTGTAACCAGACCAGCTTCCATGTTAGTCAGAAAAATAAACAGTTAACCAAAGCTCCATGGTTATTATTTGGCTATGTTTTCTGTATGACATCACAGCAGCCCAAAAAGGAAAAAAAAAAAAAACCCAGAGGTGAACAGCTGTAAATGGGGCGTGACTGAACTCTGAATTAAACATCAGACTGCTGAGTCAGACAGTACGCATCAGGCAATGAAAACAAAATTTCCATGATGGTTACTCAGGGGGACACACACACACACACACTCTCATCAGACGTCCTTGTGGTCAGGAATCCTTGTGGTAATGGCACTAATGGCACCTCCTCAGCATTCCTCTTAGGCAACGTGCCTTTTTCCCTCCAACCAGTGCAGTCACTGGAATGTGAGTAGAAGAGATTGCAAGATGTCCATATACGTACAGAGCAGCGAGATGAAATCCGCCAATCCCTGTCTAAACATTCACTGAATATGAGTGTTTGCACTCATGTGGTGCAATGATGAGAACTATATGGTCTACAGTTACCAGTGTGGAACATCTGTGTAATATATCAGCTGGTGACAAATATAGCATCAAGTTCTCACAAATTTATCATCTGGTCCACCTGAAAAAAAAAAAAAAACGTGTGAACCCTTGGGATTTATCAGATGTTTGTTTCCTTTTACTACATCCTGTTAAGTGAAGCTACTGAAGGCAATCAGAAGACTGTCTTTGTTGCAGCCTGTGCTGGAGGTCGCTGAAGAGGTGAAGGAGGTTGTCAGGAGCGTGTCCTTACTGTGTATCTTTGGCCGATGGATGAGCACTGCCTCACCCTGCAGTGTCTCGGGCTGGATGAGCTGTCCCGGCGTCATGGGAGCATGACTGGACTGCTTCAAAAGGCCAGGCTTTGTGCAACAACAACAAAGCGAGGGCCTCGCTTGTGTTTGGGTGCTGGGACAGCAGAGCGGGCGTGTTTGGACAGTGAGTGTCACAGAGTACTGTATAGCCAACTGGAATGCCCTGTGTCATCCCCCATCTGGGTCGTAGTTTCAGTCAGCACGGTGATGATAAGCCTCAGTAATCTCACAGGTGAAATGTTTGCAGATGCCACTCTGGGTAACTCACATGCCTTTGACCTTTCTAAATACACCGACCCACATGTGGGACACTTTGGCCTTGGTAGTGGTACTTTAGGTGTGTTTTGGTTTGTACCAGACTCAGTCTTCACACAACTTTGACAAATTATACATTGTTTGAAAGCTCTAAGTCTTCTGATTCTATCTGCGCAAACCATTTTACATGCCTCATATGACTGCAACAGCTGCTGACACAGAAGTGGTTCAGACTTGAGGCTATGGCTGTACATGAAAACAAAAAAATAAAAAGTTACTGTACCCTTCAAAGAAGACCAGGGTCATGACCGTAATCAAAAGGGGTGAAGAAGAGTGACCTTTAATTATATATATATATTTTTTTGCACAAAAATGGGGGTTTTTGGTAACAGGTTGCGTTTCAAAGAAATGTCATAAAGGTTTAAATGTAGCACACACAGAACTCAGACAGAACAGGGAAGTGGAAGTACAAGTATGTCATTTTACGGTAGGCTTTGCAAGCATAGTCTACAACCCAGTTAAAAGATGACTGAATAGAAAAGTGCTGGTAGTAAGGGAAAATGGAAAGACCAGAGGAAATCCTGTCAACAATGGTTGAACAAACTTGAGCGTGAGATAATGTGGATGAGAGCAAGCCATTCCCCAACCCTGGTGATCATTCACAAAGCTTATTCACACAGAGATACTTGTCTGTGTAGGAGAGACCAGAGAAAGGGATGGATTCCCGACTAAAATTATTTATTATTGGATAATTTTTTTTGTTTTGTTTTTTAAGATATATAAGTATATATAAGAATATAATGATTCATCATTGACCCTTATTTTATCCTCCAAAACATTACCCTGCTAAAGAAGACAGAGTATCATTAATAATCCATTTGATTTCATTTGAAAGCCTCAGAACTGTTAATTCATAAATGGTCCCAAGCTTTGATACAGCCCAGGAAGACTGGGAAGGGCTAGATAGAGGTTTCGGGAATGGGTGGGGTGCAGACTCAGGGATGGTGCCACACCCTCCCACCCTGTGTTTTTTTTTTTTGTCAATCAAGAGCTGCTTCCTGCTTCTGGTATTCATTCACTCAGACCACTTCTACTATTTGGACCAACATATTCATCAAATATATCTGAAGGACATCCAAATATCAGCACAACATAAGTGCACACTAGCCCACTTTGGTTTCCATAGCAACTGCCTCCATCACTCTGCACCATGCTGTGTGTCCATGAGTCTGACCTACGCGCCTGCCCAAGCCCCCGCACTATCTTCAAGACCCTGCGCACAGTTCATCAAAACCTCAGCGGGAGCAAATCTGATTCCTTCTGTGTGGTGGCTCAATTATCCAGCTGTTACACATAACAAGATTGCTGGGCAGAGATAGGCAGGCGGCAGTAAGAGAAGTAAATGTCAGACTGTGACGGGAAAGCCGAGGAAATGTCAGAATCTGTTTTGCTGCATTTGCAGAGCTCATATGTGGAAGGGCATTGTTCAACTGCTCAAGCAGCTGTCAAACTGATAGCAAAGTGCGACATAGCACTAAGGTCTAATAAAGGAACATGATTTCACCATCTTGACATACAGTACTGCACTAACCAAGGGCAAATAAAACAGAGGAAGGATATGGCTTCAACATTCTACTTCAAATACATTAGGCCTGAAGGATATTGCTTACCGATGACACTAGGAGGCTTTGTTCCAACACAAATATTTCATTCGGCTAGGATGTATGATAGTGCAAGAACACGAGACAACAGCCTTTCTACGAACATTAATGCGGTTATCACTAGCTCTCAGAATTCAGTCTGTTTCGGGGTTTTCTTGTCATCCATCATCTCATCTATGTGTGCTAAAAACACAAAAATAGCTTCTCATAATACACATACATTTGTGGTCACTTCCTGTGTAGGCTTTAATGGAAGCCTACACATTGGTTTCTCCTTTTTACGCAGTGTCAATTTCTGCTTTCGACTTGATCAGATCTTGACTCGCACAATTGAGCAGCTGGATTATGAGCACAGCCCACCGAGCAATGCCACATTTAAATTCAATAAGGAGGAGATAACTGGGGGATGAAGAAAGGGATTAGTCTGGTTGAGGCTGAGAAGATGACAGATGGAATATGGCCTCTAATATTATAACCCAGGTGTAACTGAATGACGGATGTCAGCTAGGTAGTGCTAATGATTAACAAGTAGTGACATTTCATGCTTAATATGACAACAATGGGGAAGATAGAAAAAATGAAAACTGCATGTGCACATAAGTGAGTCTTTTCCACATTGTTGTATGGTGTTTATGAGCCCCCCACCCCCCGTGTACCCTGTCCATATGTCTACCTCCTAAATGCAGAATGCCCACATCTCTATCTGATATCTCAGCCTCCAGAGAACAAAACGTCCTCACTCCAGTCATTGAAAAGTGGTTATTAAGTGTGTGAAGGGTTGCAGTAAAAAGCAGAATAGTATAGAAAAAGGCCATTATTGAAGTTAGTCACATTAGATATTAATGCACTTCCTGTACCTCTCTTCTATTGCTGCCTGCCACACCTCACCATAGGTAATTTATATTCTGAATTAAAAATGCAGAAAACCCATCTTGTAAATCAGTTAATGCTGCAGCCATGAATCAATAAGTGTCTTTAGGCAATGGCAAACAGTAACCATATTGTCACTTTCAGACACCTCCCTTGTAGCAATATGTGGATGGTAAAATGGAAATCTAAATTGGAGCCAAAAGAAAGTCTGTGATCACAGCCTTCCCCACTTCAGTGTCCTCTTCTGTAATCTGTAAAAGAAACAATACCAGATTCTGCTTACTCATATCGCGGATAAGCTCTGCCTGACTGGTGGCGATACATATGTAAACAGCTGTTCAGCCCACGCTTACAGCAAAGATACACATCTGCCAGCCGAGGCTGACCTGTATACTAAGCCCAGCAAATTATCCTAATTGGCTTCTTTGAAATGATTATTATATAATCTCTTTAGATTTTAATTAAATAGAAACACACACACAGACACACATCTGTATTTTCCCTGGTAGCTGTGCTATATCATGTAGGTGGGCAGAAACTTGTTTTAATGAGGCACACAGACATCTGAAGGTTGAACAGTGTGTTTTATTGGCATCTAAAGACACCGAAACCTAAATGATTGTATTTATTCTGTTTACACGTACACTTGAAAGTTTAGTTTTCAGGGATGTCACAGCATCTGTTTCAAATAAGTTAAAACATATTAACATGTACAATTAATTAAATTCTTGAGTTCTGTTTAATTTCATAACAATAGGAAATGTATGGTATGTGGGTTTAATCTTATTGGAAACTGCATTGCCAATGATGTTCAGTAATAAATATCTCTGACAAATTTACAGTAGGGCTTTTACAGTCCCGTGTACTATTGTGTGTGTTGTAATAATGACACATAATAGATGCACTGGTACTGAAAATAGAACATGAATTGGAATAACCACTTTATATATATATAGACAACACTGGTGTGATAGAACAACCATCTCTATTGCAGTGTGTGGGATGCACCCTGCTATGCCACTTCTGTCTTGGTAATATTTGGCACCACTGCTAGAATCCTGTACCACTACCAGAAGCCCACTTTAACTCCTCCATCACAAAGCCTGGTATTTATCTGTCAGAAGCAAGCCTCAAACTCAAGTTTACACTATGTACAAGACTACTTTGTAAGCCTTAATCCAAGCATGAATGGGAATCAATTTTTGAGGAGCTCTCCGCTTGTAAAAGCAAGAGACAGGCTTTGTCATGCAGGCGTTTCTTACCTATGTCTTTCCAATCTCTTTCACACCGCTATCTTTTTGTTTTTCAGGCTAGGGCCATGCGTTGCGGTTGTTCTAGGTTGGAGCGGAATTTATCAAGAAACCGTGAGGCTAATTCGTCATCCACTAGCCGTCCGTCACTGGACAGTGTAACTGTCATCAGCTGCTGGGTGCGCAGGCTCTGGGCATCCTCACACAGTCGCAGCTCAGCCCTGGAGGTCCCGACAGCGAGGATACATGCCTGGGGAGGGTTGATCACAGCGCTGAAGCCACTGATACCGAACATCCCCAGGTTAGATATACTGTCACAGAGAGAAATGTAGGAGGGTGGGAGGAAGGAATGTAATGGGAAGAAAGAAGAGACAGTACACATATTACATCATTAGTCAAGCTCAGTGGGGGAGAAAATGCATAAAAATGAACTAAATGGACCTAATGGTGGCTCTAAAACCAGCGCCTTGATGCAAAAAAGAACATTTCCACTCAGAGTGAGTGAATAAAAAATTAGAGGGTGAATTAAGTGTATAAATATAATTGGCTGTGAACATCTTATGTTATGAAATAGTGATCAGTAAAGACGAATACAGCAGCACCAGCCTCCAAATCTCTCCCTAAATGCTGTGTATGGTGAGTAAGACTGACCCGAGGGCAGTTTGCCGTAATGAGAATTCTAGCTCAAGGGGAATGGAAAAACGAATAGAGGGATGGCATACACACATATCCTTAGGGGGACAAAAAAGGACTGCATCTCTATAGGAATTCATCGCTCCTGCCTGACACAGAAACCCCATTTATGTCTCAATGACACCATTAATTCTAATGAGCTGAAAAGCCTCCCTTCCACTTTTCTGCAATTGATGGCACAGTAACTAATGGTCCTTGTCGCCCAAGACCACATTCAGTTCAGGAGCACATGAAATGTCGAATCTGCATAATATACTGACTCTTTGTGAAACCGGATTTAAGCCATAATAGTGAAAATTTATGATGTCTATCTTATCTCTGAGCCGGAAAGGAAATTGTGAGATTGAATTAGGTGTTAAAGACAAAAGGGCCTTTGTTCCCACACATAAAAAAAAAAAATCTGTTTATTGAACTGAGAAAATTAGAGAGTTGCACGATAGAAGACAGACTGGAGAAAAACATTAAGTTTGATAATGTCATCACTTTCCATATGCCTCTTCTTTGCCCGAGAGATGATGTGTGTCTTGGGTTTACCTGAATGAGCCTCCTTGGTACTCCTCAGGTAGAAGTTTCCCATCTCGAGCCTTCTGGGCCAATGCCTATGAAAGAAACATTACTCATCACTCAAGCAATATATCACAGTGCTCCTGATTTGTCCATGTGAAAAAAGGCATAAGTGCACTTAGTACTGGCTAAATGCTGTTAAATACCACACTCTGAAGCTTATCGAGGAAGTACCATTTTAGGATTTATCTGCTCTGTACCATGTTTGTACAAGCTTTTGTGCCTATCCATCAGATTTATGTTCAAATATTTCACAGGACAAGCAAAAACTTTGACCTGCTGGTGGCTCTACGGGAAAAGCTGAGGGAACACTAACTTCATTAGAATTTGTTGTCTGGGGACAATGGATATCTGTTCAATATTTCATGGCAATCCATTCAATAACTGTTGTGATATTTAAATCTGGACCAAGTGGTCAACCAACCACACAACAGACCACCTAACAACACCATTCCTTGAGCCATGCTGCTAGCATAGCTAAAAAGCTGAAAAGGCCAAATGGATATATTTACCAAGTAAAGCTAGACATCACTAAATATTCAAATTATGCCATGATGTTTTATAAGGTTTATATTGTCTATCTTAATTATTCAACAACCCACAACAAACCTGTATTTTATACAAACTTCTTATCCACAGCAATTCATCAAAAGTGATGACAGCCTTTCAGTCACAAATTTATATTGATGAAAAGCTTCACAGGTCAATTTTCAAATATCATGTTCAAGAATGATTACATGTCCAATAGCCATCACTGAGATAAATGGAAACTATCAGACTGTGCAATGCTTACATGAAGATAGAGAACTGACAACACCCAGATGGCATATGAGGAACCTGACAAGGAAAACTAACACATTGCTGCAGCCAGGTTCTGTGAATCCATGTTTCATAAGGACATGAATGAGAGTGACACCCTTAGAGAAAACACAAGATATCTGTCGGATGAGAACGGTACTGAGGTATTGTTTCGGTGTGCATACACATGATCCACTTTACTTTCACTAAGAGTGATTCCTGTGAGTCTAGAAGCATAAACAGTCATATCACAGATTAAGTATTAGACTTTGAATTTGATGAAAATAAAGGCACTGCATTATACTACAGACTTTGCTGAAAATGCATCAGTAAACTCATCTTTTTCCAAGCTATTGCTCTCAGTTAAGTTGAAAACTGCTGTATGGCCACCATGTCTCTTTTCAGCATGAACGTTATTAAAATGGAAATTTACTTAAAGGTTAACACAGGGACGCAACCAACACAGAACGTTGAGAATGAGTCACAGGATCTTTGACACACAGTGGGATATGGTGGGCACATTTGAAATAAGAGCTCCAACAAAAACAGTCTTATGTTCCGCTCCATCATCAATAGCCAGCAGCGACCTCTCCATGCTTCATTCAAACCACATGTTGATTTTAATTTGAGACCAATAAGGACTTGCAAATGTAGACTGAGCTCAAGGCAGCAGCATAACTGAACTGAATAGTAGTGGGTGGCAAAGTGCATTTTGAAAGCCTAAGAGGATTGAAACGTCTTTAGTTTTAGTCCCCATGCCTTAAAGCAGCTGTTATGTGTGTGCACTGGCAATGTAACATTTCATACATTAATTTGACCTGTAAGTACCAACAGACATTACATTATCTGACTTGAATCAAAATAAATGTTCAAATGATCAAATCATGGCAATAGATAGATGGCAATAGATATTAAGAACAGAACGACTATTTTTTTTTAATCAAAGAGGACTTATTATAGCAATTCCATCAAATATTGGACACAGTAATACAAGGTTAGCCGTAGCGAAGAGAGAGGGAAAAGGTGGAGACAGAAATAAAGTAAAGATATATTTAAAAATGAAATGAAATTATTAGATATTATTATTGATCGCTCACACTCTATAATCATCACTTTTTGTGTTGTTATAATGTGTTGCAAATGTACGAACTAACATTACTAATCCTTACATACATGTTGAGGCAACACATCATTTCCATCAACTCTGAAGCACCACATTCACAGCTTGTTTTGCTAACACTTACATTACAGTATAGCATTAATGTGCTAAGATACTTGTCCAGACAGACAGACAGAACCTCGCAGACTGAAGCAATTTGCATCTACTGCAAAATCTGATTGCATGGATTTACACAATTGCAGAATAATTGAGTAATAGTATGTCTAAAACGTAATTACACACCCACTCGCTCACTCACTTCCTCAACCCAACCAGCAACAACTCTCACTGTGTGCATTGCCCAAAAACTACCACACATATTCTCACCCCTGCCAAGTTGAAATTGGTATTGTCACTACTACAAAGACTTCAGCCACTGTCAGCACGATTACCACTGTAGCTACTACTGCTACTATCGCTGCTACTATTACTACAGCAGACACTGAAATGTGATGTGAACACTATTCAGGCAACGTTGCGTCATGAGGATAAAAAGCAGTCTTCCAGTTTGACAACACTGTTTCATGGAAACAGTGAAGAGCCTTCCATGCTTGGTTGCTGACAGTTGATGAATGAAAGTCATATCTTCACAGAGACATAATATGCATAAATATGGATGCTGAACATTTGGGGAATATTAGACCTAGTCACTGCTGGTGAGAAATATGACGTTGTTTACCCTGATATCTGCAGAAGTTCATCTATTTGATCGGCGTGTCTCTTTGGCGAGAAAGAGAGTGAAACTCGAATCATCAAGTGTGTACATGCAAATCAGATTTTGAAAGCATATTTGTGTGTTTGTGAATAAATGTGTGTCCCCAGCTGCTGACTGTGAGCAGGAGAAAGAGCTGACCATTGTTGCTTTGTACTTCACCTGTGACCAGTGACAGCTGAGACCTGCAACCAAACAACCCAAAAATCAAACTATGCCAAGTCTAATGAGATCTATCCAGTTGATTTGAAAAGACTATTTCCCCTCTTCACAATCTGATGGATAACAGTAAAAAATGCAATAAAGTTGTAGCCAGGGGGCCTAGATGAGCACAACTCTACAGATGCCAATAGAGTTTATTTTCTAATACAGCTAGGAACAGTCAAGTCTCAACTCCCTCTCCTGAGGTGGTACACTGAACACCCCCACAGCTTGAAGTTATGATCTACCAACAGCAAAGAAACATGAGGAAAGTTCTGTTGCAAGACAGCTTCAGGAGGCAACTCTCACAAGGCTACTTAATAACATCTTGTAACAGAATGGTTTATAAATTTTACCTTAGCATTTGCTGAGATCTCCTGGACTCCTTTGTTTGCAGCATCCTTGATGATGGGCGTAATGAGGCCTTTGTCGGTCGCCACAGCAATTGAAATGTGGACTGAATCAAGAGCACGGGGTCCATCACCAGACCAGGTCACATTTACTTCTGGCATCTCCTAAGATAAAAGTCAGAGGTCAGCCCAGATTTTTATTTTCCTTGAGGGAAAAATAATTCTTGGGTTATGAACACAGCGCAACACGTGCCACTGCACACCACTTTGTTAAAAAGGCGACACAAAATTGGCCTCAGATGCCACTTTCTGATGTACGTAGGTCAACTCAGGAGAAATTCAGCAATTTTCTGATGTTACAGTGTTACATAAGTGAATCACAAATTTCAGTTTAGAGAAAAAGCCAAAGAGGTATTCTGGTCATGCGGGACATTGTACAGTAAAACATGGTGTCTGGACTATCTTGTGGTACATTTTACACTCACATTAACTGGGAATTGTACACATTTTTGTTCCACATTCCTAACATTTACTGTAACAGACTCAGTTGCTGCTTCATGTGGCAGTGTGCCTACATGTCTTCCTACAGTCTCTATGGTGCAATGCCGAGCACCCATGGTGTCCAGTACATGTAAATGTTTAAGGTTGACACATATTCACTGAAGCAGATATAATATTCCATGACAAGTGATTAAAATTATGTAGGTTGATAGGCAGTGCTGTTCTTATCAGATGCTGCTGAGAAATTCCCTGCTGAAATAACTAAATTACCACAGGGCTGCATCTATTTTTAACCTGCATTTCCCCCATGCATTCCTCAAATCAAACAGCAGCAGCTTTCTTTACAGCATTCCCTTAAAAAAATGTAAATGTAAACATGCATTTTTGAGATTTCTTTCTCTCAATTTGTGTTTTCTTAAACTGCTCAGGGAGGTGGAGGGTTAAAGAATTGACTCATATTTTCCATTACAAGAACAAAATTAACTAAGAGTTTGCGTCTATATTTAGTTTCATCTTATAAGGGCAAGGCTATTGATTCACCACCACCACCAATACCTTAGCAACAGGGAGAACAGTGACCGATGGTAACTTGGAAATCATTTACAGTATGAACTCTGTGTGTTACAGTGTTAAGCTATGAAAGACATAAAAGATCAGATGCTTGACGGCATGTAGTGAGTTGAATAGGATATTATAAATATACAGAGTAATGATGAATAAACACAAAGCTTGGCATGAAAATGACAGCAAAAAAAAAAAAGGAAAAAAAAAAAGATTCTTAACAATACTTACTTTCAGTGCAACAGCAGCTGCCTTGATAATGAAATCATTAACAGACACTTTGATCTGTTCTGAAAAGACAAAGAAGACACAGTATGTGAGCTTGATTCAAGCTCAAATGAGAATCAACACCAGGGATTTCTTCTTGTTACCATGGAAAGCTAATAAACGCTGGTCTGGTAGGTACTGTCAAGGAAGGGTCAAAGTCAGTGCACGTATTCTGTACAAGATCTGTGATGTGTGATACTGCACATAGCAGCTTGTTTAGGGGCAAGTCCTAAATGGAAAATATTAGCATAGTGCTGTGTAGGTCTCAACTACACACACACACACACACTTCAGTAAACACACATTCAGTAAATGAATGATACTACACACTCCCTCAGGTGGAAACTGACCAATATTGTGTTGACCTGTACTCCAGCTGATCAGAATCAGTCCCTCTCTATTTGACTCAGTCTTGAGCATTTGCTCCCCTTCCCTCTCTGAGTTTTACACCAGCAGACCAGGCAGGTTCAGCCTGGCAACGCAGCCAACTTTTACTAGTGTCCATTAGTGCTGTACCAGACAGTTATGAATGCTGTGAGCGGGATGATTAACGAGCTAACCGTGAAATCGCACTGCTCCTGAACAATGAGAGTCCACAAAAACAACCGGAGAGATAATCCCTCATACACACACAACCTCGCTAATAGGTCTGGAATGGCCGTCCTGTTTCCTCCATCAAAAAGACATGACCCAGAGAGATTTACCGTTTGTTTGACAGTTAGGCAAATTTAAGCTAAATAAACCCAAATATGTGATAGTGTGTTGAACTAAGTGTTTAAAAATAGGAAACTGACCAAGCACTCTTGCTATATCAACATGAAAATGGCCCAAAGTAAGCACAGGTTAGATTTTAAGGAATCCATGAAAAGCGGCTATTAAGGATAAATATTCTCTTTGCTGAATATGGCGAAATGTTGAAGGGTGACTATTGTGACACACCTTCATCTTAAAAACACACATCCTGGTAGGCGTTGCACAGGAAGTAGTGGTTTACTCAATACCATTTGCCATAGGAGGATGTGAAGCTGAGGAAAGTGAAAGAGCTGCTTGCAAAAACATGGGGAACACACAGCTAGGTCCTGCTAGTATTTTATTTATTAATCAAGCTCTACCAGGCTCACACTATCCATACATTACCTGCCTTATTAATAATGTATGGATGGACGGAGCTTTTTTTCTCTAGCATACACATAGCCCTCAAACATTTCCTTTCTATAGAGTCTCTTATTTATCATGAATACTGTAATTTATCACAGAAAAAGCCACAGAGGCAAGACTCTAAAGATCCATCTGAAACACTTTGAACCAGAGAGAAATAATTAACTTTGGTAAAATACTTTACTCTTCTGTAAACACAAAGAAACAACTACATGAATGAAACCTCACTGTTGTGAATGAAAACGGCTTCCATTCCTACCAGTTTTGGTTAGTGAACTTGTTTGTTGATATAATTTACTTTCTAAACTGAAGAGAGACATTTCAAGATAGCAGAGACAGCCACCCTGAAATTATAGATTACGGCTCTGTGCTAAGACATTGTGGGTGTCTTACGAACATATGATCAGCCTTATGTTGTGATGCATGGTGTGAAGAAAGAACAGATCTGAAGAACATAACTACCCTGACTGAGAGGACATGTACCACAGGTTCTTTCAATGACTGTTGTCTTTGTCAAATGAAAAGTCATGTGAAAACCCTGAAATCCACATCTTCATGGAAAAGTTTCCTTCCAAATGTTACTGTCAGACATTGACTGATGGAAATGTCACTAACGCATGTAAAGAATAGTGACAATGCGTCAACACTCGCTCAAAAGTCTTGTGTTTTTACCTTTGGCCAAGTCACTGCGGAGCTGCATGACGGCAGCCATGTCACAGTCAACAGAGGCATACGCATGGGGGATGGTGGTCTTCGATTGCGTTAGTCTTTGAGCAATCACACGGCGGACATTTGAGGCTGGGATCTCTGTGAAAGTGCCCTGAGGAGGACAGGTGGAGGGAAGGAGACGTAAATAATTGAATGAGAAGCAGAGGACATTTTGAGAGAGAGAACAGGGAAAAATTAGGGACAAGAAAAAGAGTTATAGACAGATCTCGCCTGCTATAAGTCACTCAAAAATACATAGGGCTGACAATGTTATTGATAAGCTTGCTACAATGAGTTTATGAAAAAAGAAACTGTGCCCTCATTTATAAACCCTGTCCTTTATATCAGTGGGTCTGAATTTACAGCAGACATGCCCATGAAGCCTAAATGAATATGGTGCAGAAAACTAAACTAAACTAAAGAAAGGGCTGTCAAAAAGACCGGAATCTGGAAACCAAGATAAAAACTTGTTTGCTGATTACGGTGCTTGTTGTGTTCCACATACCAAATATACCAAAAGAAACTGAGCTATCAGAAGTTAATTACTAATACAAATACATACAGAGACAAGAGCACAGGAGTAAAGATGCCAATAACAGGTGTGTAAAACTCAAGATGATCAGTCATCAGTCCCTTTAGGGCCCTGACACAAGCCAAAATTTGGAAAATGGGTTGTTGTTGGCCATCCGGTACCACAAAACAGACACTATGGTGTGTATGTGTGTTTGTTTGAGAGGGAAAGAGATCATGTAAGGAGTGCTCACTGGTGCTCCTGGCTTCCCTGGTACAGAGAGAGGAGGTATGTTGGGTCTGCTGCCTGGGGGTGGAGGGGTAGCTGCCAGGGTGGGAACAGGACTCGGGGCAGGTGGAGCAGCCATGGCTGGTGTTGCTTTGAGGGCAGGAGATGTCTTCAAGAGATTCAATGCATCTCTGTTAAACAAACAAAATAATAAGTAATAAGTAAAAACCAAAAAATTATATGGAGCCTCATTTTATATAGTAACTTTGACATTTTATACAATCAAATCTATATAATAATTTAATATTATTATAAAAATATATTATTCTGTAAAGAGACTGTCCAGAAACGCAAAAATAAATGCAAACTTTCTCAAAATTTTGATCTGGATAGGATGAAATATTCATTATGTTAACACATGTTTGATCACCAAGTTTTACATGGGAAGAAATGCTTCTCAGCCTCCTCCGAAATATTCTGCAGGCTGCAATCATGTTTTCGTGTCGATTTCATTTGGGTTTATTGTCGTTGAATTTCACATGTATACTGGCTGATTCCCAGTATGCCACTGCTGAGGAGATGAACTCATGATATTACAACCTATGCTTTTCATCGTGTCATTTATTCATGGCGGCCTAATTTTTACTGTGAAAAATTAATTCAAAACTATTTTCTTTTGCATGAGCAGTGACAACTATAAATTAAATTATAAAGTACAAAACAACACTAGCATAGTTAATGATGTACAATGATACATTATTAACCCATATACTCCCACTCTGCGAGCTACTATCTAGCTCTCTGCCATTTTTGTCTAGTTTTGTGCCAGGCTTGTAGAGAGATGGGTAACTTTCGGTTGTCCTCCGGTGGATGGGTGTCATGAGAATCATTTGCATGTCACAAACAAACCGCATCAGGCCAGGAAGGATCAGGTGACAGCTGCAGCAAGGGACAAGCTTATTCAAAACCTTGGCTTAATTATACTTTCCCCTGGTATGGGAAGCCATGGAAATCCCTACATTTCATACAGCATCTCTTTCCAAAAATGAAGTAACACAGACTTTTTGGTGAAGACACCTTATGTAAAGCTGCATGTCTCTGCTGTTTCATAAGGTTGTATGTATGTATCATCAACAGTAGAGCCCTGCATTTTTTTTCAGCCATTAATTTTGTTCTTAGCAGCAAAAGCAGTGGGAGGGGCAGGTATCACGTGTGCCAGCTTGAAGCTCTTTGCTTCCAGTGCAATGCACTGGGGTCCACCTCCCTACATGCATCCAGTCTTTTGTCTGGACCAGCTGCCTCTGACCTCACCATGCAGCCGGGAACCGTCTGGGCCCCTCAGCTATTTTCTCACTCTTCCTCTCTGAACGGCATCTTTTTTTATTTCCTCCATCACACTAGTTCCTCCTTTTCTCTCATTTCATACAGATATTTCTTTGAAGAGGAACTGAGGCAGTTTGGAAATCCCCCTAACCTGACAGACTGCTGACAAATTTAAAGACCACCACATAATAGATAAAAAGACATTGCAACATAGAGATTGAATATGACTTGATTTGAATTTGAAAAAAAAGGAAGGGAGGAAATAAAAAAAAAAAATGATTCATATGAAATTAAACATTACATGTCAGTAAAAAAAAAGTAAAGAGAAATGAAAAGAGACCCAGAATGCTTAGTATTTTAATTTCAAAAACTGTGAGAATGTATAAGAAGATCCAGTATACAAATTCAAACAATGTTTCTGTTATGAAATAAGAGGCAGTCAAGTCAATAGCAGCCTACAGTGCCACTTGACGATGACACCTTAGATACCTTTTGAGTAGCTGGATGGCATGTGCTTTTCACACCCACCATGTACTGACTGCTGACAGCCAAGGCAAAGGAGCCTCCGAAAGACTGAAAGAGGGTGACTGGAATATTAAAAAGGGGCTGAGGCAGTGCTGTCTCTCTCACACACACACACACACACACACACACACACACACACACACACACACACACACACACACACACACACACACACACACACACACACACACACACACACACACACACACACACACACACACACACACACACACACACACACACACACACACACACAAATGAGCACCAAATGTACACAGACACACATGAATAAACTTTGTCTTCTACTGTCTCCTAAGACAGGCTACAATTGGAGAAAGGGTGTTACAGTGATGAAACTACTCCACTGATGTGCAGTCTGCTTTTTGTCCACATAAAAAAAAACACAATCACACACACACATGCAATCACAAACACAATCACACACACACATAAAGTAAAAATACAACAAACAAAATAAAGAAAAAAATAACCACCTTCTTTTGAAGAGGTTGGCACAAACAGTGGCAGCTCTGCAGCCAAGTGTTACAACAATGAGAAATGGTTTTGATGCAACGGAAGACTTATATAGTAAATGTAGTACCAATGTTGTGATGAGACAGGGAGAATATGACATTACAACTAACGTTGACATGTTTTTAAAAAACAGCCTTACGTGTAAGTCAGTATTGTAGAACATTCTGTATCTATGGTCTCAGGTTGGGTCTTTGTGTTTTCTGAATAATGTCAAGTTTTGAGCTTCAGCTAATGTGCAGGTCTGGAGTTGTATATGACAGAGAGTCAGGGAACAAACAAAGCTTTTGTTATTAATGAATTCCTGTGTTGGTCAAGGTCAAACATGTCTCTGCTCTTTTGGGTCAGCCCCCATTGCTAGTTAACCCTTTTTCATGAGTTTTGCATTCACAGTACTTTACTGCTGTGCTGCAGGAAGCAAAAAGTGAAATACATAGAGATGTAAGAATTATGTGAGTGCCAAAGAACATGTATTTATTTTAGATTTGTTGCTTAGAAGTCGATAAATTGATGTTTAAATTCTGAATATATCTTAAACTGACTGGCACAACCAAAACAGCAGCTTGTAATTAGTACATAAAGGAAGGAGCTGATAGTTTAAATGGGCTACTTGCTTAATCTGTGAAATCAGAAGGCTTATGATAAATGTATATTTCTACTTATCAGTAATTAAAAATCCAACAAATCCAAGAATCATCCTCTAAATATAACTTAGTGTTTCCCCCACATTTACACAGGATGCAGTCATACAGTCATTCTGCCTATAGGAAAATACAAAGACTGGTATGGCCTATGGTCAGGTAAAAATCATTGAAAACCTTGCCCATTACTTTGTTAGCCTTGCCTCTTAGCTAACATGGCTATTCATGACGTTTACGAAATGATGAATGACGACAATAATTAAAGATAAGAGGAGAAAATGCAGTGATACAAAAGTGTGTCTTTGTACTCAGTGTGTTTTTAAACCCTGCTGTGGATTATGTAACATGCTATGATCTCATCTCTGGGTTGCATGACCTCTGTTATTCATGCCCACTACAGAGGGGCCTCACTAGGGTGGAATGGGAGGGGTACCTTTCCCTGGTTTCAGTCTTATCTGATGTGCCAAAGGACAAAGGAAGCGAATTCAGGTCTATTCTGCTCTCCCTTGAAGGGGCTAAGCCGATGTGAAACTATTTGCACAAGGAGATTTTGTTTCCGACAAGAACAGAACCGTTCAGTCTCACAACATACCTAAGCTATAGCCCATGCTGTATACCTAGGTTCAGCCATTTTCATCTAAGCTTCCCAAAGACACTGGCAAGAAGGAAAAGGCTAGAGCAAACCAATTTTACAATTTTGGCATCAACTGGTTACCAGATGTGTACTAAATATGTAATTTTCTCCTAAAGTTATGCTAAACAGACCACTTCCAGACAAATCCTCTCGGTTCTGCCTTTGGCTGCTTTACCAAACTTGTCACTGGCTAAACTGATGCCATGAAGCCAAAACTTTGGAGAATGAATTTTCAGGCTCAAGCAAGCAGATGTTACACACTTATCGATGATCAGTGCATCCATGAGAATGACACAGTTTGTGACTTTTAGCCTACAACCCCAGACTTGTCATCTACAGAGCTTTTGTGAAACGTTTTAAATGATGATTCATTTTGGTAATCGTACTCGGCATCTTCCACATATTACATTTGTGTTCAGCTATTCCTGAAACTATGTTTTCAAAATCTGAATTGCACTTTCTCTCCAAACAAAGAAGACATGTAAAAAACAGAAAAAATACACCATTCCAGTCTAGGTGCTGTAGTGCCTTAAAAGTGAGACTTTACAGATTTTTTTTCTGTGGCTTGGCAAGCAAACTGTTTATAACAGCCCACCATTCAATTCAGGAAGGCCTCTTAGCAAAGAGGCACATTGTTTTTGCTTAAACCTCTTTGCTCTCATCTCCTGCTGAACCTTCTTCTGTCTTCTTTCAGCATCAGCCCTCCTGTTTAAAGACATACTGAGCTAATTAGCCAGCTAAATTGTCAATAAGTGAATAGGCAAACCATTCATGCAAGTCTCAACACATGGTTAAAGGAGAGGCAACTGAGGAGTCATGTCAAAGCAAATCATTGGGATATAATTAAACGGCATTAGTACAATCTAAACTTCAAAACCTAGAAATCATGTTGACACTCGTGCAGCAAAGAGCATGCTTGTGTTGATTAACTACAGCTACTTAATTACAGCTTTATACCAAAGGAATTGCTTTTTCTCAACAGTGTTCCCTTTTTGCTAGTTAGTAAAGTTTGTATCATACGTTTTGAATTGTAATTTTCTGTAGGCAGAAAGGGTACAAACCTGGTAGCAGACTTCTGAGAAAAATACTCTACTCTATTCTACATTACCTAAAAAGGGGGTATATGAGATGCTCTCTCATCTTGACACACTTTGTTATTAGGACAAATAAGACCGGTGTTTTACAACATATAAATTATTGTGGTTACACGATAAATCCAGCTTTAAATGGACCATTTTTGCTACATTTACAAGGTATGCATTAAGAGGAAAGGCTTCACTGAATTTCTATGAGCTATCACTCTTTACAGTGTTTGGTTTATTAAGCTTCAAATGTATTTCTCTTTTACTGACACACATCACCGAAAACGTATGGTCTGCTTTTCTATGGTCACCAGTGGGTCCTGGAGAATAGGTTGCTATGGCGACAGAAGTTCTTAATGAGATTCCCCAGCAGGGTGTTAGGTGGGTAACGAGAGCATTCAATCAAGTCCCCACTGACAGCAGGTAGCATTAGAGCTCTGTGTGTGTGTGTGTGTGTGTGTGTGTGTGTGTGTGTGTGTGTGTGTGTTCACAGCTTTCTTTAGTCTGAATTCACCACTTAACAGGATTAAAGCACCTTAAATCTTATCCACCTCTTCATCGCACTTTTTCACTCATCTAGTCTCTCCCAGATTTTCATTTTCATTCACACTGCCTACACTGTGGCCATGACCTGCCTTGCTCTGCCTGACATCTCTTTCCTTCAGAGATACTATGATGGCCACAAGGGGACCCGTCCAATCTGATGGGCCTATTAAAGTGGAGAACAAGCACCTACTGCTGACACATCGCTTCCAGTTTGAGCAAATGACAAAGTGTTGGCTAAATGTAAAACTAATTTCTTCATTTTTAAATTTTCTTCTTGAAATGAATTCTTCTTTGACCTGCTGAATTGATCTGCATGGCTTATCATTATATTTTTAAAGCTGCATTGTATGAAGCACTTTAAACAAAAGATGTTGGTGATGAACTTTCCAACCATTATATTTAAGGTTTCCGCACTAAATTCCAGAATGCTTAGGTTCAGAGGTCGCTGGGCTTGGAATAACCTGGTGGAAACTCAGAGATTATACATCATATGTTGTTGCATTAGGGAAAAGCACAACTTGCATGTTCTGTGACTTAAAGCGAACCCATTCATTAATACTCACTCCTTAGTGATAAGTCCCCTTGGTCCAGTGGGTGTTGCCAGTTTTGGATCCACACCATGGGTGTCCAGGATGTGTCTTGCTGCTGGACTCAGACGTAAGCTGAACAGGAGAGAGAGTATGACACAATTATACAATAGTCCCATTTCAAGTTTTATGCTTTTGTTTTAAAGACTTAACTTTCATCCTGGTGTTAATTATTAAAAAAAAGTCAAATCCCTTTTAGAAATAACAGTAGATAACCATGTATTTATAAACATACCAATGAACTGTCAATGTACTGCCAAAGTTAAAGCTGTGTTTATATCATTATATCAATTCTTACTCAAATCAAATCTACATACTTGTATACAGCACATGACAATCTATCCATGTTGTTTCTTTCCCAGTCTGGAGTGAACAAAGTTAGTGCAAAACTGTCCATCAGTGGTATTGAGATGGACTACCTTAATATGGCCCATTTCTGCATCCTTTTCCTAATAATCATGCTTGCAGCACAACACATTCACCTTTCATCTTTCACCCCTGTCAAAATGATGCAGCCAAGGTGCAAATCTGAATATGTGGACTGGCTCAGAAAAGTTTGCATAACAAATAGGCCCTGTTTGTTCTGTGGCAGCTCCTTTGCTTTCCACAGCAGTATTTATTGTGTAAACAGGGGTCAGGTAGGATCTCACATATTTTGAAATGAGAGCAGAGAAAGATAACCTTATTCAGCAAGTTAGATGGTAGTGGACACAAAGACCATAAATCACCACAGCTGTCCACTGAAAAAAGAGGGATGATTTTCAACTCATTCTTCATGTATTTTTAAGCTACTGAATCTGGTTAAAGGCTATTTTAAACAACACAGATGGGTGATTTAAGAACTATGTTTAAAATGAACTAGCATAACCTAATGCTAATGCTAACACTGCGCTATCAGTTGTTTTAACAGCACTATGACAAAGAGCTGACTCATAGTGTGGGTAATTCAACAAGAAGCTGACATATGAACAAAATCAAGCTTATTTAAAGCCTAAACAGCATATAAATCTAAATTATGTTGATATCGCTACATTTTAAACTTTGACGTTCACATCCACTGCTGCCCAGGAGCTGTGACCCTCCATTATGACCACAGTGGTGTGTGCATAGACCTCTATTCACTCTAGAGGTATTAGCAATTTGCTGCCAGTTGATTAATAGTAGAGGGGTATGAATTGGAACAGTTAAAAAGATAGAAGGCACCACTCACGGTCCTGAAGTGGCTGGTTTCGGTAGAGGAGGTGGAGAGGGAGCAGCGGGGGGCACAACTGGGGCAGCGGCTGCATGTGTAGCAGGTGGAGCTGCAGATGGAGCTGCAGCATCTGGAGGGGGGATCTCAACCTGCTTCCAGTCCTGCCCTTCCTCCACCATGAGGGCAATGAGAGTGCCCAGCCGCACATTGCGGCTGCCCTCCTCCATCTGAAAATAGGGTGAGAGAGCTACTTATACAGTATGGGGGGAATATTAGCAGAACAGGTTCAGCCACTTCAAGTGCAACTGAGATTATTTTAATAAAGGTGAAGGTCTACTAGTGCATAATTTTGAATAAAAGAATAAATGAAGGGAAAGTGATACTGAAGTTAATCAGGTGGTCATTGAACAGATAAACCTCTTGACAGCCGTTATTAGAGAACCTCTTGAAAAATGACATTGCCTTCTTGTTCACATCAATTTCCATCACTCCCATTTTCTTCTGCTGTTAACGTGACAAAGAACCTGACTGTGCTGGAATAGGTTCTTGGAGGGCAATAGATGTGTTTTCAAGCTGTTCAAAGCTGTCAACCATTGATTCACTATCTTGTTAAAGAGTACTCCAAATCCACTGCTTTCCCCACTTTCCCCAAGCTGTGCAAGGTGTCCTCAGTCAATATTGATCAGTGTAAATGAAAGGCACAATACACAGTGCTGGGCTACTGCACTTCGTCTCTTTTCAAAAAGGTATCCACTTAATGAGCTGTCTCTTAAAGATGCAGCTCAATACAAGGAGAGAAGAAGAGGAAGTAAAGGAAGGCCCTCCGAAAATGGCAAAAAGACACCTAACTGTAGCTGTGCTCTTTCATTTAATCATCCACCTACACCACTGATCGGCCAAGAGTTGATAACCTGCAATTCTTAATAAAAAAACAAATGAAAAAATTTGATATCATTTCACAATAAAATGGTGCAAAGTGAGAGCACTATTAGTAAATCCACAGTTGTCAACATACTCCACTGTCACCCCCTCCTTCTAACAGGCTTGCAAAAACATTGGAAGCACCCTAATAATCATATTCATCAAACTGGAAAGGACAGCAGAATATATGAACAGCTGTGCTCACTGGTAGAAAGACATGCACTCCCATGCTAATTCTGTGCTGCTTTAGTTCAATGTAGACCTAACTGTCCCGCAGCAAGGTTATAGAGATAAACATCAACTTGGAGATTTAGACAGTAAGTAGCAATGCTGTGCTGTTGCACTGAGGCACTAACCTTTAATATTTACCTACAGCTGATTTAATTAATAAATACATTTTTGATAGGCATCTGAGGATAATACTCCCTTGACTACATCGGAATTTACCGTGAAATAATTTCTGTGTTGCACTTGTATTAACAAATTGAATGGTGATGGTAAGAACAAAGCTATTCTAATCTACTGGTACAATATAACAACACACAACACAACAACAACAACATACTGACAAAACTTGACAGATATCTTCAACAACGGGTCTCATGTGTGACTCAAGTCCATCACTATCCTGTGTATTTTTGATTATCGTTTCCCCTAAGGATAATTTCTCGGTCATATGTGTTTTTTTTTCTTTTTGTGCTTGTGTGCACATTTGTGTGTTCAGCCTGTCTTAGGCCTCGTTCTTCATGTTTAATGTCTCTACAGCACCTCTCTTGGCCAGTGGGAGGTGATGGATGAGGGTAAAGCCTAAGGGCTACTCAGGGAAATCCGGACTTCTGTACATTTCCACAGAAAATCCTTCTCTTCAGTCCCACAGGGATACACACGGTAGAGACTAGCAACGCAACACATTTCCTACAGTAAGTGTGGTGATGTGATAAATTGTTAGACAGCCATACCCCTAAAGAGACCAATCGCCCAAATGAAGGGATACCTAATATACACTATTATTAGTATTCTATGCAATGTGAAGTGCTTATGTGACATATACAGTAGTTAAAAACAAAATATATGCCACATTTTAAACATAAACGAGAGACCGAGAGTGGTTTCATGGCTCACCACTTTAAAAGTACTCTTATACATACTCATACACACACACAACCACACACACAACCACACACAGCTGCTACCATGCTACTTGGGTGGATGGGTGAATTCTCACGGTAAAATCATATGCTCTGTATACGCTAGGCATGGTGGGTAGTTGCATAAACACATGCTTAGTACACTGTAGTGGTGTGGGGCTCAACACTGCCATCAAATGGTTATTGAACACTGTGAAACATATGGGAAGTGTAGATGATGCTCAAACATCAACGTTTGCATTGGTTCAGATATCCACTGTGTTTGGCAAGGTCCTGCCCAAAGAGGTGCTGCTGTCAGAGAAAAAGCTAGTAGTAAATTCCCATCTTTACTGTGAGCATGTCAAATTAGAAGAAATATTTAATCTGCACCATCTTTCTGTACTTGTGTTTGGACAGGTACACTGTTGTGTAAACTTGGACAATGCAAAACTTACAGAAAGTTGAAAGGAAGTAAATTGTACCTTCTTCACAATTTACAAAACGCAAATTTGTGCATTATGCATTCTACATGGGTGTAGAATGAATGGCCACTTCTGAACTTCATGCCATGTCCTCACAGCCACCTTTTCTCTGCTGCCCGATGTAAATGGGCTCATGACCGTAAAGAAAGATAGCCTGCAAGTCTCATCCAGTCGTTAGGCATTTCAATGGCAACATTCTCACTGGGAAAAGTCAAACTTATCTCTGAAAGGGCTCTTAAGGGACCTCCTCAGAGCCCATCAGCCAGGCTAACAATATTACAAAGACAGATGAGACCATTTATGAGGTTTAACCTACTTATCACCAAACTGTTATCATACACCCATACAAGCCCACTGAGTGTCGAAACAGCTCGGTTACAATAAGCTTAACCTCAACGGTTATCAACATTTCTTTTAACTTCACAGTGCACAGTGGAAGGTTTGGTAGATTTAGCCTCAGCATGCACAAGAAAAAGGAGAGAGATCTTGTTTTAGGGAGTGAGATGTGGTTTTCTCTGATTAATAGAGCATGACAGATATTGCACAAAGAGGACTGCAGCAACATCATCCTAAGTCTTAGTAACAACATGACCAGTCCAATGTAATGTAAAACACAAGGACAATTCACACCAGATATGCAGAATCAATCTCTCATATTTGTTTAGCTGTCTAACCTTAACACTGTGAGTTTAAACTGTCAAGGAGAAGGAAAGACACCATAACCGTTATGTGCCACCTCCCCACGTTTCCCCAGCAGATCTTTCTTGAAGAAAAACATGAATTATAAACTTATTCAAATAAGTCTTTTTGCCAACAGCCCACAGGTTATGTACTCCTGTTTTGACAAAAGACACAGGCCTTTCTTTTATTTTGACCTCAGAAGGTCAGAGAGTGATTTATACTAACTATTGATTTAGAGGACACATAGCTGCTGGTGTTTAAATTGATCTCCTGGATGACCGTGTGTGGAGATGAAGAGTGGAAGGAAAGGGAATGATAAATGGGAAACTGACAGGTTAGTGTCACCGAATGTGTTGGATATCTTCATCAATTTAGCAGTCTTACAAACTATCTACCCATCAGTCCTAACCGCCATGTTATTCATTACATCAATCACCAATTCATCCAGATTCATCTACCTATTAATCCATTTTTAAACCGACATTCTCCATTTCATGCTCAGTATCATTCATCTTTGAAAAGATCTGAACACAGAGGAGCAATGTGCATCCACGCATTTGCAAACATGTGTCATTTCCTACAGGCTATGATTGATTGTACCCAAGGCAGATTTTCAGCTTGAAGCCCTCAGGTCAGGGTAGAGCAACGTAGTAAGAGTATGATGAGATACAGTAATCTGTGCTCATGGTGCTGGTGTTCCTACCCCCAGCCCCTATGTCCCAATATGAGCAGGAGCTCTCTCCCATTCTCTCACCCCCAAGAGCCATGGTTGGAAATTGGTAGAGGGCCATAGAGGTACTTGACCCCCATAAATAACCCCTGTGGAGCACAGGAAGTTCCACATCTACTGCAGCCTGTCCAGGCATTTGGCCACAGGCAGGTAATTACAGCAGCCTTTAAATTAGTAACCTACTGGGTGCTTGGAGCCACAATTACACCATCAAGGGTTAATGTAGTCTGACCCGGACAGAGTGAATGCCACATTGCCCATGCCATGTAGGGGAGTGTAGAAATCTCTAAAATGTTGCCACAAGCTGCTGTTTTTCTTATTAACAACACATATACGCTCTATCAAAGACAGAGAGAGAAAGAGCTATGGGGCTTATCTAATGCAGACCATCTTTCTCTGCCAGCTTCAGTGCTAAAGCCCTTACCCCCAGTTCTTGGGTGGTTGCTATGGAAACTACCTCATCCCCACTGCAGCTAAGACAAGGATGGAGTGAGGGAATGTGGAAGAATGGAAGCAAGTGTAGTGAAAGGCAGAAATATAAGCATATGGTTTATAATTGACACTCATCCCTCTGATTATTAATTCATTAATTTAACCACTTCTAAGTGTGTGACAGTGCATATTAAAGGACTGCATATTCTTCATGGACAATCTGGGTGGGCATTTGTTATGTGAATCTGCTGGTGCAGACTGGCTGTGTATTTGTTTTTTTGTGAAGGTTGCACAAACAGGCATCGCCTAATTAAACCCTGCTCCACTCAGGCTTCACCAGAACACGAGCATGTCCAAAATTACACGGCCAAGGAACATGTCATTTTATTAGATAAGACATTCTGTGACATGGAGCAAGGCTTTGGCTTGTTGTGCCCACATGGGAACAAACAGAGCAACACCTCACCATCATTCTTCAGTTTTTAAAATAGGGAAAATAAACTTTCATCTTATTTAAATAACCTCTGTCTCCTCTCATTTTACATATTGTATTAATATCTCTCACAGATCAGTCAAAAAGCGAAAGATGTGAAAACATCTTCATCTTTCTGTTCAAGGGAACGGATGTGTGCTGGAGTACTGATGAAAGACAACTGATCGCTCTGTCTTTGGCAGCTGATTAAAAATTCAAACAACGAACAGCACAATAGGGGGGTGGAAGGAGAGAATTATTTGTCACTGAAGAAACCCTGTCAAAGCTTTGCTGTCACTGTATAGGGAAAACAGATTTAACAAGGATAGCCAATTAGTATAGGCAATTAAGGAACCCTGCAATACTCAGATATTAACAGGACTATAATCTATGTGAATATAAACTGAATTTAAAAACATCACCATAGCTACTGCAAATTGCTGACTTTACATAGTTTGAAGGTATAATAAGAGAAGAATTGAAAACTAAAGACTAATATTGTCTAAAAGTACAATTTAAAATCCTGGTGCTGAAACATACTTAAATACACAGGATTTAAATACACCCCCAACCCCCCACTTTCATAGGTAATGCACCAAAGCCATAGTCAAAGCTTAAATATGACTGTACCTGCAAATGCATTGCCATATATAATCCTTTCCTGCAGAGGATGTTTATGTGTGTGTCTGCATACTCACCAAAATCTTGGCCAAAACGCCATCATCATTAGACTCCATGGTAACAACAGCCTTGTCAGTCTCAATCTCACATAGGGCATCACCTGCTGCCACTGCCTCACCTGAGGGGTTAAAGAAACACATCCACGAACTTGAAATATGACATAAACGTTTATTTGGCATTCTAAGCACTGATTAACCAAACAAATTTGAAAATTACTGCATTATGAAAGGAGGTTTTAAGTGCAAATGTTTTATTTCAGCTGTGATTGGAAATGCATGAAGCACAATTATCAGCAGCATGTTGAAAACAACCGCTCTTTCACTGGGGCTTTTCACACACAGAGAACAAATTAGTTGCCATAAAAATGAAAGAGCTCCATTGAAGGGACGAAAAGGTTATGCGGGAAATATCTGCTCGGGCTTTGGCTGACATGAGCCTAATCAATGTTTCATGGGAAAGAATGAAAGATACTGAAATGCAGTGTGTCTGTCTGATAGAAGGCGAGATCTTTGCCTATCCTTAAAGTCCCAGTAGATTCCCACTGGTCTACTACATGAGAGAGCTGGAATATATTAGCATCTGCTTAGCGGTGAAAGAGGATGGCAATTAGAAGCCACTGCTTCAGTTCTTCCACGCTCAGATAGCCATTCTGAGCTACACTTGTTTGTGCAACAGCTCAAATGGGTTTCCGACAGCATAATACAGAAACAAATGGACCTTATTGTGTCCATGGAAAAAAAGAGGAGCAAAAGAAAAATGGCTGTTGTCAGTGGTGCAGCTTATTTGTACAGGAAACGCTTGCTAGAATCACTAGTTTAATGTTGAAGTTAAAACGTGTTCTGGTAACAGATAGTCAAGGCAACGCACAGTATGATTGAAACCTCTTGTGGCATATGTCCATGTGTTAAGATGTGACACGGAGGTAAGGGTATATGGGAAAAAGGTCAAGGGTTATCCAGATCTGACATCTGGTCACATTTCTATCATCTAGCAGAAAAAGCTGTAAGAGGGGTGCATCTGGGAATACAACAAAGAGATGGAAAATCAAGGGCAGTGCCATGACAAAGGCAAAAAGTATCTCATAAAATCTCATATTAATCCCTAAATTGAAAAAGCGTTTGTAGGCTGTATTTAAGAATGCGAGATGTATGGGAAGGAAAATGGGTGAGTCAAGGGAAGAGTAGATGGGGGTGGGTGAGGGGAAGGTTGAAAGAGCAGAGGCAGTATTGACGTTGGAAGCCCCTGAGAGCAAGCAGTAGTAGAGTCAAGATTGGATTTGTATGAGGCTTTAACACCATATGACCCCAGGGGTTAGGTGTGATGTGCAATATTAAAGATTAAACAGGCGACCCTGAGCCTTTTCACCTCTGCTCAACCAGAAAGGCAGTGGGAAAAACAACAAAAAAGACACTCAGATTACTGTTCTGCCCTCTGATTTAAGTCAATTAAAGAGAGTTAATGTACATGTGGTAATTGATCATAATTCATGCACAGTATAACATTGGTTTGCATTGAATACATGTAAACAAGTTGCGTGGTGCAGACGTGTGTATGATGACAGCTTCACCCATGTCTTACACTTTTCTCAGGCCCTTGAAAGCAACGGCTTAAAGTTTTTGGGTTGTTTATAACCTTAGTTCAAATGTATATGTGATCTACAATAGATTTACTTTCTATGGACAGTGTTAGTTTGTTTATATGCAGATTGACATTAACAGTAATTCATTCTGGTGCTGCTGTGATGCCAATTTACAATAATGTTACAAGCAAATGTATGACCGTGTTAACAAATCATTTACTCATGACATTTACAGCACTTATTGGCCAGCTGTGTTGTAATCATATAGTAACATTGCTATGCTTGCAAAAAGACATTGTAAGTCTTCTACGCTACAAAAAACACTTCTTCACACAAGATTCCATGTAAAACAGTTGATCATATCACAACCATACAAAATAAGGGCTTTTTGGAAGCTCTCTTATAATCATATAATGAGTTTGGGGACAGAAAGTAGCATCCTGGATGTGTTTTGCTTGTCACTGAGAATGTATTTTTCCTTCTTTTCCTTTTCTCACTTACACACACATGTACATATCTCACCCGAGTCACAGAAGCACATGGCAACACAGCAGAGGAGCCAATCAGAATTCAGTGTGCTGCCTCCTGATAAATGAGAGTGTGGCTACGGCGCATGGCTGAGCAGAGTTGCTAAGCAGTGATGAATAGTGACTGCTGTGCTTCCTTGAGCCAATTAGCCACCAGAGGCCCTCAGGTGCTCCACTGCTCAAGCTTCTGCCTTACAGAGCAGAATGATGTCACAGAGTAAATGATAAGTGTGGCCGTGGGTCCATCATTTTGCGAAAAAAGAAACATTCAGCTTTTTGATGTAATGAACGCAGGCGCAGTGCTTGTTACTGTTAGAATTGCATATGTTTTAACTGGGAGGGAACATTACAAATGTAGTAACATCAACGAGAAGGGAATTACATGTAGAAGAAAATGTAATTTTTTGGATAACAAATTATAACACACAGAAGTTTTAGCAGCTTAGTTAAAAGAAGTCAAGCAGAACAGTGTGGTAGTGAGAGCTTGCAAAGAAAGTATTATGTCATCTGTTTCTTTTACCTTCCTTCTTCAGCCATTTGACTATGTTTCCCTCCTCCATGGTGGGGGAGAGAGCAGGCATTTGCACTTTGAGTGCACTGACACCTAGAGGATAAAATGAAAATAACATAATTTACACTGAGGTAGCAGTAGCAATGTCAACAGTCATCATACTTAAAAGTAAAGCAAAAAATATTTCCACAACAATCATATTCAGAACCTTCCGACAGTTAGGTCTTTCAACTTCAACTCAGCTATGTGAATGTCAAAGTAAATCAGGTGACATGCCCAGAAGAAGTAATGTTTGGCTGGAATTTGGCCTCAGGGGGTTCAACATGTTCAGCTCGGCAGGAAGAGACACTGCCACTATGACAGAAGAATGCTGGCAGGTCACTTATGTAATTGTGATTCTGGCTGACACGGCACAAGAGGCTGCAGAGGCAGTCGTATTCTCACAGGGATTCGACCTACCATCAAAGACCCCCAGTGTCACCAGCTGCTCATAAGGCCAGAGTTCAACTGGCTCACAGCACTGTGTTGGACACTGGATCTTCAGGCTGCCAGAGGAAAGCACATATCCAAGCTACGGTGGCATCACTGCTTTACTACAACTAGCCTGCAATACTGCAGATGAAACACAGTCTGGGTAATTGCTCAGACATGAAACATGAAATGCTCAGTACCCTGCACAGACATAAAATGTATGATTTATAGAAAGAAATAGAGATATAGATACCATAGGTAGACTGAAAAATTAAATGTCTAAGAGATGTACAGGCAGACATTTCTCAAATATTCATCATAGAAAATCTAAATGAAATCACTGGAAGAAATGTGAGATCAAAAGCAATTTTAAGCTATCTTTATATGTCTCTCCGTTTTACAGTGCAAATTGTTGTAAATCCAGTACCATAAATCAAGAATCAAAAATCCTGGCATGTGGTAGTGTGAACCCAGAAGTCTTTCTCAATTACTAAATGTACTGGGACCAATACATACAAATACAACTTATACTTCTTTAATCAATCAGCTATGTGACATCAATTAAAGTTTTAAAAAATTCACTCAAAAAATAAAATTGAGTAAGTGAGCAAAGTAAAGTATGTCAGGGGTTGTAGGGGTTTGCTGTCTTTGCCTCCTGCCAATAAATCCAACTTTCCATAAAAAGGTATGTGGTCTCTGGCCATGTTGTGTGATGCTGCCATCTGCTGGATATTTGGCAATATCACAAAAAACTGAGTAGATAAAGGCAGCCAGTATATTCCTATAGTTCCTATATGTTGTTTTTGTTACTTCATTTTTACATTTTTTATCATTATCTGAAAATGAAGAATGCCAATAACTGTTGAACATGTCAACTGTTAAACAAACATTACTTATGGATCTATACAGATAGTGTGCTGAAATTTTCTGCTGTCAGACTTTTTTTCACAGCAGACATTTTGGCTCATCAAAAAATAGAACCAACAATGGCTCCATTCCAGTAAGCAATGTCAGTGAGCCAGCATGCACAATATCAGAGCCCTGAAACTGGCTCACCTAAATGGAATTCAGTCATTATTAATATTATTAATGTGCTGTTCCAGATTTGAAAGGTCAAAATGTCTGCCCAAGAAGGGTCTATTATAGTAGTCTGACCACTGGATCCAGTCAGCCTTTTTTCATGGAAGACATTTTGATATGTCATGGTAAGAAAAGCACAGGTTTAAATAATGGAATTAATGAGTGCTGGACTCTTTTTAACTGCTCTCATTTCCCAGTTCAGTCACAAGGACATAGAAGCATAGACAGGAACATTATACTAGGCTTACAGTGTATAAACCCCTCATTACAAACATGAATGCATGTTTAAGAGTTCAGTGGTGCAACATCCATAGGCAGGGGTCTACAGTGATGAGGAAAAAAAAGTGATTAGCCTGAATCATCCTTCGCCATATTCTCCTCAAGTGGTCGAGTGCATACAGTGTAGACCAAGACAACACTATAGACATAATTGCTTGAGGGAAGGGTCACTGCAAATCAGTACAAAATTGTTTTGAGTGTCCACCTTTAGCCTATGATGAAACATTTCTGTCCTGGTGCGAGTGGTCTCTTTCAGGATGCCAATGCCCCCATTTACAAGGCACAAGGGGTCACTGAATGATTTGATGAGTATGAAAATGATGTGATCATATGCTGTGGCCTTCGCAGTTACCAGATCTCAACCCAATTTAACACTTATGGGAGATTCTGGACCGAAATGTTAGCACTCTCCATCACCAAATCATCAAAACACCAAATGAGGACATATCTTTTGGAATAATGATGTTCATCCCTCCAGTAGAGTTAAGAAACTTGAAGAATTAATATTAAGGAGCACATAGTAGCCCAAAACCTTACAAAAACACTTTTTGTTGTTTTTTCCTTTTATGTGTCACCCGTCCATAGATTTTACAGTTGAAACTATGGGTAACCGTTGCACCCACTGTATCAAGTGTGAGAAACCACAAGGGGGATCACATCTTAGGCTACCAGACTGACAGAGGAGATCCATGCATTGCTAAATAGCACTTGCTACAGCCTGGACTGATAAGGCTCTCTGACTGTGTGAGCAATTTCAGAGGCTTTTCTTCCAGCTAGCTAGTGGCTCAAGTCACCTACAGTCTACTATTGAAGCTAAGACACTTGAACTTGAACCCAGCACAAACAACCTCACGCTGCTGTTTGGTGACAATGTATATCCATTTCCATTTAACAACACTGGTATTATCTATCATGTTATGCAAAATCGCCGTGAGGTGACCGAATTACACGATTAACCAAAATAGAAAATGATGATAGCAAATGTCAGTATAGAAAAGGACGACAACTATTATTCTATTAGACAGTCAGCACTCACCGAGGTACCATGGTGACTGAAAGAAGTGTCTGACTTGCTCCTGCCATGGGTGTGTGGTCCACAAACATTTGTTAAAATTTGACAATCTGAGGCCGAATAAAATTCCTTGACGACCCAGACGCAAGGAGGCCGCCATGTTGTCGTCCTCACCCTCGGTGAGCCGTGTCCGTACAGATGCCTGACGGTAAAACAACGGGGCTAGAGGGAGGATAGCATAATGTACAAACAGAATTAATGCTGTGATGGTAATCAACTCCAGAAAACGTTTACACATACGCTGTGAAATTTGATAAAGTTTACCTGTCACAGAAAATGTGGTATTAATTATTTAGATATAAACCAGTAGGCTAAAAAGAAGTAACTCTTTTGGGTCCTTCGACTACGGCGCTCTTCTGTTGCCTTCAAATGCTCAGGAACCCCAGTGCCCAGTGACCTACTGCCCCCTGCTGGTATGATGTCAAAGGCTCCTGTAGAAAGTAGTAATGTGTCTAATTCTTGTATATTAAAATAAGTTTCTGAACATTGTATGTGGAAAAAGGGCCAAATTCTCATAATTTCCTCGTTTTCTGCCAAAACGAGTCATTGCATGAATTTAAATGTACATTATACAATACACGGCAAGATAGAGAAACTCCCAGTTGGGGAGGTACTGCTTGGCGTAATTAATCATGAAACATCATGAAACAAACATCTACAGCCACCAGGGTAGAGTCTGTGTCATCATTACATCGTCATCTCATCCCTAAGGCACAAAATGTGCAGGAACAATTGACTGCTGTCTTCATGTTGGTCTCCACCTGTTACAACTGATATTAGGTTATCAAGCTTATTTTGTGGATGTATCAAAATGCAAAAAAAATAAAAAAATACTACTATTTCATTTTTTGGGGCATTTTTGCCTTTATTGTGACAGCACAGTGAGAGAGAGACAGGAAAGTCAGGGAGAGAGAGGGGATGACATGCAGCAAAGGGCCGCAGGTCAGACCCGAACCCATGGCCACTGCGGGTAGGACCAAGCCCATGTGGCTAGAACTCCACGAGATGAGCCACCAAGGCACCCCTGGACCAATAATTGTTTTATTTTTAATATCACTTTAATGTTGATAATGTCAGTAACATTAAAATACACACACAATCCCACACACCCACAGACCTATTTTGCACACACCAGATCTTACAGGCAGTGTTTAGTGAATACTTAACATTGTTTGGAAGCTCCTATTCATGAATACACAGGATGATGATGAACACTACATTTACAGTTCAATTTGATCATTTATGGATTTTGATTTACATTCACAGTATTTTTTTGCTTTTAAACATTCTGGCCCTAAATTACATTCATAGTTGTCAAGTAAATCAAGCAGTACAAACATCCACCCTTATTGAAGTAGAAAAACTAAAATAAACTTACAGGCTGCATGTCAGTAAATAACCTGTGCGACTCCTCAGTGGTGGATCTGAAGACTATTCCTATTTTCCTGTGTAAGGATGGGGGAAGCAGAGTTGGCAAGACCTTCAGAGCTCTCTCACTAAGTAAGTAAACAATTTGAACATATACATAATACATAGCGTTGCACTAACATTTAAATAGTACGCTATATGTGGCAATTGATATTTCTGAAGTAGTGTTTATGACTTTTCTTCTTATTTTATTGTTTCATGATAAAGTAATGTGGGATTTTTTTTAGAGCTACTAAATGGAGGGCCCAAATGCTGTGTGTGTTTGTGTATTGGCCTAGGCTATAGCAGCTGTGAAAACACAGATCTCATGCAAATTTCCATCTTAATCCTTAGCACTGCAAATACTTAGTATGACAGGTTTGTTTGTGGTTAGCATTGTGTTTTGTTACAGTTACCATCACTATGTCTTACTTAAATAGACACAGTTCTACTATGGACTTCAAACATCCACACTCACCATGGACTCCATAGAACATCCATGACTCCATGAGACAGTCAAACACTTCCCTACTTTATGCTCTTACTGGTATCATCAATGATGTCACAGGTTATACCATGACTGTGGGGGTGGTCACAAGTTTAATATATAGTATTAATAAGTATTTGTCTGATTTGGAGGGGTTATATTGTTTGTTTGTTAAATTATAATTTACATGTTCTTTGTACTGTTGATGTTTACTAAAAAAGTAAGTTTTTGTCAAATAACCTTTTTAAATGGGAAAGAGTTGGACCCTTGAATGAAGTTTGGTTCTGCCCATGCTAATTGTTTAGTAGAGAAAGGGAATATATAAACAATTGTTCTTTCTCAGCTGAGAGAAGGCTGCCTGCACAGTTCTAATCTTGTTGTTTACTAATTTTGTTAGTTTTGCCTTCATGCCTTCACATATATGTTACTTTTTCTTTGTGTAGTGTGTTGTCTCTAAATGGGCAGTGAACTGCAGCACAGTACACCCCTCAAAAAGCAAAGCTGCATCATTGACACAGTTCTAATCTGTCCAGCTCACAGTTTGGGCTGAATGCCTCACAGTTCCATTTGAGTGTGAAGAGAAAATGATAAGGCGACCTGATAAGCTTGGCCTGTATATCTGCTGAGAGAACACAATAGGCCCACTGAGCAGGCATGGGACAGACACAAAATCTCTGCTGGCTGTCTTTATGCCCATGCTTAGGCTATCTTTTATCACTTCCCTGTTCTTCCTCTGGCATCTATCTGATTGAATTAATGTTTTCCCTTTTTAAATAATAAAATAGCCCTTGCGTGGCTCATTCAAATCTGAAAATAATTTTGACAATAAGAGATAAAGGCACTTGAGGACTGATATTGCATATTGTTTCTGGCAAAACAGAGGCAACCATTGTTTCATCTGTGTAGCCTAGTGTAACACACAGCACAGGTGGCCAATAGATAATTTACTTGTACATTTTCTTTTCATCTTCCCAGACATACATTCACATTATAATGCAGTTTTTGTTCAATGAAACCACTCACCAAAAAAAAAAGTGAGACACATGGATTAGGACTAAATATTTCTTCTCAGGTGCATGGGTATTTTTTTTCCTTCCCAGATCTATTACAACCGGTTTGGATGCATGTTTGTCTAAGTGCCATCAATGCCTGCTGCCAGTGCCCTCCAACCAAATGTTGTAAATACTTGTCATGCTGGTTTGGGGTTATTATCCTCTCCTTAATTACAGGTAATTCTTCAGAACCATTACAGACACAGGCCTCAGAGAATCACACACTAAACTCATTCCATATAGTGTTATGCACATTAAAGTGTCATTGACAAATGTCAGTTGCTGACATGGATACTCACGCTGTGGGTATGTAAAGTTTGCATTCACAGGGCAGTGGCGTGGTAGGAAAATCAATCTCCTGTCTCTTTGAGCTACAGTGGTTAGATCAGTCTAGTCAATTTGCCTAACTGTTCACTTATCTTCAGTCGTCAGTTACATCAAACATGTTCCCATATCACAGCTCACAGCAGCATCCACATTATTCAAAAATGAAACTGAGGTCAGATTTCAGAAGTTCACTCCTTTCTTTCTTCCCTTCTGAACATTTGCAGGAAACTGTCATTAATGTCCACGTTGACTTCTTTATGCTATATTAATATTAATGGGCATTGCACAGTGTCTTAATGCTATGGCAATGAACTACATTTAAGTCTTTCAGATACAGGTTAAATATTACACATCCTTTTAACATAATGCTTTACTTTGTTTGTGGCTGCTTAACAGTTTCACCTGGCCTTTACAGCTATCAAAGAAATGTCATTTAAACATTTAAAACAAGTACAACTCATAATCATAATTAACTATTAAAATGAAATATTTTTTTTAATTTAAAAAAGTTAGTGTCTGCCTTAGAATTTTAAGTTGTTTCACTTTGAGAAGACAAGTTGAGGTAATTTTGTAATGATTCAAAACAAATAAGATGTTTTAGTCAAACTTCATATTAATTCAGTTATCTTTTATGGAACTTGGTCACAATTCATTTCCTATTGAATTCTCCAAATGACTCAACACAACCTTATAATTAATTCAACATCGTTTTGTGAGTTTTGAAAATATTAAACTAACTGAGTTTACCAAACTTGAGAAAATAAATTTAAGACAGTAAGTTGAATCAACCATTTAGTCACATGGGCAGTCAGTTCAGACTTGCTTTTTCCTTCTCCGTTCAAACAGTCAGTTCTTCATTTGCCATGAGGAGCTTACAGCTGCAGCTTCTGATGCCACTTTTTACCAGAAGGCAAGAGGGAAGGCTGACCTGTGACCTTGTTAAGTTCAAAGTTACCAGGGTTGGACTTAATTCAATACTAACCTTCATCATGGTTAACATTGTTTTTGTTATTAAGAAGATAAACCACCATGACATACATTTGCCTGAATAAAGACACACATCAAGTTTATATCATGTCATCAAACTACAAAAAAGAAGAGTCTTTGAAGCGATGCGTGCCTGGAAGTCTGTAATATGCTAGTTTTGTGTCTTTCAAAGCTAAATTTAATTAGGTGAGTGAACTATTAGCACTTCACTTCATTCAACTCACCATTTCAAGTAAAGACTTCAGGTTAGAACAGCTCTTGTTTTATATAAGTTCTAAAGTGATCTGAAAATTCAAACCATTGAAATAACAAAATTTATATATTTTCTTTAAGTTAACAAGAAAAGATTAGTTGATTCCATAAAAAGTTCTATATATTTTTTATAGTGTTTCTTATTCAAGTTAAACTTTAATCACAGTTTTGTTTAATTTTGTATATATTTCAAATTAAAACTACACACGCTGCTCCAAAGTAACTACAAAGTGTGATTGCTCCGTGTGACTAATAAGACAGAATCAAAACAATGGGATTTAATGGATATGCACTTAAATTTGAATAAATATTCTTGCTGGTTTCATTTAATGTAACAATATGGCAATGAGTAGTTATTATCTCAATCCAATCAGGAGCAGGTTTTGCAATTTTCTTTATTTCATCCAATCATCAACAGAAAACTGAATTACAGCAACCTCCTCTAATCAGAGATGATTTCCTGCCACCAGGAAGAAATTACCTTTTAGAAGTTCCCATAGGTCTGATACTGGAAGACTGATATCTACTTTTTGCTGCTGACATGTGATCTAATTTCCTTCAGCTCACATCAGGACAGTGTTGGTTTCTGACACTGATGTGTGTGAGAGCAGAGCGACAAAAGTGAACGTGGTGCAGCAGTGCAGTTGGCAAATTTTAAAGCCATCTGGAAAGATAATAACAGAACGTCGTGTCAATCAGTGCTGCGATATGTAAAGAAGGATCACAAAAGTGAGATAAGTCAGATTGAAGATTAGACACAGATTTGCTTGTGAACACAGGTCACAGAAAGGAGCCTTTTATTGACACAGCTTTAATCTTGTTGGCCATCAAGGCCCAGTCATTCATCCACTGCCTGTAGGAACCTGCATGGCAGCTATGTACTGGAGAACAATTAACTGTGTGGCATTTCACACTGTCATGGTAAAACAGAAACCACCTGCACTATCTCTAAGTGCATCAGAACATGATTTAGTGGGAACGAGGTTTACAGCTGCAGATCTAAGTTGCGCTCTGTTGACAGTCAACATTGATCAAGTCTGGGAAAGAATAGTTGCAATTTAGGTTGTAGATTGAATCCAAAACACTGATTGATGTAACTGATCAGAATACTATTTCTTAGTCTCATGACAAGGAAAAGTCTCAGGAATCGTCCTTCCTTTGATTTACAAAATGACACCCTAATTGTAGGCGTTATGAAATGGCTTTCATAAAATAAAAACAATCACAAGCTTTATTTGTATTAAACATCAACAAACATGTACACACTTTCTTTACAGCTCAATGAATGAAAACTCTGAAATGAACCAAATAAGACGAACCATACTGTTATTTTGCTGTAACTATTTGTACTTTATCACTTGTTTATGTATCTTTGTACTTTATTGCTAAATTTTTTCTTATGGCATGTTATTTCCATTATCATTCTTGTTTTTATGCTGTGATCTGTCATCCTTCCCACAGGAACTTCACATTATCAGTGTCAAAACTCTAAACATATATCTGTTTGCCACGTGTTTGAATGTTATATCAACATGTGCTCTTATAGGACTTGAAAAGTAGAAAGTATCTGATTTGAAAAAAAAAAAATGTAAGAAAACCAAGATTCAGTTTTGATATCACTTTCTTCAATATAATCTTTTCTTAACACGTGTGTGTGTGTGTGTGTGTGTGTGTGTGTATGTGTGTGTGTGTGTGTGAGGTTTGACTGATGACATGCTGGTATAATAAGCAAAGGTTTCTTAATAAGGCACAATAAAGAACAGCTCAGTGCAGTGTCACAACAAAGAGATGAATTTCAAGAAAAAATAAATGATGCAAACATACAATCATCAACAATGTGTAAACACTTCAAATGTATCGTTATCAAAAACAGTAACTATAATAAAACATCACATTTGCATACATCAAATAAAACATAAATTAATGAAATTGTCACTTCTCTGACTCCCTCCATCCTCTAGCATTCCTTCCAAACTTGTAAACCAGTCTGCGTCCGTCTACTCGTTCTAGGATTTCCCTTTTGTAGTAATATCTGTAACAAAGGACAGATGCAATGACTAGTAAATTAATTTCAAAATGAATTCATTACAGATAATATAAAACATGTTTAATTTTTACCTGCTAGATGCTGGATTTTCAGCTGCTTTCATGTTTTACAAGTGACAGTTCAACTGCTTTAAGTTCTTATCTGTTAAATGTTATCGCAGCTGCTTTTATTCTGAACTGTGTGTATGCATTTACAAATGAAGCCTACTGACAATTCAACTGCTTACTGGGTTTAATCTAAAAACTAAAATATTCAATGTGAACTGTGTGAACTGATTTCAACTGCTTTCAGCTCTTACAATTCAAGAGACACATCGAATCTTGCAGGGAGTGAACTTCAGCGGTCACTTCAGCTGCTTTATGTGCTTAAACTGAAAGTGCAACTCCTATGCAAAATCTCATGTATATTAACATTTAAAGACGTTTGAACCTGTTGAGTGTTTACACCAACAAGTTTCTGCGTGAATGAGAACACTTAAACTTTCTTAGCCTTTTCTTATTTCTTTTTTTTTTTTTTAAAGCCAGTGAATCTGATTCTAGTTACTGCTTTTATCATATTACTTTACTCCTATGCATACTTGATCCTCCTGTAAGAAACGAGCCCATAGGTCGTTTGTGCCGCAGGTTACTATGACCCATAGTTGCGGTTTTTATTAGGCGACATCTAGCGGCCGTAGTGATTAAGACAAGAGTAGAGGGAAAAGTACGGTGAGTTAATGAAAGTAATTCAAATGAATGGAATAGTTTGAAACAAAGTTAGTTTGGTTGTTATTCCTTTGCTTTTGTTATTCATAACAGAGAGCACCAATCTGTTTGGTGATGCCATCAAGCTGCAAATCCTTTTGCTGCATCACAGTAAATAGAAAATCAGCTTTGTGGTCACAGTGACAATACCTGCGGGCACATTTTGTGGTTCCCAGTGGTTTGCACTACAATGAAATTAAGCTCATTAGATTAGCTCATTTGAATGTAAAGCTGTGTGACTATTGCAGCAGCCAGGAAGATTTTCTGAGGAGAGTGCCATTTCAGTTCAATTGGGAAAAAAAGTGAAACATGTAGCAGTTCAAAAGTGACTCAATTTTAGGTAATCAGCAATGGGGAATGGCAAATATATGTTTTTAAAGGATTGAGTTCATTGGTTTTCGATGTGTAACTCTTAATGATGTCACCAATAAGAGCCCATTAAGGAAATAGGATTAGGAACAATGCAGTGTGAAATTTCTTCCTCATCACAGATTTCACAAGATATTGCCAAACTAAAGAAAACCCCTGTGTAAATGTAGGATGCTGACTGTATTGAAAGGGCAGGGAGTATTTTGTTTCACTACTTTGACAGGAAAAATTACATGAAGAAAAAGCTGTGTCACAACCTTGGCTAGGCACAACATTCAGTGGCCACAGTCTCTGTGTGAGAGTGTGTGTTTATGGTATGCAAACATGAGGTTTTGTATTTGTGTAACTACGTGTATGACAGTTGTGTGGGTGTACCTCATTGCCCGACTTAGTTTCTCATAGGTCATGCTGCTGTTATTCTTCTTCTTGCCCCATAACTGTGCCACTGCCTCAGACTTCAGGAAACGGAAAACCCCCTCTGTCCGATCCTCCCACTTGATCAGCCCTGGGTTTCGCTCTGGGTTCAGTAGTATATCCCTGATGAACTCCCACAAGTGGGTCCCCCGTGGGTCTGCGGGAAAGTGGGAAAGTGGGTTTAATCGTAAGATTATATACATATATGTTATGAAAAATAAAAATATAATGAAAATGTAAGTTCGTATATTACTTACTGTGTTTTTTGACCTGATGAGGACGACTGTAAGTTCTTTTTATGTCTGAGGAACAGAAATTAAATCATTGTTGAATGCATTTGTTGAATCCTTTGATTTAACTGATCTGAAGCTGATTTGAACATATGCTTGGGTCTCAGTGTGATAGCATAGGGGAGCATGGTTGTTTTGAGTTTAGATAATACACATTTATGTTGGATATATCATAAATTCCTCACCAGGACTAGAAGGGGTGGGAGAGGCAACAGGTGCAAGGGGGTGAATAGCGGGATCGTAGATTTCTAAGTCAACAGGAGGGAAAATCAAGTTTATTTGTTGTATGATTTCAAACATAGCATTGATTGTTGTAATGGCACAGATATTTATACCTCCTGGTGGATAACCGACATCTGGAAAAGGACAGGAGAAATCTACTGTAAAAGAAAATAAAACAAAAAATGTTGAAGCAGAATGAATATTTTCATTGTATTTTAATTTATTTGCTCATAATATTAATTGAGAGACTCTTACGTTCTGGTTTGAGATCCAGTTGACCTATTTCCACATGGTATTGCCCTGTGCAGAGATGAGAAGGAAAAAAGAAAATGAAACGACAGCGAGAATCATGAAATCAAAATGATCAGTGTCATGTAATGTTCTGTAATAATTGATCATTCACTTTCACATTCATGGCGAGTCATCAAAAATATATGAACCAAGTCATTGTTTACTATAAACCACTGAGAGCGGCTAAAGGCCCTAAATTGCATGTTACACTGTGAAGCAGTCTGAGATTCCCTTGCTTTATGGCATATTCAGACACTGTTTCAGATGCTAAAACAGGTTGATAGTGCTGCATTCCGGTGCCAAAACATTTATTATCTTCCTAATAGTGTAAGTGATAAAAGTGAAAGGAATTGAAAACTACACCTTACACTTCTTTTTGTTGTTCTACACAATAAAACAGGTAGAGGAAAATAAGTATAAACAAACATTTTTCAACAGGAAGCAAAAATATCATCTAAATTTTGATAATCACTGGCACTAACAATTCCCAGTCTTACCTACCACAATAGCCTCAAGTTTGGGGCCATACCCAGCTATAACAATCAGTTTGACAATGATATTAGATGTACAAATATGTAACATCTTGCCCTAAGATACTGAGCTGGTTTCTTACAGCCAGCAATAACAATAGCAGCATTGTGCACTAGTTTGGTTTCCCTTGAAATTTCCCTTAACCTGGAGGTTAAACCTGTTGTTCCTGGTCTGCTCTACTCTTGTTTTGAAATGCCATTAAGTTCTCAGACGTTAGATAAAATATGATGTGCTGATATCATTTACCACTTTCTTATTCCTTTAGTTTCTTCTAAGTCACACCTGCAAAATACCAGAGGTGAATCCTCAGGCCTATAAACTTCAGTTTCTTTGCAATAACCCTCAAACTCTAATTAAAAAACTGTGGATGAGCCAGTTCTTCCCTTGTTTTTTAGCTTCACACCCCCTCTGTGCTTTGTTAGAAGACCCACTCCAGTAAGAGCAAACAACAAATCCATCATCTCCCTCACTTTAAGCAGTCCTTCACCCCTCTACAGCACCATGTGGTCCGACCCCTGACCGACTCTGTGATCCCTTCTCAGCATCACTTCATCAAAACTGCTGCAGACCCAACTCGAATCACCCAGCTCCTCTTTTATTGGGACTAATCATGATCCCCCCCCCCCAGACTTTCAGACGCACCGCTCCACTTGAGCTCTGTGATGTTGTGGAAGAGAATGGGTCCCATGCTGCCGGCAGCACGGATGAAATCCTGGTAGTTTAGGCTGCAGAGCTGATGGCCGTCCATGTCAAAGTTTTGGAAGGGAATGTTGGAAGCATCGATCTGGTGCATGTCCATGACTTGCTGCAGCCACTCCCACACCTGGTACTTACTCCAGAACTGAGGCTGGGAGTCATGAGGCCACAGACGACTTGTGTAACCAGACATCATCATCGGCACTGGGGAGACACATCAATACATGAAAACATTCTAAAGATCCCATTTGTTTACATCAGTGAATTAATTTAGTTTTAATGTAAATATGCATCTGATGAGGGAAACTTGAATTCCACCATCTAATCTATTTATCAATAATTGATCTGAAGAGCAGTATACTGGTAGAGCTGTTGAGCAATTCTCAGTTGGAAATCCTTAATTCATGCCTGTTTCTGAGCTCTGCAGTCACCAGTGAGCAATATATCAGTTGCTAATTGTTGAATGATTTTCATTTTGCATTGCAGTTTCATAAGCAAAGAGAGACCTGGATTGTTGAACAGAGAGCAACCTGAGTCCTTCAGCAGAACAAATTAGCATATTTTTTTGAGGCATTTTAGGACATTATTCAGACAATTTAATTGACTGATTCGCATCAGTGAAGAGTGCATACATAACGCCTGCAAGGCATACAGTAGTATTCATCATGAGTGTGTTTGTGTGGGCAGGAAGCCTCACCATCGGGGTAGGAATTAGTTGAGCCCCAGGTAGAGGTCAGTTGGCTGTCCAGGGTGGTGGTTGGAGTTACGCTCATATTGCAGCTTCTACACTCTGATGTACCATGGCCCAGGGGCTGAGGCAAGAGAGGTGTAATTGATTGTATGTACAGATTTAAACAGTAACAGTAATCTTCACAGATTTAGGTCATCCAATGGCACAACAAACAAACAAGTAAAGTAGCTGCTCAACTGGTGTTTTCTGTAACCATGGGTGTGGACAAATCAACCAGGCCTCACGATTACAATGCTAAACTGCATAAATACGTTGATTTATTCAATTTAAAACATTTATCTAGCCATATTTAATAAGCCATCTAAGGGCACTAAAATGTAGTAATCTGTCCTTTGGACATATAAAAGTTACAGATGAATGGATCAGTTGGGTTTTACGCTTTAATGGAGGTTTGTTTGTTTTTATGCAGTATAAAATGTCAATTTTTATCTGTTTGTCAGTTTTTCTTTTGGGCTGCTTATTTTATGTCTTCAGTTCAGTAAACGCTCAAAACGCATTATGTAACAGAAACTTACTTGTTTCTGATGTTATTATATTTTCAACAGAATGATTCTGCATAATTAAAACTTCTTATTCCTATAATATTTTGCATAGGCTACACTCTCTCATGCTTCACAGTTGCAATTACTACTGAGGGGCTTGCAGGGCTGTATACATATAAACTCAACCACAAATATATTTGCATGCCATGTAAATAGAGCCTGTCAGAAATATAGCAGCTCCAGTGTTTTGCCCAACAGGAGGTGGATAAGTGTTGCACACACACACACAATAGCTGAGTCATGTATGATAGAGTATACTGCCAATACCTGGTTTTATGTTTCTTTGTTAAGTCAAGGACTCTGAATGTCTGAGACATGACACATACAATGCCAGATTGTTTTAGTTTAGTTTTTAAGACTGCTGCCAAAATAAATGACTGTTCTACATTTTACCATCTACATTTTATGTTTTGTTTTCCAACATTTAAACAGAGCCGAATGGCTTCAAGAAGGGATCTTCATTTGTTTTAAAATGTGCTTTAAACATGACATTAATTCTATGTCTAAGATGAGAAATGAGAAAAATGGGTCAGTCAGTGTCATAAATGTTACTGAGTTATCAAATCATAATCAAACTCAAAGGTCAACATGATGAGTGACATCTGTTTCAAAAGGCTGCACAATGAAACTAATTCTTTACACAGTGACCCGTACTTCACCTGCTCCCTTAAATATCTTAGTTACACCTTTATGGTAGGTTATAAATAAAATTATGCCAAGCCCTGTCGCACATTTCAACAGTAAGTACTGTGCTGCCAGTTGAACAGATCCATGACATACTGACAGGCGACTGAATGTCTTTAAAGATCTGGTAAATCAGTTTTTATAACAACCCAAAGTCAAAATCCCTGAATTAGATTTCCCCTAGCGATAGGTGTCACATGCCGTCATGCCAGAGTAGATCAGTGCCTCAACTGCCAAGTATGCTCACACACCTTATGCTGCGTGTTAACCCTCCATACTTCTGCCAAACAGGTATCTTATCAACAAGGCAAGAGGTTTCTGTCAGTGCAACAATCATGTAGCAGTGCTTCCATAAAAGAAAGGAAGATATAATCACAGTTATTGGTCCATACTATGTTAGCTGAGTCACAGTATAAAATCATTCTACATATGCCTTAGTTATAATGTGAGGCGATAAGCACTCATCTGAAGTTCACACAAGCATTGTGTCAACTCTTCAGAAGACTGTTGGTTTCATTTCTCTCATACTGGCCGTATGATAGCATTGAACCCAACTTGGCTGGTAGTTCTGTTTTAATTCTCTCAATTCTTGTTTTATTTTTTTGAATTTACCTTTTCACTGTAAATACTAGTTAGTGGCATTAAATAAGCAACCTTTCTGCGACACCAGCAGAGTGGCGCCAGAGATGGAATGTTGGTAATGTGAAAGTGCGCTTAAAAAATCACAAGTACAGGGGAATATTAAATTCAGTGCCTAATTGTGCATAGCATTGCACCAAACTTGTCTTTAGGAATCTGACAGTCTCTGTAAATATGAGCTAATTTCTGACATACCTTTAATCTATTCGCCATGTGATTACTCTATAATTGAAGATTATTGAAAGAATAGAATTCACATGTGAGATAGATGGCGGTCTAAACCCACTAGAAAAGAAAACGAACAAAAAAAAAAAAACTTAATTTTTTAGGATAAAAAAAACAACATTTGCATCCATATTTTCTTCAGTTTGATCATACTGTGTTATTAGTTAGTTTGAAAAGCACTGCTGGTTTCCCAGCCACCAATATTACAGCCTACCAGAGCAGTAGAATGGGGTCCGACCAGGCCTGATAGAGGTCTCACGTAGATCCACTCTTAACACAGCTAAAAAGAGATCAATACAGTTTCTGAAGATTCCAATACGCTAGAGAACTGGTGTTTACAGTGAGGCGAGATGAGTCCTGTTGCTTCTCAAATATTTGAATTAACAGATGAAAGTATGCAGACACACTAGGTGCTGCCCCACCACAATGGGTGTTTTATCCTCCTAACTTCCTTATCCTGCTCCAATTGGCTACCTGTCCAGGCTCATACCAGGTGAGTATTTGCATAGTGCACACCCACACACTAACAACCCCCCACCTTCCACACACACACACACACACACACACACACACACACACACACACACACACACACACACATACGCACGCACGTACACCTGACATAATTTTTATATTCCCTACTGGCACTGCTCCCTCTCACTTACTCTCTCAAACATACAAACACATGCTCACTCAAGCAAAAAGGCACACACTCGTGAGGAGCTGTACACACAGGCGTGGATCCAAACACTCGAAAAGCCCACAGAGGGAGCATTAAATTGCTTAAAGTCATTGTTCATATACTTGCTTAAAATAGTGTTTAACCTTTAGAGAAATTTCCCCCTGTGTTATTATGTAGCACAACATTTGTTTTCCTTATTTCATCATGATGAACGAGGTGCTGACAGTTTAGGTAAGAAGACCTGAGAGAATTTGTTCCTTTTCCTTTTTGAAAAGTCGCTGGGAAAAAGAAAAAAGAAACAATATTGGTTGGCAGTGTGCCTGAAAAGACTGCAAGAAAATACCTTCATTGGGGTTGCACATTTAGAAATGTCTCTAATTACTAACTGTCTGACACAGTGGCCTCTTTAAGCTTTGAATTTTGCAAATCAAGTTCATAATATGCATGCTGATCACTATTTAGGTCAAGCTTATTTTCCCTGTGAGCTATGGATGACTTCACTTCATCTCAATCATGTCTAACTTTGATCAACTCTTTAAATAGCTTCCACTTACATGCGGTGATCTACAGGTGTCTGAGTGATGCCAGGCAGTTGACAATTAACTGTGGTATGCGGCCTACAATCCCTCATAACAGTGACAGGAGCGGAGAAGCAAAAAGACTTCTGTTGTGCATGAATTTTTTTTTTTGCCAGTGTTCATATACACTAAATTGTTTTCCTGTCAGGTATCATATATTTTCTTTTGTGACATTCATAAGATGTGTTGTCTTTGAAGAGGACATCAAATACTACTGGAAATAACATATTGCATATCGCAGTCAGTGCAAATACCGTCAACCAGAATTTTAAAATATGTTTCCGTTCAAATCAGCCACTGTGCACTGCAAGGCTGTGCTAATAAAGTAAAAAACTGAATTAGGCAGCAATTGTTCTTTTCGAATTCCTCAGAACATGTTTGTCCTGTTTTTGTTTTATTGTTTTTTCTTACAGCTGACATCAGTCAAATGCAGAGCATGTACTTGCAAATCAACACCAGACAGATTGAACACTATGCATGCAGAAGTAAATGTGTCAAAAAAGCTTTTTTCCTGAACTTTGCGACCCTTTATATCTGCTGTTGCCCTATACTGACAACGATCTGAGTTCAAACATTCTATTTTTGCTTGACGCCAATTAGGGTTTGGGCAAAATGTAACATCTTTGATCTGAGATCTAAATCTGATCTGTAGCATTGTACCACTACAATACCCCTTGGGACCAGAGGCACTAACAGTATCATGTTGATAATTGAAGTGACTTTGAGCAGGGTTGAACTCTATAATAGGCTGAAGTGGGGAGAGGTCTGTGAGGAAAGTATGCCAGGTTTCAGAGCTTCTTCAGCAGAGTCGTGAAGAGGGAAACAAGAGGTGATGCTGAACAATCAACTCAATTAATTTGTTCTTATATAATATGAATATACCCAGCCGTGTAATTATATAAAACCAATTCCAAATCTTAATATTCAATCATGTCAAGAAAACTAGAAAAGAAAACATGCACTGCATTATTAAACAGTATATCTTATTATCCCAATAGGCTGACATTAATGGTCTTTCCTCATTCCATAGATTCCTATGATCAACATGCTGGCTTCTGTACCCTGCACAGTTCACACTGAGCTCACTTTGGAAGCTCGCACGCTTCCTCTGTGTGTGTGTGTGACTTGGACTCCTGCCCACAGCTCAGCCTTAGAGATAATGAGGGAATTCAGTGTTAGCATGATTATCTCTGAGAGTTCCCCTCATCTCCTCCCTGCACGCCAGATCGCTACAGTCCTAATGCTAAAACCCACCACTCGTGATCACCCTGCAACTCCCTTTGATACCATCCTACCTGCACGGGTTACGGATAACTCGCCGACGGCCCTCCCCATGGCCCGTCTGCTGCCTATTTGTAACACAGGTGCTATTTTCTGGATTTTTAGGAGCTGGTTCCCATCCTCTTTCTAAAGGGTAAACTGCCTCCAGGGTGTAATTTGGGAACCTAAGCTGCATTTGGTGCCATCCCACTGTGAATGCCTGACCAGATTTTATTGCAGTAAGATTAATACGCCCATCCGCCGTGAACTGAAGTCACACACTTCTCATTATGGCCAACAGTTTGGCCTGTTTCTCAGCTTCTTTTTTTTTTTTCTTTTGTTTTTTCTCTATCATACTTTTTTTTGTTTTTTTTTTGCCATGTCACAAAGAGAACCTAGTATTTGGCATCTCATTTCATGGATCTTCGTTCTGCTTTTTCAGGGTGGATGTGGGTCGACATATGCAGAAGTCCACTGGGGGAATAGAAAAAAAGGGAGAGACAGAGTGGGAGAGATCAAAGTCTGTCATATCAACTCCACTCTGTGTGAGTCACCCTACCAACATCGTGAGAGGCAGTGAAGACATCCTCCCAGACACAAGAAAATGTCATCAAAATGCTGGCACTATAGACAGTGTCATCTATTTTTAAATACAGAGTCAAGTAGAGGCTTATGTCACTCTCCAATAATAGTACACTACTGATCCATTTATAAAGAGGCTTATAACTCTCTTAGTGGTACTGTGAAATATTAATGCTTTATTTGAGGATGCGGTCAAAAGTTTCCCATTGACAGGAAAGACTGTCAAAGCTGTCAGTCAGAAGAAACAGACAAGACAGGAGGAGGGTACAGTTTGCATGCTCTAATGAACAGGAACTTATTAGCGGGAGTATGTCTATTACTGTCCCGCTTGCCTCCCCTCTTTCATTAGCTGCTTATCACGCCCGTTAGTGTCATCTTTAATACTTCACATTTTGATTAGCATATGATCCACAGGGAAAGAAGGAAAAATCATTTTATTAGTGTCAATTACTGCTACAAATGACGATTTCACTGCCTAAATTGTAATTTTACGTTTCCTCCCTGTCAAAGAACAATGGCTGTGTAATTACAGTAATGAGAAGTGCAACAGAAAAATGAGTTATTCACAATCCTCTTCTTTCCTTGTTCTTTTGAACTCAGCCATTTCTATTTGCTCGGCATCTGGCTGGCTGTATTAATCATTCTGCATGGAGAGCACAGGTTCTGTATGTCTCACAAGTGATATTTCCAGGTGCAATAGTGCTAGAGTGTGCCATGAATGATGTAAAATACACCTTTTCACCTGTACAGCGTCCAAGAGCTTCACTGCACCTGACGAAGTAGAGTGTAGATTTCTCCTCGGCCCGTAGGTGACACTGTTGTCTCATATACTGACATACGGCATCTTGGAAAGCAGGGATATGCGTGGAGTGAACAACACAGATGTGATATGAGAATGTGTAGGCAATGAAAGACGCTTCCTGGCAGATACTGACTACGATACCTATGGATGTTGGTACTCATAAGCCACATAAGTGGGAGTGCAGGATCAGCTGTACTGTATCTAAATCAATGGGTTTGCCACAGCTAGAGGCAACCCTTTGTGCTTCAATTAACACATCACATAGATGGGCCATCAATACAGTTCTTCCTGGACAATGGTGACTGCTTGTCTGTCAGTGTTCTAACTACTGGCGGTAAAAATACATCAATCAAATGGCCTGTCTTTTAAAACAAAGTCAGCGAAACCTACACTGAAGCTGTAACCTATAACCAGCATGAATGTCCAGCATGATAGTATAGAAACATCCAATGGACCCTGGTCCTAACGATTGGGGAATGACTAATAACTGTATGTACTTTATGTTATAATTATTAACACTTGAAGCCGTTATAATCAATATTTTTATATTCACAATTAATCAAACTGTCATCCATGATGACAAACCCAGAGATAAACAACACGTGAATTTTCCTTTCCCCTCAGCTCTATGAAAAACACAACTATCTAACTCATTATTTTGGTTTTGTGGCTCCTAACTTTTTACTGTTTTGGTTTCTTCTCGCTTCTCTCATTAGCGCCATTTGCAGATGCAGCAGCTATTTTCAGCAAAAGAGCCCAATGCACTGTATGCCACCTGCCCACTACCTGCTCAGCACTAAACATTAATTCACGCAGGAGTTGGGAGAGCAAATAGAGCGAAAAGGAGAGTGAATATTGGACTATTTGTCAGGTGTCCAGAAACAAATGAATGCTAATGTTGACATGTGTCTGCTGGAGCTGGATTGTAAATATGTAAGCTCCTTTCAAGTGGCCAAAATACATTATTTTTATTTAATTTATTTTATCTAAATATGTGAATAGATTATTCTCTATCTTGCTGAGAGTTAGCAGAGAAGATTGATACCACTCTCATACCTGTCTGTAAAGATACAGTCAGCATACTATTAGGTTAGCTTAGCTTAAAGGCTAGAAACAGTGGGAAACATCTATCCTAGCTCTGTCAGTTAACAAAATCTGCATACCACACCTCTGAATATTGCTCATCATTTGTTTGATCAGTAGAAAAACAGCTTTGTTGGTTTGGTTTTAAAACAATATTAGTATGATCCAATAAAAATCGAAATCAAAAATCGAAACTTAAAATTTTAACTCCATGACCAGACTAGTGGCTAACTACATAAATACACATACCTTCCCATCAGCATTGAGAGCGACACCAGAGGAACAACAGTGGAACAAGTGTAAAATTGAAATAAATTGTCTGATTAGATAACTGAACTTGCTTCCCTCTCTCCCTGAAATCTTTCTTTTATAACAATAACTTACTGAGCATGAAGAACAAAAGGCCACCATAATGCATGCTTTATAATGAATGAATATACAGTAATTACTTTAGATAGTGGCTGATAGCTACTTGCTCTCATCATACATTAGCATTTCATTGTTGGGTCTGCCATCGCTGAAGTGGTTTAACTGAATAAAAATAAAGTCTTAACCAATTAGTCTCTTAGGGCAATCAATCAAAAATATAGCATCAAATGATTCTCCAACTTGACAAGATATAGTCCCAAATAAGAACACAATATTCATTGTTAATAAAATTTACTAGACCATTAATCTAATTAATTTGACCTCATACAAAAAAAGTCAAATGTATCATTGAATGTTGTCTTTATCTGAACTGCTAATACTGTATCAGTCGACATGTATGGTAATAGTGCTTATTTTATACATATTTCAAATTTTCTTCACTTTGTTAAAATAGGTCGCTGATTAGTAAAAGAATAATTTTAAATAAAAAAACATCAAAGAGATTTTTATTGATGATGATTTTTGATATTTGCTGGGATGATTTGACTAAATGATTATGACTGATAGTTGATTGATAACAGCTTGTGTGTTAGTAAGGCTTGTGAGTATGGTAGCTGCCATGGAAACTCCCAGTATGCAGTTCATCTTTATTGTCCACCCCTTATAAAGCAGCACCCCTACTTTGTATGGGTTGTTGGCAATCAAGAACTGACTTGTGATGAATGGCAAAATATGGAAAGATCAGTTGAAGAACCAGAATATTATGTGACTTACCAGCTCTGAAGGTTGAGCCATACTGTCAGCTAACCACCTGTGTAAGCAGGGGGCTGATATTCTGGCTTAGTAAATTAGCTGTAGTGCCTTCAGACCTGTCAACCTTTCCCTGAAATTACTAGATACCCCTTACTGTGTGCATATGATTCAGGTAGTATGATAATTCAGTGACACTGCATGTTGCAGGGCAGATTAATCAATTTCGACCCTCCCCTGCTGAGTTAAAGCTGCTGTCGTACTTCAGGATAATGCAGGATAATATTTTTCAGTTTCACACACTTTACAAGTATTTTACAGGTAACAGAAATAAGAAAACAGCAGGCTTCCATAATAATGAGGTATAATATATGCAGGTTGCCTTATTTTATTGGTGAAGAAAAAGGGGAGCATGATTTCTGGTTTCTTTATAAGTGGTACTGGTATTTATCATATTGTGGGAAATGTGTTCACACAGTTGCCTTGTAAGTAAGTAAGTGAGTAAAGCTTTAATTATATAGTCAAAGACACAGTTACAAAGTGCTGCACACACACAAAAAATCTATATGAATGAACAAATAAAGAAAAAATTCATTACAATATAAAACACAGGACACTGAGAGACAAACAAAAATGAAGCAAAACAAAAATAAGGATATAAAAAAGTCTGCCTATGTTTTCTTTAGAAGCCGTTTAAAACAGTCCAAACATTCAGAAAGCATGGTAGAATGGAAAGATGATACGAGGGGTTTGAGGCTAAAACAACAAAGGTGCAAACACCTTTTCTTTTGCAGCTGTATAAAAAGCAGAGATTTGAGAATGGAACGAGTAGATCAGAAATGTGACGGCGGCAACTATAGCAGCCAAGGCAAGGAGACCACCAGTGCCCTGGAGGATGGTCCATATCAGTGGCAGCAGGGTGCCCACAGGCAATGATCCGGTCGTGGGAGCCAAATCAATCCTTGGTTGTGGTGGAAAAGAGGGTGGCAAGTTCGAGGCGAAGTCCAAGGCAGCGAAGGAGCCACCAACCGTCTCAGGAGTGGAGGCCTGGTCAGATGATACATGGTCACCCAGCTGGAGCCTCACTGGAGAGCACGGCTCTTCCACTCTGGCCAGTGCTTGGGTGCCCACTGTTGACTGACATCAGTGATAAGCTAAAGAGTGTTTCTCTTGAAACAAGGGAGTAGATGTTCACTGGAGGCGGGTTACAGTTTGGGCAAACTCCCAACCCAGAATACATGGGTAATAGAAAAAACCTGATGGCCTTTTTGTTTAACCTCTTACTTCACTCTGGCGCTTTAAACCTTCCTTTTTGTAATTCTGCCTTTGTTTTACGTTACTTTCAGCTCTTCTTTGGTTTTTCCTTAATTGCTTTTTGTCCTGCAAGATTTTCTTTCAATTGCTCACCAAGCGTCTTGTTCTGTCATATTTTACATTGTCTAGACTGGTATTCTTGCAATAATTAATTTCATTCTTTGTTGCATGCATTACAATCAGTGGCGATTGCTCTAAGACTGCAAGGGAAGCTCAGCTTCCCCTAAAATGTCAACAAAATAGGTGGTCAAATATGTACTGTTGTGTGTACATTTCATTGACTAAATATGCGCTAGAACACGTTCATCTTTTGTTCAGAATCAGCTACTTATCACAGGTAACCGACACGACTTCTTCTCATTCATCCCCGCAGCGCCACAGTGCTTTACACAGTGTAGACGCCGAGCGTCTACTTACTTCAATGGGGAAGCAGAGAGTGGGTTGTTCCACTGCAGTGAAACTAGATGGTCATTGTATAAATGCTGGGCTTTGTCCCGCCCATCTGTCTGAGGCTGAGTCCCTTTTTGATTGACAGCGAAATGAGCGAATCAGCGATCTTGAAGTATAAGCATCCCCGGAGCAGTTTTCAAGTTTTTCATTCCGTTGTTCGGAGTTGATCTGGAGACATTATTGATCCTCAGCGACTTTGTCTTTGTTAAAAACGACTAGCGTTGTGTTTGGCGACTCTCTTCTATCACTCTGCGAATTTACATATAAATAAACGGACACATTTTATGATGGAGGCCGAAAATGAGCTTCCCCTCCTTATAAGACCAGCAGCCGCCACTGATTTCAATCTACAATCTTTAGCTATCCACAGTTTGTAACTCAATACCAAACAAATGATTCTCAATCATTTCACGTTTGCCAAACTAAGCGACCAGTTCGTTTTTGTCAAAGATGAACAATTCATCTGTTTGATTCTGACCTCCTTGTCATGTGTTCATTATTAATACTTCATTTATTTAGTTGCTTATACATTTACAGTGGTGTCCAAAAGTCTGAGACTTTTGGTCCCCATTATAGCTATAAATAAATTCTCTTTTATCTCCAAGTCATAGTCCTGTGCATTCCTTGTATTGAGAGTTTATTAGCCCTGATTATAAGATTAATTTATTTGGTATGTCTAATTTCCTTCAACAGAAGGTGGTGCCCCAATTTTCAATTGAAATGTATATTCACGTGTAGTATCCTCTACACTGTACTATAGTTCATCATAGTTCATTAAGAATCAATTAATAGAGATTGAAAGGGTGGCTGCAGATAGCACCAAGCATGGATTTTGGAGACAAACCAACATTAAATTCATAAATGAGTCCACGGCTTGTTTTCCATTCACTATTACTTAATGATCCGTTTCCCAGCTCTGCTGTTCATGATGTTTCACAGAAAACGTTTCTGTTTTTCTCCTTCAAAAGCAAAAGAAGCACGATCATTTCCATACACGAACTAACCCCTCAGTAATGGGGTTATGCTATGCAATTACAGTGACCCCTTGACCACCACCTCATCAGCAAACACTTTTTGCTGACCTGTTTCCCTAAACGAGCAGCCAACAATGGATGATGGAGTGAGGGGGAGACGGAAAGTGATGAGCGAAGGGGTGGAAGGATAGTTGTTCCAGGACATGTGAATAACACATCTGGATATTAAAAGTGTATAATATCTAAGCCCTACAGCCATACCTTTCCTTTACTTTTTGTCTCACTCTCCCTCTCTGTCTCTCGCTCTCTCTCCATTAAGAGTTAAGAGGTTATCAGCAGGAAAATTTTAACTGTAATTTGAAAGCTTTTCTGAACAACTTTGACAGTCTAAAAGTGTCACACTATGCCACCTGCAGAGCAAACAAATGAGGGGAAAGAAGGGGGATGTGAGAAACTATACAGAAAGAAATGAGCGAGTGAGGGGAGGAGAGCAACAATTAGCATTCCTGGGGCTGCATGTGTAACTAATTATGTGTGAGCATTGTGACAGGGAGGCTGTTGAGTGCAGTAATGGGATCCCTGCTGCTTAATGAACATGTCGCAAGCTTTTGTCTGAACTGAAGGAAAGAGACAGTGCTCGATGACCGCTGGCTGTCCTGCGGACATTGTGTGTTTTTCATGTGTATTTGTGTGTGATGTCCCTTTGTGTGTCTGCATGCCTGGGAGACTGCTTTGCTAGGGGGGAGTGGTATGTGATTGCAAACTTAAAACAGATTGGCGATGGAGAGAACCATCATTTTCTCTCTTGCTAACATTATTAACATTCAACATATTGTGTGTGTTACACATCTAATGTTGCATTGGTCCTCTTATATGTTTATACTATAAATTAATTTCCATGAGAAAATTTTCATATGGGAGTGTATAAATCTTCTCCTGATAATCAGCATTATTTGGATGTCTATCACAGCTAGAAAAATACACCCATGGAAGCTTCTTCAAGAGTCGAATGAACAAATAATGTGAGGGGGTGGGCATATTGCAGAGCCTGTGAGAAAGATATCCACAGAAAAAGGAGAAGGTAATGAGCTGTGTATTTATGTAAATTCTGACGTTTAGACTTCCAGTCTTTACCTTTATAAATAATGATTGTTAATCTGTGTTGTTCAAAAGGCCCCCTGTTGGATTTGTCTCGTGTTAATCCATAATGGTTGCAGAGTTTGCATACAAAATATCATTATATGTCAACAGTCAGTTGGTTTCTGAGATCTCCTGGTACAGTGGTCAAAACAAAGAAGGCAAAGCAGGATTTGCAAAATTCGTAAATTGGTCAGTTTCAGCTATGTGTATCCTCGGGCAAGTAAGTAGGGTAATATAACCTTAAACAGTCAATAATAACAGTTAACACTTTTAAATTGTATTTTTACTGTGTACTGCTCCTTTAACAGGTGCTGCGGTAACAGCCCATCGCTGTAGCTGTGGCGCCATTTTATAACAAACAAACAAAAACAAAAACAGCAAAGTGCAACAGACGCGCTACCAAGACTCGGAACATGAGGAGGGACTTTTATTTTTCACATATTTTTGGCGGATTTTGTCTTCATCTTTAGTTTGGGTGCTGGATATTGTTTTTGTTGAGTTTTGGACGAGGATTTGGTGAGTTAAAACCAATTTACTACTTAAGTAGCGTGGTATTTCCTTGTTTACAAATATACACTTGCTAGTAACTAAGCTAAGACAGTGTGAATACGTTTTGTGTTGTGTATTTTGGGATTTTGTAGTGAAGCCAGGTGAACCGCACCGTCATTTTAGTGAGCGGCCCAGATTAAGTTAAGTTAAAACTGCATTAGGATGTTAGTCCTTCTGAAGTATTTCATTTTTGTAACCAAATAAGTTAAGATTGAAACATTTATGTGTGTCGCCCAGGTTTTTAGTGGAACTGTTCGCTTTGTGTTACATAGGTAAAGCTGAGGAAAGAAGATGGCGAACCACCCATTCACTTCAGATCTGGCGTCTGCTGCTGCAGTACCAGCCTACACTCCTAGGGTAAGGACTTGATTCATACACCTGAATCTTGGTAGGAATAAACATTCCGTATTTTGCTGCAACACATGGTGGAGCTCATCTGGACATATAAAGGACTTAACAAAAGGACTGTTTATACACTGAGTTGTGAAAATTCTAGTTTATTGATCATATACAGGATCTGTGATTTTGAGTTTTGTATTTTGATGCTGTACTGAATGTTATTTTGTTATCCATTTATTGTGAACCAAATTGGTAATACAAATAGGGTTTGTGTTACTGTAAAACTGAACTTTACTGGCTAGGTAAGTTGCTGAGAAAAGTAGAGCAAAACTCTAAAATAGGCCTAACTAACTAGATGTAACAAGAGCTTGGAACTGAGTCAACTTAAAAAGGAAAAATAACCTAAAAGACAGCTTAAAGGATCCTTAAAGTTGAAAATGATCTCGTAGCCCAAATAGGTTTAAACTAAACTAAAATGAGATAAAACAAATTTCTTTTTTGGAAATTTTTGGTTTCATTTTGAGTGTGTAGGGGATTATTTAAGTGCATAAATTCCTCTGGGTATGTGTGTGTGAGATATGTGATCTGGTACCAATTACTGTGTATGTCTACTGCTAAGTTTCTATATAAATAAGCTGGCAGTTCATACTTAACTTGGTCTGTGGTCTGTTATTCCTGAGTGGTAGTTTTAACTGCTCCTCCGAACCTAGACTAAGGTCCTAGCTATCTGTAAATACTGTGCTACACATGCCACAGCACGGCTCTAGGGATGGCATGGAAATTAATTGGTTTGTCCGCCACTTAGGTACAGACTGAAATATCTAAACAGCTATTTGATTGTCATGAAATATTACAGACATTTTTTATAATTTTTTTTTTAAAATTAATTATTATTATTATTTGCATTATCATTGTGGACATGTTAACATAATGATGTTAGCATTTAGCTCGAAACACTGGTGTGCCTGGCACAATCTCATAGAGCTGCTAGTGTTGTGGCTGTAGACTAACCTTATTTGTTGCATGTTGGTTGATGCCACAAGAACATTATTATACATCATTTCTAGACAAATGTCTGGCAATAGACTTAAAAAAATCAAAATTTCTTCCCTTTGGTCAAGTGCTTTTTACAAATCTTCTATTCACTCAACATTGTTGATGTACAGTATGTATACTTCCATACATGAGCTATAATATACGTGTATGTATGTATATATATATATATATATATATATATATATATATATATATATATATATATATTATATATATATATAATTATGTAATTCATAGAACAACATATTGAATGATGTGCTTGTGCACTTATATTTTGTCAAGATTTATGCAAGTCATTGCTATTTCAAATGCTATGCCTGAAGTCTGAGGTGGCCCAGGAGAAATGCTGCTAATCTACATTTCCAAAGTTTGACAAGTCCTCTTATAAGGTAAAATATATACAATGTAGAGAAACTCCTCAAATACAATTAAGTCACCATAATCACTTTCTCGAGACGACAGCGAGAAGAGAAAGATTAATGGTGTGGAAGAACTGTGAGGGAGGGGACGTATTCTTCACCATCTTGCCCCTCTCGCTCACTTCCTTTCAGCCCTCATCCTTTTTGAACAGCTGAAAAGTCTGAGATACATTATTGGAGCTAATCAGAGTCGAATGAGGAAAGCGCTGAGGTGAGACAGCAGAAATTACCTCTCTCCTCAGCCTGCCTGTTCTCTGTGCCCCCTTTCACTGAGCCTCTGTCCACATGTTCTCTGATAAAGGTGCAGGGAGATGATGGTGGTGGGGGCGCATCTGAGGTGTAGTCACAGAGCTGCGACTGTTGCACTCTGAAGTGAAGAGGGTGATGAAATGATGCTATAATACAACATAGTGAGAATGAATCCTAAATGAAGGTTACATGAAAGGGTGATTAAGCCTTAATGTAATTTAGTTTTTTCTTCTTTGTTGTCCAGATGGTGGTTGTTCTTGTGGCTAAGCCAATGTACCAGTGATTTTTCAAAATTTACTTTAACAAATGATCTAGAACAACATCCTCTCACCTTATGATAAGACATGACATAATAGACTACATAGTGGCTTCAATCCTCAGTTAGACTTATGTTTGGTTATATAGTTGCCATGTCTGTCTGTACAGTCCTGAAAACGGGTCCCACATTCCTCTGCTTTTGGGGTGGATGTCCAGAGGTGGGAAATAATTGAGTCTTACCCCTAGCAGATTCCGTTAGTTGACATTTGGCACCAGGTTCAGTCAGCCACCTCCCACATGCTTACAGTAAAAACAAGACTTCTTCTTAATCATATCCAGCATATGAGCATTTACTCAAAATCTTTACTTCCTCATTCCCTCTTCTATGACGTGTTTCCTCATTCCCTTCAATTGTATGTTGCTGTCTTTCCTCTCAACAGAGGCTTTCTGATACTTAGTGAATAACAAACACAGTGAGACTGGAGCAAGACAACTAGATAAAGGGCTAAATTTAAGGTCTGAAAGGAGGTTTTTATCTTAACAGAAGAGTCTCAATGGGCTTCCTGAAACCAAGAAAAATCAAATGACTTCAAATGATTATTTGCCTTGTTTATGAATCATTTGTAGATTATTGGCTGGCCATCATATGGCCGCTACGGGTGTTTGATTAACGTGAGTTTGAGAGTAGATAGAGAAGTTAAAACACCCACCCACAAATTCCTGCTCACACAAACACACAGTCATTGCCCTGTGATACGTGCACCAGTATCCTATCACCTCTTCAGCATCTGTCACCTCAGAGGATGATCACTAAGTTTTACCAAGGAGTGACAGCCCCTCTGCCTGTTCTCATTGTCCCTGTTGGCAGACCACTTCTCCCCCTGTCCCCTTGCATTATCTATTTACACATGGTGTTCGTAGCCTACGGATGGATAAGAGGGCTTAAAAGGTTCATTAAGATTTATTTTTGTTCATTTTGTGGTCTGCCTATGGAGTGTTATGGTGGCTCCGCAGCAGGACTGACCCTGCGGTTCAAACGCTCTAACAGCCCATAAACAGAGACAAGGCCTGCAGATGACAACCTGCCACTGCCCAGTCTCCGTCATCTGCAGCTCACCAAGCCCTTTAAATAGGTGTCTGGGGTGTAATCGTCTCTGAGGGCTGCCTTATGGGGAGGTGTATAATAAAACCAAGACTATAAACCTGAGTGTAAGTGGCACAGCCTCGCCTGCGGCTCCTGCTGAAACTTTTGAGCAGAAGTAGAATGTGGGCTGTGTTAGTCGTATGACAGAGGGAGAGAGAGAGAGGGGGAAGAGTGCAGAAGGATGGGAGAGAAGTAATGAAATCGAGGCTTTATGACATTAAGAGTTGAAGGCAGTAAATCAGCATTAATGTCAGACTGATGCATTCTCATGCACGCTGGTATTTTGTCATCATTGTGAGGTTGTCCACCTGTAGCTGTTGCATACAGTTTATTGTTTGTTTGTTTCACATATAAATATAAAACACATGAGGAAAATATAGAGTATATAGAAGTATAGGTGTGGTAGAAACCTGTAATGGCTTATATGAAAGCCACACCCCAAAAACATGAAAACACTTTTAATAATTGCACATATAAAATAAGTATAGAGTAACTTTTATTTACAGTATAAACATTAGTTTCTAATAGATCATTATTGTAGTGATCATTATTGATTCAAATTGAATGTTTTTGACAACAGGGCATTTCTAAGTCTCTTTTTGTACATACAGTAGGTAATGACACAGAGGAATACATTAAATGTACATTTTCATTCCACAAGATAACTCCCCCATATTTGATAGAAAACAGACCACAGGGTGGTTTATACATAGGAAGAAGGAGATTCTTAACCTGTCTAGTTGGGTAATTATGGAATTGTGAATTATGAAATAAATAATAACTAAAACTCAAAGGCAGTTGTGTAGTGTTGCATCTCACTTTAAGAGACAAATATACAGATTTGGAGAATGTTGATGTCAGTTACTGCAATTTACAAAAGAGTGTTTCAATCGGTACAACAACTTTGGAGAAAGTTGCTAATATGATAAACTGTTTCTACTGCAATGTTTTGCACAGATAACCTAGAACAAGTACTTGGACATGTAATATTACAGTATATAGATAGATTTAAATAAAAATAAATAGCTACATTGGCTGTTCACCCTGGGTGCAAACAGCATTGTTGGATTGCATAACTGGGTGCAAATAGCCCAATAATGAAACTAAAACATCATTGATTGGTCCTGTCACCCTAAACCCGAAAATTCCCGGCCTTAGGTTTCAACCCACTGAGCTAATTTCTCTCTCTGAGGTTTACTTAGTTTAAGGTTATATTCCACCACAGTCGGAGAACTTGGCAGCTCTCACAGTCTGGCCAGTAATGATGTTTGCTCTGTTCACATTGTTGAGGAGAGATGGTCTGTCCTAAGCCTTGGATTTAAAAAGGCTTGTTTTCCAGCAGCTATTACTGCATACAGCAGTAAGATCCAGCAAGAAGAATGGCTGAGAGCCATCTGCCAAAACTTGAACATCATAAGCAGCTGCCGTGCCTTTATGCATATGTTGATATACATATATTTTTTTACGTTATGTTGTTGATGTCTTGACCCTCGGATCCAGATGGAAGCATTCAAGTAGCGAGGGAAATAATAAATAAGGGAGTAGAGCCTATTCACAGTCCTCGCACTGATTTATGAATGCAAATGTTGTAAAAGGGCTGGTGTAGAGATTTAACGAGCTATGTGTATCTGCAAAGGATGAATGACTGATGTGGTTTCTCCATGATGTGTAATAGTGATGGTAAGGGCGGAAAGGGTGAGGAAATGATGCACTGCATCACACAACTAGTGGCTGATCCGGTTTTCTCTCAGCGGCTGTGTTGTAGCCTATTGTTAAACAACACATGGATGGCTGTATTTGCAACTCTTCCACCATATCTGCGTAATGACCATCTTCCTGTAAAGGGTCCCTGTGAGAGTCATTATCCCTGACCCAATCGTCGATGACAGGGGAAGGGGATGGAGAGGATGGATGTAAGATGACAAGAGCTGTGCTTTCAGATGTCCCCCTCATGTCTCTAGGGGGAGGACTCACAGCCCCTACTCTTACAATTGATCCACAGAGCAACAAAAGTAATCAGGCCTCTTCAGCATCAAATTCGGGGATTATGTTTTCTTTTCTGGGAAGCCGCATATTTACTCATTGATGTGCTCCTTGAAGGCCAGTTGTGTACAAGATTACATCCAGGTCACTGGGGTCTAGGGGAAAGCCTCCTCACACAGCACATGTTCAATGACATTTGGATATGATGTTCCTATTATGAAGGGACAAAGGCTGTAAATTGACCAAAGGACTGCTAACATTGCGCAGTGCTTTGTATGCATCAGCATGGCTTTGTTTTGGTAATGAAAATGTTCCCATTTCTTTGTTGAAATCAAAGACCACCTGTCATCATCACACATATGAAAAAATAAGCTGGATATTTGACTAAAAAGTTCTTATTTTAAAATGAAAACTCATGATGTAAATTCATATTATTCAAATTAAAAAGTGACATTCTTTATCATCCTGGTTTTTAAATTTGCTCATATACCAGTGGTAAGAAAAATTAAATTTAGTGTTGGAAATGTAAGTTTTTATTACTCTCTGACATTTTCATATTATAAGCTGACTTCCAATATCAGCAAACAACAACAAAGTCAGTTTTCTAAATTGCAGCTTTAAATCAATCAGAATACTCAACAAATAACTCAAAACAACAGACAAAACACATAAATGCACAGCTTAAAGCTTCTGTAAATGATTGTCACTGCCACTAGATGTAGCACTAGACCACCAGGATCTTAAACCAAAAAAAATGCTTTCTCGGCCACACCTCCAGACTCCTCTTCATGTTCTCAGTCAGCAAGGTGTCACAAAGCCCAGTAAAAGTGGCCACTAAACACACAACAAGAAACACAGCACAATAAACTTCTCTTGTGTACACAAGAGCCAACAAAAAACAATGCAGCTACAACCATTAACCCAGGCTAGCATTGCTGTGATATGCTCCACAGTAATGCTGGCAGTTAGCCAGCTAGTGATAGCAACATTTGCTGAACACATACATAATATCAGTAACAGCAAGTTTGTTAACGTTATCATGCCTACTGTAGCCAGTCACTAATGAAACACATGTAACATTATGAACTCATCAAGTTACTTACACATGGAGGAAAATGAAAGCCAGTTCTGTGTCAAGCTGGAACCCTTTAGCAGCTCCATCCACTGGCTCCACAGCCGGTAAAAAACTTTGATAACTTTTTTTGAGCAGGTAGTCCCCATGGTCAGGCCACCTGTGCTCTGGTCTTCTCTTTTTCTTTGTCTGAGGCCCATTTAGCTGTAAACATGGTTTCCTTAGTGGAGGAAATTGTTTAACAACCAATGGTTTAACAAGAGGGACTCACATGCACTAACATGCACATGCTGCCAGACCAGCTACCAAAACAAAGAAGAGAGAAACTCAGATTGCAACACACACGGAATGGGTGTCACTCTGTCCAGAACGCCATGACTCCACTGTATATTTATATAGAAAATACATGTTTGCTGCTGTTATTGTTTAAAATCTCGTTTAGAGATACTTTAACCATAGGCTATACATATCCTATATACATAGGATATATATATATATATATATATATATATATATATATATATATATATTTTTTTTTTTTTTTTTTAAATATAGATGTGGATTTATTTTTCATATTAAATTGAAAGGAGGCATTTCCACATTTAACCCACAAAAACAAACCTGTAACATATAAATTATGATATGCATTAGTGATTTACATCCACTGAAACATTTAATGCATGGGCAGGAAGTAATGTGATGGCCATTGAGTTTAGCAAGTCAGCGTTTGACTGGAGACTTCAGGTTTTTCCCCGTGTGATATTGGTCATTATTGACAGTTTTGGTATGTATCCATTACCATGATATGCCACTAATCTTGCCTAAGTGGCTTTAGATGTGTTAAATTAACCATACCTTAATCATGCCTTAGTTAACGTGCAGTTTTTTGAAGCATTAAATGCCGCTGGGGACTATTTTACAAATATGAGTAAGACCACTCTGTTTGATGAGTTGATAAAAATGTACTCCTGAAGGCATTATGTTTCCCCCAAAATGCATTTTACATGATGAATGTAAATTCCTATGAGAAAAGACTGGAGGAATTATGCCACATTTGTGAGTACAGCTGGAGATGTTTGTACACGAATTAGCTAAAATATTTTGCTCTGACTGCCTGGAATTTAGTGCATTCTGTTCAGAAGTTGTCGCTGTGTCTCTTGTTTTCTTTTTACAGCTGGCTCTGCTGTTGGGGAGCCATGTCTTCTTGCTGCACAGCCAAGCCGAGCCTGCTGACTCTGTACTTTGTCAAAGTGGTTCTGTATTTAATGCCATTCTCTATAGTCAGGTAATCTGCCACTCTGTTTCTGTCTTTCTGGGGCCGCATAGCACTGCATTTTGCTTTGTGATTTTCCCTTTATGTTTAAATTATAGTTGGAGTTAGGTTAAAGTGTTTTAATTTGGTCCTACTGAGGCCAGAAAAGTGAACAGGTGCCAGGTGTATTTAAGAGAAGAGGAGGGCTTTTTCCCCCTCTGCTCAGCTCTTGGCTTTGCATTGTTTTGTGATGACAGGAATGATTTCTTTTGTTGTTTTGAGATGTAGCCATTTTCATATTGGTTTGAATCCAGTTCAGGAATGGTTATGTGTTAAGCACTTGCATAATGGCTTTACAGACATCCACAAAAACAATTTCAACTTAGCATTTGTCTCAATGGCAAAAAAACTGCAAAAAATTTAAACCCTCACTACCATAGGATTGAAACAAGAGCACACAGCTTTTCTTAAGCTGTAATTTATTGGGTGTAAGGTGTTTTAACACAGCATGCGTCTGTTGTGTTTTGTAGAGCCATATATTTAATGATGATTATGAACATGGCACTGAAAATGTAATTGAAAATCAAAATGTTACTCTTTTCACCCAATAAATCATAGTTTACCTCTCATCTCTATTACCCACTTCCTTTTCTGAGGGTAACAGTCCACAGTATGAAGTACAAGTTTTAGTGCTTTGTGATCACGGCGTGTTCATTCAGGATTGGTTTCATGTCAAATTTCAGACTGACATTTGAATATAAATTGCAAAGAATGCACTGCATGCCTTCCCTCTATGTTCATCCACTGCTTGATACAGCTCTCATTACATGAAAGCTCTGTACAAAACATTATGTTAATGTGTAGATAGTTGTAGTTTCAACAGTTATCTAATTTGAGTGTTTGCAATTTAAAAGTATGTAACGTTTCCCTGAGATCTGGGATCTCAATATTTCTTTTCTTTTTTTTTTTTTCTGTTTACTGCAACCAAACTCTCACTTTCATTCCTCTCAGAAGTAGTGCCAGACCTCATGCAGTTATTGTATTGATTTTTGGTGTGTGTCTCTGTGTGTGGACTGGGGTGAATGCATAGCTTTCTATCAGCCTAGTCATGTTTGAACTCTTATTAAAGTCCTCGCCTGTAAGCAGTAATCTGGCTCTAAAGAGGAAAGTATTGTTATAGAAAAAGGATACCTCGATTGGGGAAAAGGCTAAAAATATAATTTAGGAGAGCAACAATAAGATATACATTATGAATTCTATGAAATTCAGTAGTGAGAGGGCAATAACTCATAGTCCCAAAGATGTTGTCCATAAATTTCTGAGTTCAGAAGCATTATGGGGAACTGTTTGCACACTGACCTGACAATTTTTAATTACATGCTCTTTTTTTTGTCTCCTTTCCTAATGGTGAGCCATTATTTTGGATTGGTTAGGAATCTGGAAATAACATTTAATTGGAATCATAACAAAACATACATAATTAGCAGTGGCAAGGTGGTGACAATGATCTTCAACCTGATTCTTTCACTGTATGGCCTGTTTCTGCTTACAGCATGATAGTCATTAGGCAGAGAGTGCAGGTTGCTGATGATTGGCTGGGTTTGGCTCAGCTGACTATACAGCAACACTTATCTGATTGCTATGGAGATGGTTATATCAAAGGCACCAATCGGGGGAGCTTTGCCCTGCAGAAAGCAAATAAGATATGTATGCTTAGTAGCATCTCTGAAGATTAGGCGGTTGAATAAAGAGAGAACTATGAAGGAGATAGAACAGGTGTGAGATAAAATGGCACACTGGAGGAATATCTCCTGCAGGCCTTGACAACTTGCATGCACTAACACACACACTCACAACACATACACATTGTACACTGTTATTCTGTCTACCACACCTGCATGCACTTACACAGTAACACACACCATGAAGTTGAATAAAAAATAATCATGCCAGGTATATAACTGGAAAGTACAAGATGGTAGTGGTAAAAGAGTTGGGGGAGGGTGGTAGGATGGAAAATGGCCATTAAAGATTAGCATCTGAAACTTTGTTTATGACCTTGACAGTGACATTGCTGCTTCACCTCACTTGATTCCATTCACACACACACACACACACACACACACACACGCACACGCACAAGCGTACAGTACTGTAAAATCTCCTTCCATCAAGCCATATACAACAGACGTCTTGTAAACCATTCCAAGGGTATGTTTATATGAAACATTAAACACAGCTTGGCTAACTTTTGGTCTCTATTTACCTTCACTTCAATGTGACCCCAGTTACATTAGGTAAACTGCTGATTCAGACAACAGACCTTTAACAGATTATTGACAATAGTGGTACTAACCCTGACAGAACCGAGAGAATCTGAAAATAACAACAATTACTGAAGACTCTCTGAGGTAACTATAATTAAAACGTGCCTCGTGCCTGTTGTCTCAGTAATGATTATCATGGACCATATGAGAGAATAATTTGCATTCGCAAGTATGAATGTTGGAAAATATGTCATCTGAGATGAACACACCAGACTAGTAATTTATTCTTAACCTGCAGCTCCTGACACATAATCTGTTGGCTATAGATTGTGACTATGTTATAGTAGATTATTAAGCTAACACATTTCCCCTCATATAGGTATCTGACAGTGAGCTGATTCCACAGGTAAAACATGTTAGGGCCAATATGGGGGGCAGTAGTGATGTGCAATGACAAACTTAGGGAAGGCTTATACAGGAGAAGGGTCACACAAGTCCAGAATGATTTATTACCCTTTTTCTCTCTTATTGTGGCACTGAACACTGTGTGATGTATTAGGTTTTATTCTCACTGAGAATTCCATTGTCTTCTAATATGGACGATTCTGCGTGGGTCGTACAGGACGGCTCAAGTGCTGTCAAGCTGTCCTTTATTTCACACATCAGCGGTCTCTCTGCCTTCGGTATTATAGACATGTCGTGAATGCTTTTTGGATGGTTGATATATTATAATACTCAGAGTATTATAAAGGCGCAGTGAACAACTGGCTGAACATGAAATATGATTTACCTATTATGATATCAAGAACGGAGAACAGTACGTCATATCAGGTCCTTCATCCCATCTGCATGCTCTAGAAAAAATGCATCTGTGTCAGTTTTTATAGGAAATGTGTATTGGGCTGAGATAAGTGATTGTAACACATCGTCTGTGTGGTGCTCTCTGGGGGGAATACAATGAATAAATCACATTTTATTGAATATACCAGACTTTATTTAAGGCCATGCTGTTGCCCATTATGCGATTATAAAAGCTAAATTTGTTGCTTTTTCTCATATGCACTTTTTCAGCGACCTTCAAGCTTGAGACAAGTCAACAAGAGGAAAAGAAAACAACCTCTGATTCCCCTGACATTGGAAAGTTACCTCTCTTATCACCTTGTTTTTCCTGACGTGCAAATGCAAAATTACTGGGCCGTCACTTCCTTTGTCCCTCTCTACACTCCTTCTTTGATGCCCCTTCTTTGTCCCTCCCACTGCAGGACACCTAACGCCCTCTTCCTCCACCTGGTGTCCTCAAACATGACCCTGCCCGTGATCACTGATGTTAGCACTCAGAATCCATCTCATGTCAAGGAATGTAGTCTTCCACTTCCCAAACCACTGGTGCAACACCTCTGTATGGCAACAACACGCCATTATTGGTCTCCAGTCAACATGTGCACTTTCACGAGGCTGGCAAGGAACTCCACAGGGAGTTATCCACTCTCGATGTGTGTGCTTTTTTTTTTTTTTTTTTTTTTTTCATTCCCTGTAAATCCCCTGAGAAAAAGCATTCACACCGAACACAACACTGAGGGCTGGTCACACCTCATTAATCAAGCAGAAATCCTTGGTTTTTGCAGCCGTACACCTGTATCCTTTCTAACAACTTCCACAAATCTATCAACACATAAGGAAGACACGAGGACAGGTGTGCGTGTGTGCGTGCGTGCGTGTGTGTGTGAGAGAATAAAGTGAGGCAGGCATGATTTACCCACAGCTTCCACATTTCTGTCCTTCCCCACGTTCTCCTTGTGACTACTGTCCAGGTCAGCCCAGATTTATAATTGGGTCCAGGATGGGGGACTGGGTACATAGGTAATGGGATATCCCCATCACACACACACACAACCCCACCTTCACCTGTCATCCATTCTCTTCCTTCAAGGCTACACACAACCTTTCTGTGTGCATATGAGTCCTTTGAACCTATTAAGAGGAAAGTTAATGTCCCATTATGCTCACCAGCACCACCACCTATTAACTATAACATGATAAAGTGAACTCTCACCACACCTTGACTGAGAGCTTGATGTGCAGAGAGCTCCTGTGTTCATGTTTGGTTTGCAGTGAAGCTGTCCATACAACTGTCTTGTATACCGGCCTCTCTGCAGCTGCTGCACAAGTCCTCTAGTACGAAACCATGAGGCTATAACCAGCAGGAACTGTCTGAAGAAGGGAATGAAAGCTGAGTGTTTTATATTCACCTTCAGGTGAGGTGGCACTTCATACAAGCGTGGGAGTGTGTGCGCGCATGCTTTCCTGAGTGTTCCTTTTTGTGTGTTGGGTCTTGTGTGACTGAATTATTAATACTTGACAAATGACAGCCATTTTGAACAGGACCCTCCACTCGACATCGATTAAATATAAACAATGCACATGTATGAGCAAATGTATTTCTACCACTGCCACAGGAGCTGCAAGCCACTTTTAGCTAAAGAGAGGGAGGCAGAGATTGTGGCTGATGGCTGGGTTGGAATTTATAGCGCTAGACAGTCACTTGGTATGCAGGAAAGGGACTGGCAAGACTGTTTTCACATAATTGTTCCATCATCATCTTCTCAGAGATATGCTTTTATTTGTAGTTTTTTTTTTGTGTGTGTGGGACAAAGAGAGGAAAGTGGCTGCAAAGGGGGAATACAGGGTGAAAATGGAATGTGGAGAATATAAGAGTGGAAATTTGTGTTTGCAAGGGAAAGAAATGAAGTGGAAAGAGTGAATAAAAGTGGAATACAGAGTATATGACAGCACTTTGTGTGTGTGGGTGTCTGCGCGTGTCCATGTGTTCACCTGTCCACGTTCACCTGGGGGAGGGGGGGGGGGGTGGCGTCGGCGCTGAGAATGAGATCAAAGGCAAACAACTTTATTGGCAGTCTCCATAATTCAGCAGCTATACCAGGGGTCATAGTCTTTCCTTTGAGGTTGAGCTGCAGAGATGAATCTTTAATGCACTCCTGCCTGGGAATAATGGATGGCACGGGCCATCTACTACCTGGCCCTGCTGCAGGAGCTAGGAGCTGGGGAGAAATGAATGGGGGTTGAGGGGAGAGTGAATAGAGGACACGCGTGGAGTGTGGACAGAGAGTGGAACAAACAAAGTGAAGGATCTGCACATGAGAAAGCGTGAGAGTGAGGATTTGTTTTTGGTTTTTAAAATATGTCAGCTCTTGTGTGTGTATATCGCTTGTCTGTATGGATACAATATGTGTGTCATGTGTGCTGGCATGCACTGCGTTATCACAGTGCTTGGCTGTTCATTTATATACATAGGCTGAATTTCCCTGGATGACAGTCTTTTCACAGCTGCATAGCTCTGAGGAGTCCTTAGGGTTGGGGAATGATTGAGCTGCACCACCCTTCCTACTGTGACCCACAAAATCCTCTCTGCCCCCTGTGGTCCCCTGGCAGTTCCGCCCCTGTCCACCTGCTCTCCCTGCACCTGGACTGGAACGGCAGTCTCACTGGCAAACTACCTCTGTCCACCTGGAGGACATATCTTCAGGACCTCCCAGGGGACGATGAACAAAGCTGCGGCACAGCGGGTAATGCAGAATTGTGGGTTTTGTGGCTCAGCACGGCAGACGATACCAGAACAAAGCTAGTGAGTTAATGTTACTGATATTCTCTTAACTACATTGTGTTTTACAGCTTCATTTCAGAAAAGGATCCTTGTTACTGCTGTTTCTTGAATAGCATTAGGCAGGTTGATAGTTACAGATGTACTTTAATACTAATTGAGGAAGGGAATTTTCTGCTCCCTCAAACATGAACATTGTCACTGTCACTATGTAGCAAGTAGAAAAATGAGCCCCAACAACCATCTACTATAGAAATAGGCCAAGTTGATGTTTATGTTGCGTTACTCATATGTTATCTTCCTTATATGCTTCTCTGTACCCATAAACAGGCCATCTCTAAGTTTAAGCACCCAATGTTTATATCCCTGACGGCCCAGATGAGCTTTAGTCCTTCTGATGTTTAGAGTGCTGTCAGAGTGGTGTCACGCACTGCACTAACATGCTAACATACTGCATAGCTGTGCCTGAGGGGACGGAGGAGAAACTATCACAGTGGAATGGCAAGAGTTTGTATTTTCCTCTCAGTGAACTAGTTTGTAGGTATATTGCATTAAATCATATCCACACAGTGCAGCTTATTTATTAAAAGTAATGTATTAAAAGGGGAATGTTATATTATTAGAGAGAGAGAGAGTCATACAGTGTTGTGAAACTGGGTCACCCGCAGCCGGAATGTGGAGCCGGCTCGTCTGAGCCGAAATGAGGTATAAAATACAAACAAATGAGCTTGCGATGCAATAAACCGAGCATCACACATTGCCCCAGCCCTTTCCCTCTTGTACACACACATACAGCCACAAGCACACACTTCACATTTCAGCTTGCACAAGATTACATCTCAGCATCTTAGTCAATCAAAACCTCCCATTCCCTCCCTCATCTCGATCTCTAACCCAGCACAGGGTGGAGGCGGGTGAGGGTGGGGAGGGTGTGGTGGGAGGAGGAGTAACAGGTTTTTAGGGTGGTGACAGAGAAAGAGAAGGAAAAGGAAAGGGGGGAAAAAAAAAACTTGCCTATAACCTGACAAGGGAGAGAGAGGGAGGGGGAGAGACAGAGAGAGGGAAACTGAGACCCTTACCCCCTGCTGTAGATCAACATACATTCCACATTCAGTGGTTGTGAAAGCAGGCAGCCGCATGGCAGCAGAATGCTCAGAATAGTGGAGGAGAGTTCATTATGGAATGACATTGACTCAGGCTGATTTGCTGAGACGAATCAGATTGCAAAATGAGACATATGCATTTTTTTCCCCCTCCTCTCTATTCCCATTCCCTGGCGTGCAATGAAATATTAACTCGTCCTGTATGGCAGCCCCTTAAATTGCATGCGCGGCTCACACAAAGGGCCCAGCAAATGTGCCATTACCTCGTTTTAATCTGAACCATTTTCTCGGCTGCCTGCCTGCTCTCGCCTACCAAGAGGACAGATTGTTGATCTGAGGGATCAAAATAGTGAACAGAAAGACAATCCTATCCTAGAGACTTAAATTCCACTCTCACCTCAATTTAAGGACACCTTTCCACTGATGAAGATCACGTCTTTCATCAAAATAAGCAGCAAAATCTGGGAGCTGAGCTGTCAATGAGCATGCAGTGACATGAGGATCTTTACTCTGCAAGGCTTGGCTCACAATGTCCCAGTGTCTGTGATTAAAAAGTAGATGATTGTTGATCATATCACTGCTGGGATCACATTGATGAGTGAAATCTGTAGTTAATCTGTATGTGACATTTCTTCTGCTTTGCTACTTGTATGTCCATCCACACTGAGCTCCACAACACAATAGAACACAAAATGCCATTATATGCAGAGTGTATGATGGCATAATTCAATTAAAAAAAATTCAGCAATAAAAGTGGAATTTCTTTGACGTTGGAAATTAGAGACATTAGAGAAAAAGGCAAAATATCATAAAATTAGCAGTGAGTGACCAATGAGTTTCTGAACATACGCATTGGGCACTGACAATGTAAAGATATACGACTGTGCTACCCATAATAAAGTCTTTTTTTCTATTTTAAACCATTTTAAAATGGGAAAAAATACTTCTCTTACTTTGTGAGTAAGTCTTCTTTGCTGACTGCTTTTCCCAAGACCAGTCAATAAGTGCCCTAAAATGACCAACCTGACCAACCCAATATAATTATATATTATATAAAGTTCAACTCATAGGAGTAACCAGTGACAGGTGTACTAGAGCTTCGTCGTTATGGTCACAATGGTAAACATACAGTTAAGGTTGTGGAACTGTCACAGTGTGGTTAGGTTTACGCACAAAAACAGCTTGGTTAGGTTTGGGAAAAGATCATGGTTTGGGTTAAAAAAAAAAAGTATTTCGTTAAGGCTAGAGGACCTTCATCGTCATGGTTACAATAATAAGCATTGTGCTGTGTCACGGTCTTGAATAAAAGAAACACTGACTCAGTTTGAAACGGGAAATGTTTCTTTGAGTCCAGTCCATTGTTTTGTCGATCCGTCCACCCCGACCTTCCAACGACTTTGTCACTCTTACTACGTCACCTGACTTCCTCTTTTGCTCCCGTCAGAATTCCTACAGCTGCTATGGGTTGTAGTAATCTGCTTGCACAGACAACCTATTGGGCTTTTTTAGGATGATAGTCTCAAAGTGACATATGTTTACATTTAAGTGACAAAACCCTCTTGTCAACAAATAATTACTGTGATTAAGAGGATGTCAGTACCTATGCATGTTTTCTTGACTCTCACGCTTTATCTTTTCCTCACCATGCTTCTACATTGGTTATCTTTCTCGGAATTAATGCTTCTACTACTTTGAAAAGGCAGTCTCGCAAAACATGCAGAAACTCTTCAAAGGATTCCCTGACTCGAAAAATTTGCATTACTTCTGCAGTTCTGTAGGATCAAGTCTGTTTCCTTAATAGATTCAAACAAGTCAGATAATTTCCTAGCAGTCTAACTTTATTGTGTTCTTATCATCTCCACGATAGTGCTACTACCACACCTCTGGTTCCCCTCCTAATGTGTCTCTCAGGGATTTTGTTGGGGCCTAATTAGCCATGTTGATGGATTGTATAGACCGTGTGCTATGCTCTTTACACAGGTTGGTGGGCTGTGGGCTGTGAGAGTCTCAAGAGTCTACGTTAACGCAGTAGTTCCCTTTCGAAGAGTGCTAGCCATTAGCAGGCCTCTCACCCATCCAACACAGGGGATTATGGGAATAAAGGTATGAGACTATGTGACCTTGCCCTCACACGGCCACTCCAGCATCAGCGCATCACATTGGGGTTGTGTGTTTGTCTGCAGCACTGTGTGTGTGCATGTCTGTGCAAGCATGTGTTTATGTTGGGTATGCATGCACTGTTCTCTCAGCTGTAAGAAAAAAAAAAAAAAAAAAAACCCCAAGGATTCACACATAAACACTTCCTCCAAGGGCAGCCCTTACAGTGCAGACCACCAATTCTCTGAGACCTGTGTGTCGTCTTTGGCAACCCGTCAAACAGGAGAACAACTGAGATCTGAAATAATATGAAAGCTCACCTCACTGCATACTGAGACACTGACATTCTCCAGTGAGCTGAAATTTCAAGGGAGACGATAGAGAATGGGGAATTGCACCTCAGACTACTCAGCAGGAAGTCGTATTCTATCTTTTGATCTGTCTCTATCAACCTATCAATTAACATTGAAACAATCCCATGGAACCCGACAGCCCTGCAGGAGCTTCATAGCACTCAAAGCCTCACTGTAATGTTAGCTTGTGAAAACACTACGAGCTGACAATGGGCTATGTGCAGGAAAACAGGTGAGAAGACTGAAATGAATGCCCCCTTTTTTTTTTTTTTCTTCCCTCCATTGATGTATCATACCTGCTGCTGGATAATGTGACCTAGCAGCAGATGATTTCTGTCACTACTGATCTGTTGCTCGGAGCCCTTACACTCTGCTGCTAGCGACTCTATTTAAGGTGAATGCTATACAACCATCACCTGCAGAGATGAACCGCAGGTGAGCACATCATTTACAAAGCATTAGGTTCTCTCCCTCTGTTTCTATGCCCCCCCCCCAACACTGCTATTCCATTTCTAGCTCTCTGTCACAATTATTCTCGTCTTTCGTATCATTTTTCACACCACACAACACTACACCAACACCATCAAGTGCGTGCCCAAACGCAGATGCTGACATGCAAATACTATGTTGCCTGGTACAGATGGTGGTTGCACCGGTAACCAGCAGAGGGAAACAAAGCGCTATCATTTCCCTCAGTGCAGCTGCTGTCATGGTGGCCCTCATCTGCTGTTGTCATGCAAGCAACAAGCATACCATTCAAGGTCCCTCATTGTCCTCCACCCTCAGAGCTATGTTTTGGGAGCTTGTTAATGATTTCAATCAATATGCGCAACAACCAACGCACAGAGCATTTAAAATGAAAATTATCGTTTGATATTCTCTATATAAGAATAAAAAGGATGTTAAACAGTTTTGTCAGACAATATTAAAAGGGTCCGACTCAACGAAGGTGTATTATGCTGCCCAGCAGTTTAAAACTACATATTACGTTGAGGGGAGAGCCTGCACTCTGCATCATTCACTCCTGCCCACAGTAAGCAGTATAGAGGTACAGGTGATCAGTCTCCAGTCCAAAAGCTTATTCTGCAATGCATTTAAAATGAATCAGACCAGAACGTGTGAGATGGAGAGACCCATTTATTATAGTTATCTGCACAATAGTAGAAAAAAAGATTTTTCTTTCAACCTTATCATTTTCCTCCACAATTTCTTTCTTTCTTTTTTTTTTTTTTTTACACTGGACGTACTTTGCAAGATCACTGAAAAGGAACATTGTGTGTTGAAGTGACTTGACCTGTGACCTTGTGATTTGGGCAGCATTAGAAGAGGAGGAAGAGGAAGCTCGATTAATGTTCCCCCTGTCACTGGCTTCATTTAAATAGTGCACATCATCGGAATACATTATTCATACAATCAACTTGCTAATCATCTCTTACGGAACATCATCTAGGGAATGGCTATTTTTACTTTGCTCATTTTGATGCCTTGTTTTCATTCACTTCCAGCTGAGCAGAGAGTGACAATAATAACAATTAGGTAGACGCACAGAAAGTAATGGGTGATATGAGCATCAAGGAAGAGAACAAAATAATAGCATCAGATTCTAATAGAATGCAATACAGAGCGACAATACCCACTCCCCCTCAGAAATACCAATGAGTTGAACACTGAAAGCTTATTAAAAGTAATACCTATCACAGAGCTGTTAGGTGTTCTCTTTATTGCGTCCACCCTGTATGTAGAGACACTTTTATTCATTTGATGTTCATCCTATCTGGCTCAACAGTGAGGGGCAGAATGTAAATTACCATCTAGACCAAAATTTCAGAGATAGCCAGAGTACTTTGCAACTAAAACCTCAGACAGAAAAGTGAAGAGTTTCGGTAGGTGGACTAATACGTTACGACAGGTGCCAATGTCCATCATATCACCGTGTTGATATGCATGCTGCTGCTGTAAGCCAACATGTCAGGCCCAGGCTTCCATTGCAGCCCCTGTACAGCTGACCAATCACTCAGCGTTGACAGGTTAAAACGGCGCTTTAAGCGGGATAGACAGTGTGGCTCAGTTACAACGACATACAGTACACTGTTTAAACTTGAAACAGTCTTTTGATAACAGCAACATCAAAGCTGTGTTCAGTGTCATTCAAGACAGCTTTGCAATGATCAAGGTGGATCTTGTTGGACTATGTTCATAAACGAGGCTACACAAACACACATCATATAGTCTTTAGAAACTTGACGAGACATACTTGTAGCGGAAGGATCCTGTTGAAACTGTGGAACAAAAGCTCTGTATTTGTTGGCAAAGTAGAAGTCAAACATGCAGTATTACCGACAAACTATTTCTTAGTCCTGATTGTCTTTAATCATTTATTTCTGAATTGTTATTTCTTCATTCCATTTGTTTCTCTATGGTTGGTGCCAGAAGGTGGAATACTCATTAAATCTTACTGATGGGGGAAGATGCTGGGTTCATGCTATTTTGCATTTCAAACTTGTTTGATGTTTTCATTTCTACTCGGTCACTATGTTTTTTTTGTTTTCTTTGTATTTTTTTTAACATTCTGATTCCCTTATTCGTTATATTTTTTTTCAGTAGGCAAAAGATTCATATGAAGGCTTAAAACAGGCTCTGTGCGGGACAGATAGCAGAAGGAATTAACAGCCATTTCACGCTAGCACCTCGGTGGCCGAGCAGGGCACTAGGAGAAGGAAGCAGCTTGGGTGCAGCCAGGGCACTGACGGCCCCCGAGACACTCTGTAATTGTACTACTCTGAAGAGCAGGTAGGTGTGCAAATTACCAAATGTGCCGTGTAAGCCCATTTCAGCCAGCTCAATCATCGTCAAGCATTTCCAAGTTTTGAGCAGTTTCATTTTTGGTTCATTTCTGGATTCCTCAGTGTCATGAATGGAGCAGAATTTCTCTGTTAAGATTAAAATACTACAGAGATGAAATGTAAGATGTGCCCTAGCTCTCTCTCCAGTGAACATTTTATTTTGAAAATACCAAGTAAATCACTTCCTGACTTGCATTAATAAACTTCCTTTGAGCAAAGGAAATTTCTATATTTAACTACTGTATGTATAGATATTTTGTTAACATGATGACCTGGAAAATTAAAAAAAAAAATTATACATACAAGAGCATAGGTTTATTTATACCCCTTCAATTAAATATGAGTGATAGAACATGTTGTCTACGTAGAAAAGGTGGAACGATTTCTTTAGATGTCGACCAGCATTATATTTCTCTTCACATTCCAAACCATCTTGTATTTCACTTTGCCTCTGTCCAACTTTTTAGCGACAGAAATTCCTTCCCTTTGATGTATTGCCTTTATATAAGAAAGTGTCAAACCTGCAGGAATGTGAAGGATTGCAGGGCGACCTGGGAGTGCCGCAGGGTGGGCAAAAAATACCAGCTGATGTCACTCGGGCTTCCGCTAACAGAGCTGCAGCCACTGTAGGTGGCGTCGGGGTTGGCGACCAGAGACAGAACAAAGGAAACACTGACCCCTGAGTGTGTGACATTAAGGTGACACTACAAAACAGGGTAGACGGTACACAGAGTAGGCCTGGCATTGAGCACTGTGATTTCTATCTGGCCTCTCCAAACATTCGCTGTCATCCACAGGCCACTTGTCGGGCAGGTGCCAGGACATCCAGGGCACAGGTCCTTTAAGCTGTCTGGTGTGGGGAGTAATGCTGACTGAGCAAGGGTTGGAGGTGAATAGTTCACACCACTGACCCAGAGCACTGGAACATTACCAAGGTCCTTACTCAAGGTAAGATCATTTAGAGTTAGTTTCTGTATCCAGCACCCTCAGTGCTGTGTAATATTAACAAATGTCACCTAAATTAAAGTAAAATACATAGCATTTTGGTTAAATGTGCATTTTACCTGTGTATTGTGGTTGGAAGTCAATGGCATATTAGAAAGTTTTGAGAGAGACACTTTGAGAAATATGCTTATTCACTTTCTTTTGGCAAGTTAGATGAGAAGATTGATGCCATTCTCATGATCAGTTAACATGAAGCAATACAGTATGTATCTATTTGCCTGCCAGGCTTGGTTCAGTGTTGCACAGCAGCATACAGGCTACTTTGATCTTGTGTGCAGATGGAGGAATACACCATGACTCCACAACAGGTACACAGAGGGGGCCCATAAAGAGACTGACAGGGCCGATAAGAAAACTTTATGGATTTTTTGACGGCTCACCAATGCAGCAGCACACCAAGATTTGTTCTGGCATGACCGGCACTGCATTTGCCATCTCCACATATCCAGGGGCATAATTATATGTAAGGTTGATGTCTTAATACTAATATCCAGTACTTGCATTCTGTCTATACTGTGTGGACAAAATCTTATTTTTTTTCCCAAATTGAGTGACATCTAAACACACAGGATTCTTGCTCTGACTTGATATGCAGCAGGTTCTGTAGGCCACCAATCAAGTGGCTCACACAAGTTTCTGTTTCTCCATTACATTTTCACCCTGCTTTATGGCAATTCTTTGAATTTGCTTCGTAACATGACTGTATACCAAATGAGACGACATAGTATTATGTCAGGAATGTGGATTGGTCATTATGTACAATACATCGTACAGTACATTTATATTGGAATAATTCTACACAAATTTCTGGCTTTAAAACTAATCCTCCCCAAATATATAAATTAGCATATAAGCAAATTAAATGGTTTATTTAAAGGAAAATGATTTTACTTTACCAAATTATGATTTGTATTTATTCATTCTTTTGTCCCTGTAGATTTTCTGCTCTTTGGGGTCGGATATTCTTCATGTTCCTCATCCTATTTTTCATCTATAAACCTGTCACAGTGAGACATTACAATAGAATTACTGCGTCAAGTCATGTTGCTTTGATGGCTGAACAAATGCCTTGGCAATAACAACAAAGGATAGGAACCAAAATGAGAGAAAAAAAATACACTTACTCCAGTGGCCACATTCCGCCACATTCTGTGGCTATGAGTGTCACTCAAATGACGCTCTGTTTGGAGCGCTACGGTGGCCACCAGCATCTATGGCGAGGAACGTACCTCAACTGTAAAATTGGGCAGGCATGTTGACCGCGAGCTTCCGCTTTGGCCTTTGCTCCTCAGTATTCAGCCACCCAACCAGATCAGAAGCAACACCGTCTCCTCCACTCATCTCACAGTAGAGAGCCTCTCTGCCCATTTCACTCAAGTGCTCATGGTCCGCAGTGCACCGATAAGACAACCTGTTGACGTGTGGCACCTAACTCTATGTGTCATGGTCTAGAGTGTTTTTCATTCTGTGCCTGTCACTGTGGTGGGTGGCCAGTTGCTACACTTGATTTGTTCTCTGAGCGGACAGAGATACTTCTGCTGTGTTGTTGAACAGAAAATGGAAAAAGAAAAGCGCTGAGATTCTCCAACATCCAGTAGGTGATTTTATTTATTTATTTAGCAAAATTGACCAAAATGCATCCCCTGTCTTGTTGACCTGCCACCCCCCTCAAAGAGTGCAGAGGCAGAGGGGTTGTTTGGCTGAATATGTAAGTATAGTCTGCCTGATTCATTGATCCTTTATCTGACTGAGGTTTGTGCAAGTTATAATCTATGGTCCCGACCATGGCTCAGAATTATCAGTAGCCTAACTGTGCTGTGATAAATCCATGCCGCTGTATGTGGTGTTGAAGTAGCAGACAGATTTGTAATTGTGCCTTTTTCGCTCTGTCCCACCTTTCCGTCACCTTCATCTTGGGTCTATAGTATTTTCAAAACTATAGAGTATAAACACTCAATTCTATTCCATAATTTATTAATTTATGATGAAAGTGACAGTAGAAACGTGTGGTTGCAGTATTCCTATTACATTTCTTTAATATCTCTATAATCATTCAGTAGTGTCTGTGCTGCAAAAGACAATAATTACAGTAGAGAAGAAAATTAAGTGGATAAAATGGAGTAGAAACTTCACAGTTAAGGTTAAGGCATCCTGCAACAATGTCGTTTGAGAGGTGTACATGGGTTTGTGCGTTGGTCGGTGGTGTGGGAGTAGTGGGGTACTCAAATTGGGCCACTCCCCCCTGTTAAAAAAATAACAAATCACCCACTGCTAACAGCAATCTATGTAAGAGTGTGACTGCTCTAGCTGTACTTTGACCCGTCACCCAAGCACAAGAGTAATGAATGTGGACTTGTAGGCCACCGTAGACAGACCACTGGGCACAGGGACTAAAGATGAATAGTCAGTTCTACTTGAGCTTTGTCATGTGTGAAATCCTGGACTTTTCTTCATATTTTCCTATTTTAAAGCTCCTACTGCTTGTGAAACACACACAGTCTTTTCCACTGGCATTAATTGATCTGGGAATACAATAAAGTCACTACAAATGAAAACACAAACATAGGACAGCAGGCATTTAGGACTTCATCCCTCATCTACTGAGGGAGCCGAATCAACCGGGCTCTTATCTAAATGTTGACATTTGAACTTGCGAGTAATATCTTGAGGAATTATGGGTTTAAGCCGCCCTTAATGGTCGAGCCGATGGATCGGAATCAGCAGTCATGCTGTAGCAGCAGACGTGCTGCCCCTAGAAACACAGAGAAGTGGAGAGGCTTGATGAATAATATATCCAAAAGGGAAGGCGATATGACAGCAGGAAATTAAACACACTAATACTGGGGACGGAGGACAGGGCGATCAGGACTTAATTAAAGACTTTGAGGAGTAGAGGGCATGATTTAAGGCCAGAGATATACTACTTTCCTGCTGACATCAACGACGAGCTAAGGATTATGGGGCATGGCAACTGGGTGTGTTTCGGGAGACCTTGTGCCCTCTTATGACTCCCATAATGAGCTGCTATTTCTGCTGTGGGATAATTACCACCATACACATGTTAACATGATGTAAGTGTCTGGAGAAGAGACAGTTTTCTAATAATACATGTGTTGGCAATGAGCTCTCACACAGACCTCTGTTGTTTAAACACAAGACCTCTTAGAAGAAACTAAACAGAAATATATTCAGGGCTTTCTTTTTTCTTCATGAGCAAAGCTCTGCTGTTTAATTATGTGTAGTACCAGCATCTTTCTTAGTAGAACATTCCTCTTGTACAGTAGCTATTTAATAGAGATGCACTACACATGACAGATGTTGGGGTGAAGCAGACAATCGCTCAGAGAAACTACAGGTACAATCTATTACACAAGAGAAATGAAAGAAAAGGGAAATAAAAACTCTACTACTCTCCCTCAGCTTTTAACAGCTGCATCATACATCTCTCTTGGGTGGGAGCACTGAAAAGACGACTCAGGTGCTATTCATCTTTGGATGACATGTTTATTTTTATTTACACTTCCCGTCCGGTTATTCAAGCATAATTTTATTAGCAAATGCACATCTTTGCCATGGTGTGTAGAGCCTGTGTGTTTGTATTTACTGTACACGGTGAGGTTTTCATCAATTGACCTCATCTAATGACTCTGACATTAGGAGACACAGGTTTTCACAACCTTTTTGCACAGGACCACAGATGCTGAGTGAAATCATCTTCACCGAGAGGAATTCCAATGATACACACCCTGGATTTTATCATGAATCACCGCCATGTTTATGTATTACCTTGTGCTACATTAATAATAAATAGTAGTAGTAGCAGTGAAAAAATATGAAAGAATAGGAGTACTGAGTTCTATCCTGCTGTGATGATTTTTGGCAAAAACTAATACCATTTTTTAAAATTCTTTTCACTTCACTGATGTTTCAGTATCTCATCTGCATGTCAAGTTTTACTATTTTTATTTTGTGGAGCTCTAGCAGTGGATCTCCAGTCTTTGAAATGCTTTCATTTGAGGTTGCAATGAGCTGCTGTTGATACTGATTAAGGTTTTGTTAAACAGTTAATTTTTTCAAAGGTGAATGGTTGTTGCTGCGGCACTCATTCAGGATGACTCAATAAGTCCTCATAAACATTGGACGATATTCTTGTCAAAGCAGACATAATGCCATTTTGAATTCTGAATTAAGCAACTAGGAGCAATCAACAAATGAAATAGGAACTGATGCTGATCTCTCTCATTCAGCTCTCCTCCTGTTCCACATAACTTACGCCCAACTGCTTCTCTTTCTCTGCACCTCTCTTTCCTACCTTCAGCCCCCCCCCCCCCCCCCCCCCCCCCCAAAGATAGTGAATGTAAGGTTGATAAATGGAGCTAATTGTTTTATGGCATGGCTGGCCTGATGCTGGCAGCGCAATCAGGCTGAATGAGGAGGCCTTGGGGAGGCCATTACCCTTCCCATTGTTATAAAGGACAGGAGGACGCGGCTAGGCCAGTGCACTCTGGAGGGACTGGGTCACTGAGAGAGACCCTCTGGCACTGTGGCAGCCTCTGAAACGCATATCTACACGTACACCCGTGTGCAAGTGAAGGTTTATGCTGTTCAACTCGTCCACTTGCCATTTTCACAACAATGCTTTCTTCAATACGGCAGCAGCGTAAAATCATGATTTAACCAGCTTTGTTTCATTGAGTGTCCGTAATTTCCAGAATCCACAATCTCATTCATAGTTACAAATTTAAACCTGTCCTAATCTATATTTTAATATTTACACTGGATCAAATACATGTGCAGACAGCTGATTTTAGTAAAAAAACAAAACAAAACAAACTATGATCAACCCACTGTTATCTATTTGCCCACATCTGTTTATTATTTATTAATAAGTGCTATTATTATTACCAATGAGCTACTAGACACATGAATTTCCCCTAATTGATAAATAAAGTATCTATCTATCTATCTATCTATCTATCTATCCCTCCATCCAGTCGTCCAGCACCAAATCACAAACAGACAAAGTTAGTCGTCAAAGTTAGTCCTAAATCGTCCACACCAGGGCCATGTGTTGTTACAGAGGGTTTTGAAGAGTCGCACCAATGATTCCGTCTAGCAACAGGGTCGGCTATATACAGTTGACTGTATGGCTCTCCAGTCATACAGACATCTCCATGGATATATGCAGGTGCATTTCACAATTGCTTGTTATATGGTCATTAATGGCAGTGGGGTCAGTTAAAAATCATTACTTGATAGAATTTTTTTTGACCAACTTTTCATTATCTTTTGATCAGCTAAACAAATTAATTCAATATTTCACTTGAAATACTCCCCTCCACTGTTTTTACACACAGTTTGAATTTGAGCCAAAGAAAACCTGAAGGTAAAACATGAGGTTCATAAAAAGTTGATATGCTTAACTGAGATAGAAAACTTGGCATAGTGATAAACAGAACATGTGCTACAGTGACTGAACTCGTTTTTTTTTTTTTTTTTTTTTTTCCTTCCTCTCGAGTAAATGTGGGATTTCTGGCAGTGTAGACACAGCTCACAGCTGCAGTCACCTGGGACACACCTCCTCCTCACCTCCACTGCTTACTCACTGATTCACATGTGATGAATGCTGCATTTTATGGAACACGTCAATAAAGTAATGTGATGTGCAAGGACAGTGTTTCTGCTGCTTATTTGATTACACATCCTTGCATAATCTCATTGGAGCCCCTCTTCTGATGGAAATGGATGTTAATTGGTATTGTCTCTTGTCCCATTTTTGGAAATTTCAATAAAAATTTGTGCAACAACAGAAATATACTTGCTGTGCTCTGTTACTGTCAACACTGACTCCACAGCAGCCATCTGTCTGCGCTCCAAAGGCCCTGCCTGAACTGTAGCAGTGCACAGCTCCACTGCCAAAATACAGCATCACTTGGCAGCAATGGAAAACACTGCTCTTTCAGTTTATAGCCAATCCGAACTGGGGTCAGGTGCTGCATTACCTGGACAGTAAAGAACAGGGACCAGGCTGTGGACCTGCTAGGACAATGAGGTTTTCTGGGTGATAGTACACTTGTATTCCCTGCCCAAACACATTCACTCTCCAGTGAAAAGAGGAGGTCTGGTCACAGCGAGAAAATGCGGAGGCCCTGGAGTGACATTTAACTGGTCATTTGATGAAGACATAGGTAGCACACGATATTCAGAGGTTTTTGGGAGAACGAGATGGGCAAAATGAATTTTTTTCCTCACTGTGTCTAATCAGAGTGTGTTTCCTCTCAGTGCTTTAGCAGAATGTGAACCACCATGCCAGTATTGGCACATACTGGTGCCCAGAGCCTGTACAGAAGGAGACCTCAACTGCCTGTGGAGAACTGAACAGGGAGAGCCACAGGTAGTGGTCTGTTCAGTCATGTACAAGACAGATGTTGGCCATTGCGCCTTTATCACTGTCAGCGTTGACATGAGGGCAGGCGAAATTAGCAGAACTGACAGAAATTAGAAACAACTGCACCGATTTATCTGATTACGGTCAGGTGCTTGTTGGTGGTTTGAGGGTTAATGTGGCTCCAAAAACACGTAAAAGTAAATGAATTTGAGGTATACTAAAGCTGGCAGCAAAGAAAACTTGAAACACCAAAGAACAACCTTGCAGTAAGTGAAACTAGCACTAAGCTGAACTTTTACTCCTTATTATGGACAAAATTCCAGTGTTTCGCCTGTTTCTCTTCTTCTTCCTCCTCCTCTTGTGTTTTATAGCTTACACTGACTACACATTTGCATTACTGCCCTTTCAGCAGGAATGTATCACGTCACCTGCCTGCTCATAACATTGCATTCTAATGCATGTGCTCGTTGAGCGCAGCTAAACAGGGATTTATAATGCCACTAGAGGTCAAAATCTCCACAGGGTACCATAAAATTTGTGATGAAGGTGTAGTAAGTTAATACCTTTAAGTACCATAACATCACCAAACGCAGTGCAATTCTCACACACACACACACACACACACACTCTCTCATTGTGAAATATGTTCTAGTGTCCCATTTTGGTGTTGAGGTTAGATTATTATATATCAAATACTGTTCTTTGCCATTTCACCATGAGTCCTCAGAGTTTCTGACATGATTAGCTGTTTCATTTAACCGATTCTTGATTTTTTTTTTTTTTTTTTTTTTCACGTTCTGTTCCCGTTTCTTGTCAGACAGAAAATAAATGTCTCCTTCCCCAGTTGTGGTCATGTCCTCATCTACTTACAGTTGCTGCAGAACAATGATTTTGGATTTAACCATGGTAATCTCTCCCCTCAGAGACATCTGAACAAGAACATTTTCTGTCCCATTTTGGCATTGTGTTTCGGCTCTCTCTTCCAGCAGAAATGTGTTCCACTGTCCTTCCAGCTTGGTCATTAATGTTTGTGTAAGGCTCAGTTCCACCCCTGTAAACCCAACACACAAAGTGCTGCTGCTGCTGCCAAGAGAAACACAAGTACACCACCTTTTCTATAGCGCACCAACAGCGGAAATGCTGAGTTCCTTCCAGCTGTCGCTGCCTATCCAAATCAAGGCCGCACTTTCCCTCAATGCAGCTTTCTTCAATAACTGGAGCCGATTACAGCCATAGCTCATCAGTTTCACAATGGCAGTGGATATGAAGGGAGTTAGTTTGTCAGAGGGCAATCAGTGCCAAATGGAGCCTCTTCACGCTTTGGTTCACCCTTGCCCATTAGTTAAACATGATTGTCTCCTTCCCCTAACAAGTCCCCAGCACCCTTTGGCACTGAAAACTCACTGTGCAAAGAAAGAAACCTTTTGAAAACAGTAGGCTTACTGATGTGTGATACATGTGCAAATAATAATTTCAAATGCATAAATAAGAAAATATGTAATGGTTAAAACATACATCTTTCAGCTTGTTAAGGCCTCCTTTGCCTGTTCATCTTCTTCAATTTTCATTTCTGCGGAGCTGGAATTTAGCTGTGGAGTAGAAAATCCCCACACACATGGTGGACGCAGGAGCAGTACAAATAAACTTAATAGGGTCAGATGCAATGAGTTCAGAACCGAGATCTGGTAATAGAAATGATCTCAGATTGAGTTTAACATATAAAGAAAGTCATTGCAACAGCATTTTCTTTGTCAGACAAGTCACGAACAGTTGTCAGCCATAAGTACAACCGAGTGTGAATTTCCACTGAAAATGTCTGTATTATGTTAGTGGGTAGAGGTAATTATCGATGGCTCCTCTCCCTGTAGACTGATAAGGTGGCCGGGCTGACAGATGGATTGCTGTGCTCTGCATATCTGGGGTTGAAAACATTGATCTCTGGGATTAATGCTGGCCCCAGTGGAGTTGATGGCAGTCAAATAGTGTTTCTGTAATTATACATTTACATGGGGCTACTATCTTGAAAGGTGCTGACAATCGCACTTTAATGTTGCACAGCCTCTCAGGTAGGAAAACCCCCCCCTTCACTTATTTTAATATTACTTTACAAGATGAAAGTGACCAAACCATTCTTCATAAATGGAATGATTTAAGATATTACGAAAAAGATTTACAGAATCTTTTTGTCTCCGACCACATAAAATTTACGATCTCAGGTGAAAACTCAGCACTATACGCTGGCAGCCAAGAGGCGACACCCAATCGCTGTTTTATTTTATAGTCGAAATGGTTGCTGATATATTGATAAGTTCACCAGACTGTTATTTAAGCTGACCTACCTGAATCAAAACATAAATTTGTCAGGCTCATTCATATCCTTTTCCACCTAGACCCCAAAGGATTTTAAGCCACGTGACTTCCTGGCCATTGCAACAGACAGCAAACATCAAAGAGATGGTTTTCGCAAGCCAGATACCGTTATTATAAAACTGGGTTTGTCTGGAGTGAATGCAGGGATCAGTCCAGGAGAGTTTGTAATCAGCACAGAGCAGGTGCATTTATCCTTTCTGTGAGGGTAGAATGAAGCTGTTGGTAGTCTGTGGCTTTAGATCCTCACATGGGGGTTGGGGAATGCTTTGATAATTTGCAAACTGGCCTGAGATATAGGAATTGCAACAACTGACTGCCTCTTTCGGAAAAAAGCTGAAAATTCACTTTAGTTGTCTCATTTTAAAAGTAATCTACATAATTATAATAAATTATAAACAAGCCAGAGCAGATATTTGTTTCTACAGTGTATGTGTCCGATTGAATGAGCGTGAATGTAAGACACATTCTTAACTCAATTAAGATGGAGATAGTTTGGTGCAATATGAATGCAGCAGAACTGTTGCTCATGATGTACCGGTTGAATAATTGATGTTGGTGTTTGCTTCTGTTAATTGGCAAAGGGGCAGCTAACACTGATTCCTGTGAAGGACAATGATGCAGTGGCTAAAGATAAGCCCTCTCAGTAATTACTATTGACATTGTTTTAAAGGTAAGCCATGAAAGAGTTCCTGTGGGGTTTTGGTCTTTTCCTTTCTCAACAATTATACAACAGAAGCAAAAAAGATCATTTCAGTTAAACAACAAGAACAAGAGTCAGAATAAAAGAGATTTACAAAAAAAAAAAAAAAAAAACATTTTTATAATTTGGTCACTGCACTTGTCAGTACAAATTCCTCCTGAACTCTTCAAAAGCAGCCAACAAGTCGATAAATAGATAGATCCGGAATGAGAATGAAGTTAAACACAATTCACTAAGACTAAATGTTAAAAGCAGTGGCGATATTAGACTCTGGAGGGACCAGCGAAGTAGCCCATCAAAGCCCATGGACTATAAACTAATTTTCATCTTTCTTTAACTGAATATTTGCTCAGGAAACAGGCTCAGGAAAAACACAAAAGTAACATGAGAAAACAAACCAAAGAGTCTACAGCCATGCTGGCAGATCTGTGAGGCGTAATTTAAGCACAGCAGTGCTTTGAGCAAAATGCTAACATTAGCACGGTAACACAGTAAAGTGGTTCATAGTGACAGTGCTAACATGATGATGTGTAGCAGGTATCATGTTTACCATGTTCGCCATATTAAGAATTTCACATGCCAACATTTTTATTATTAGCAATCAACACCAAGTACAATAATGCTATTTGTTTTGCAAGTATTTATAAAACAAAAACCAAAGCAATGAACAAAGTAAAGCCTGAAGATGGAACCAAAGTAAAGGTCAAGGGATCTTTGGCTTATTGCTGTTGTTAAATTTCACCACCTAAAGCTCAGTGCAAAACTTTGAAATTAGAATTTCTAAGAGAAGAATATTAAAATATGCTGAGCTGAAGTTTTACTGTGGTACAGGCGTCGCTGTTTAGCACAGTTCAGTCTCTCAGTGCCATGGCAGCCTGGTTTGATGCGTCACTTGCTGTATTGCCCTCTTGAGGACACCTGTGTTGTCATGTAGTTGTCGATGCGCACTGATTAGCAAGGCCTATTGTAGCAATCCACCCTGCTATTCTGGTAAAGAATAATTTAAATGTATTTGTGTGCATCTCTGTGTCACACACAGTTGAACAGAATCCATCTGGAGTGTTTGGTCATTATGTTGTTAAATTTCTGTTGGGACGAGCAGAGCATCTTTGCACCTGGGCTTGAGGTAGGCTGCAGCCCACCGAGTGATGGGAAACTAGGAGGCAGTGAACTGAAGTGACTCACATCACATTCAACTAAAGGGCCCTTTCCTGTCAAGCTTGATTTACCATCATCTATCATCCTGCTGTAGAGATAGGTAATGCCACTTATTCTACCCAATATGCATGTATCAGACCAAGTGACAGAAAATAGTAATCAAGGCTTGCTAAAAGACATCACAGCAGTGTTTACTTGCCCTAAAGTATTGCTCACATCAGAGGGAGCATGACTGGAACAGGCAGTTGGGGAGGCATTTCGGGCTGATGCTATTCACAACCGAGGGGGCTAAAATAAATTGATATTGTCCCAACATTTTTCTTGATTGTATTTTGTTTATGTTTGCCTTTGGACCTGCACCATTAACTCATTGTCCCTGTTATTATGGCGCAATACCACTGCCGTGTGTGAGGCATATGCTTCCATCAAACTCTCATTAACCTTGTGTCTGATTATGTCCTGCGTGGTGAGATAACTCTCTGAGATTCCCCCTCGCACAACAGAGTGGCCATTTACAGCCTGATGATGATTAACACTCCAAACAAACAGTTGCCCTCCAGGCTGAGCTCAGACAACTGTGACTGCTGTGTGGTCCTCAGGTGCAAAAGAAAACAAAAGTGATGTACAATGTTTCTATATTTTAGTCCTCAAAGTCAAAAAGATAATATAATTTTTTTTTTTTTAAAGTAGGCTTCTTTTATAACATGTGCGGAGCAGATCCTGGTAAATCTAAAGGACAATGTTTGACATTTTGGGAAATAAGCATATTTTCTTTCTTGCCATGACTGAGATGGGAAGATTGATACTACTCTCTCTATCTCTCTGCAGGCAGCTGACTAAGTTAGCGTAGCTTAGCACAAAGACTGGAAACAGGGGGAGTTAGCTTGGTTATGTCCAAAGGTGATACAATCTGTCTACCAGCACCTCTGAAGGGAACTTCCCAAAATGTCAAACTCCTCCTTTAACTCTATAAGGTTCTTATTGCCTCTGGCTTTACCCGCAATACACATGGTAACTATATTGCTCCTAATCTGACCCTTTTCACGAATGTGACACTGGTACACCTCTGCTGCTTAGTACTATTTGTCAGGAAATAACCAAAAAATCTGTAGGTCATGCCCTGAATGAGCTACAAGGACAAGCTTGTTCAACTGCCTCTATCTGTGCTTTGCTTCACAAAGTCAGGGCCATATGTCTTTGTCGGAGACAAATTGTTGAACATGAATCGGCTTTGTTTCTTGCACACCTCAAAGTATTTCTTAATTATAGAAGTATATACAGCTTTAATATCCAGAAGTGTTCACCTCCTATGATAATACCTCTTGACTTCATGAGAAGATAAGCTCATCCCATGTGTGTATTCGCAACTTCAGGTGCTTCAGAGTGCAGCAGCCAGGCTTTTGACAAACGATAAATGAAGAAAGCGTATCACCCGCATTCTGGCTCAATTACATTTGCTTCCTGTACTCCTCAGAATGCTGTTCAACATCCTCCTGATCGCACTCAAAGCCCTCCATGGCCTGGCTGTCTCATATTTCTGATCTTATACCACTGTACTCTGCACAAAGATTACTGATCTATTGCTCATATTATGACGAGTACGGTCTAGACCTGCTCTGTTTGAAAAGTGCCTTGAGATAACTTCTGTTGTGATTTGGCGCTATATAAATCAAAATAGACTTGACTTGACTCTTAAATGTCCCACAGTCCAGACTCCAAACAAAGGCAGGGGCCATGCTTTTCCTGTTTTAAATCCAACTTTATGGAACGGCCTCCCGCTCACTGTCAAATCAGCTAAGTCTGTACCACTATTTAAGAAACTTTTAGGATAGGATTTTTTTTTCCTTTTTAAAGGTTGTTATGGTTAAGTGTTGAGTTTTATGCATTTTTATTATTAATTGTAAAGCACTTTGAAACAGCTGTTTTGCATAAAAGTCTTAGCCTGTGCATAGGCTGGTCATCTAAAAAATGTCCAGACCAAAAAAAAAGTCAACTTTAAAATGCAGTTAAATGATTCTACCACGATGCAAAGAAAAGTAGCTTATAGACTAAAGGGCATTTTTTAACTCGCTCGATGAATTTACATTTTGAAAAAAATCCCATAAAAAGAACTGCTGTGTCACACTCAGTGGCATTTCCTCATATTTGGATTTCCTCCCCTCTCGTGATTCACAGACGGCCTGTGAAGAGGTCCATTAACACTAACCAGAGAGAGGGAGGCTGAGATGAGTTTTAAATGCTATAAGACGGAGACTCATCTATTTTCATCGAAGGGCAAGGTGTAGAAGGTCAACAATTACACAGCTAGCGGTGGGTCTTACTCCCTTTCCCTCAGAGAGCAAGTAAGTCATGTGTGTATGCAAAGTCCGAGTTGATGAAAATTAGCAATTTATGCCAAACCATTTAAAAGTTTAATTGACATCGATAAATGGGGTGAGGGTCCTCCAAAATGGTGGGCTATCTGTTTGCATTCATTATAGGTCTAATAAAGTTTGCTGACGTGCCAGCATGTGATTAATATTTGTTTTAATTTCATTCAAGCTCTGAGTTAACACGCAGCAATCAATATTTAATGTTTTCAGTGAATATTTATAATTGCACTGTGAGAGAGTAATTGGTTAGCAGCACAATGGCCCAGATTCTCTCGCCGTGTGAGAAAGGAAAAGCAAACATTTCATATCTCATCTACCTCATTGAAAACAGAGCAGCGCTGCAAATGTTTTTTTTTTGTACGAAGGCATCAACATATTGAGGAGGTTGTGTTTGTGCTTAAGCAGGAAGTCATGCAGAACATTGTAACGCAAGTATTTGTTTGTTGAATTGGAGTCTTAATGCAACACATTCTGTCAGTTCATTGGCCAAACTATTATATCAAGGTATTTTTTTCTGAGGGACACAAACAATAAAAAACACACACAATATCCTCATTTAGATTTTCATCCCATCGTGATGTACTGCATGTAATGTAATTGCTTTTAAAGCATCAATAACTGTGTTTTCTTTTTTTTCAATAGCCAACAGAGAGATTTTTTTTTTCCTATACTCTGGCAGCAGTCCAGCTAAGACTTCCTGATGAAATGGATTTCATGCAAGGAGAACTTTGGAAGATGAGCTGACTTTACAGTTTTACTCGATGTGAAGTTGCCCTCAGAGTCCAAGGTTAAGTGAGGCGAAGGGAAATGAAGTGAATATCGCCGTATTGTTTGTCTCTTAAGATTTAGAGACGAGGGGGGCAGGATGACATTAACTTCTGAGCTGTGGGCAGAGCAAACCGAAATTTAGAATGTCTCCATGTTAGATCAATGATCAATTGCCATCACAGAAAACTGCAAATTAAATGAATAACAAGAATAAACACGTTGATCTTTGCGTTGAGTTTAAGCCATCTGACACCAGCATTAACATCTAAATCATAAAATATAAATCATATTTTTTCGTTATTTATCTAAAGACACACATACTCCACTAAACATTTTAGGTTACAAATAAGACTTAGTACTTGCGTAGCCCAGATGCTAGGATCGGAGGGGAGCAAAAACAAATGGCACATGGCTGCTGTTGAGAGGTGACAGACATCTTGATGAGTGTTGAAAAAATCTTCTTCCCTCTGACTCAGTGCTTAATTGTAGCATTAAGATAAAAAGTCAAGTCATGTTTGGATTACACGACTAATCTGTCATTTATTTCTTACCTCTAAATGTTTTTATAATGTTCATCCTCAGCAGGAAACTAATACTTTTCTTACTATCATCTACTGCTATCATCTTCTTATGTACCATAAAACAGGCTACTATGTGACAGTACTTTAATTCTTAATCTCTAATAAGATGATCTGTTCTTGATGATTGCTTGAGGGTCATAGAGAAATGGAGATTAAGTTAAAAAAAGTGTGATGTGGAAAAAAAAAGCTAGCCCTGCAGGGGTGGGATGGGGTCAGACAAGGTTTTTAATATCAAATTGAGATCTGCCAGCAATGCTAAAACAGGGTCATACAAAAGGGGAACAGTAGATTATCAGATCCCCAATGAATTGAATAGATTTTTATCTTTGTTTGTCTTGATTTACTAAATATTCCCCCAGAGGCGCTTGATGTCCGCAGTCTCCTTCTTTTGTCTGCTGCTAAAAAATAGTCCTTGTAATGCACCACAGCAACAGCTGTAGCGCCTCTTTCCGTGCTCTTATGCTCACAACCACGCCACCTGTATGCTCGGTCACACCTGCTCCCGAGTCCCACATCAGCCCGTTCCACTGGTATCTCACCAGGATAACACTGAACTGCTCAACTTTATAAATAGAAGCCCACAAAACAGTCCACGGTCATTTCAGGATAACTTCTATCACTTCACCAAAATATTTGTTTTTTGCTTTCTTGCAACACAGTGCATGTCTGGCAAAGTAAGTTAAAGTATCTTCTTACTTTAAGACGTTTATGAGATTATGGCTATTTGATCATGCACGAAGCCTGCCTCTGCACTGTAACTTCAGAGTAATTATGCAATTGTTCTACCTAATTATTTCCTTGTTAAACTTTTCTTGATCTTTGTCTTAAATTTGATCTTGAATTATATAACGATAACAATGAAATAATGACAGCATAATGGAGCATTGGATTTTTAGCATCTCATTCATTGGCTGTCATCATATTGCCAATTAAACCAGCAAAACAACATTTTACCGTAACGGAGATGGAGATTTGCCACAGCTTTACAATTGACTCAAATGGACATCGCTACTAATGTACAACAGCTTCACTTGGGGGTTAAATGTGGGTTAATAACACATTACACTAGGAATAAGGTCATGAACATCACAGATTCAAACAGCATTTTGAAGTTATAAAAGTTGTTATGGGAATTGTTCGTCGGCATTTATTAAAATGAGTTTCGCCTTTGCCAGCACATTAGGCATGCATAGCCATTAGAGGATTGTGAAGGACTTCTTTGTCTGTACGCTTGCATCACTGTCTGCGTGAAAAAAAAGTTCAATTTCATACAAGCTTTGGTCTGTAATGGGGCTTTGTTGGCTTAACCACTGACCATATCACACTGAATTCTTCGGGTTTTTTTTGCACATATTCAGCCCATCACAGTGAGGCTTCTCCATCCCATGGCTCTAAACTCATTTCAAGTAGAGCTTTGCACTGCATCCACTTTTGTGCAACTGAGCCAAGAATGGTGAGGTCTAAAACTTTGCTAACTAAAAGATGCCTGGCATGTCCCACTCTAATCAATGCCATTGATCTTACATGTCTCAAAAGACCAGCTGGTATGACTACAGGCCTCTTTCTGCTGAAAGATCCTTGCAGTGTTGGAGCCCCACTCCAGACATGTGACTGAAATTCCTTAACCAAAAGTGAAGCTGCAGAGTTAACCAGTTTCACTAATCAGATATTCCACCGTAAACTGAGTAAAATGCAATTAACAACCTGGGTTATTAGATATGTTTCTGTCTTAACAGCTTAGTTTCCTTTCAGTAGAGCATGATGGGAAAGCCAGATGACCTCACAAAGGCTATACTCAACTGTGTTCTTGCATCAAAAAACAGCACATTGTGAAGTGCTGTCTTGCACGGGGCAGAGTAGGGACAAAATGAGCAGCAACCACTTTATAGCAGCACCAGCAGGGTTGTCATCCCGGGTGTAGCTACTCTTTAAAGACTAATTTCTCACTTTGTCATCTTTCCACCCCAGAGACAGAGATGAGCAGCAGGTAAACTGCCCCTTTGAGAGCCCACGTTCCATTGGGCAAACAGGTTTTAGTGATGAGCTCAGAAAGCTCCCACTGAGGACTCATCCTCGGGGCATTGTCTGCACTCTCTTGTCTCCGTGCAGGGTAACGAATGGCAGGTTAGCCACACCTCGAGAAGCCCGGAACCCACTGCTCAAAGACAGTCTTGAGTGTAGTGTAATGTAGTGTGCTCCCATGGAGAAGCTATAGCCCAAAGCCTTTGAGATCAGTGAATGAAGGCAAGGGACCAACCATTTGGAGGGATGCAGTGCAATCCATTCTGTCCTCAACTGACCAGTTTAGCTAGCTGCAGCCACCGTTGGCCAATTAAACCAGGATGAATCAGCATCGGAGAACGAGCTGTATGCAAGCTTACTCTTTCTCCAGCTTGCTTCCACATTTGACTGCCCATACTATACTGCACATTAGTTAGCTTGATACTGAATGACCAACACTGTATATTTCTTGACATAAGCTAGAGGCAAAGAAAAGCCAGAGAAAGAAACATAAATCAAAACCAATGATGGTGGATACTGCTGACACCAGTTAGTCGCCTATTACAGCAATCACCTCGCTGTATTATTTTTGAAATTTTTGAAAAAGTATGCATGTAACTGCATCTATGGTCTCCTTGTTCAGTCACTTAAGACTTAAATGACAGAGTGTAACTTTGTTCAGTTTATGTAGAGTGCGGGACAGTAAAGTTTATTATGTTCATCTCAATTGTTTATGAATCAATATGCAATTTTATAAGTAAATTAAAAGTGTGGTCAAAACAACAGAGAAGAGAGAAGAGGTATAATTATCATTTTTTTAACAGTAAATCTTTAAAACCAAAGGGATTCTTGAAAAGATAAATGAAAAAAACAGGTCCATATTTGTCAACCTGAAAGACAGAGAGAGGAGACATCAGAGAGGAGAGGAGAGGACCAGAGGCATAGGAGCATTTTTCACAACCAGCTGCTCAGGTACAGTATATTGGACGATGTGGAGAAGAGGACTTGGCGACCCGTGTCCCCCCACCTTTCAAATCCCATTTCTTTCAATGAAATCAGGTGTCAAAGTTTGCAGAAGATGTAGTGAAAACAAGCCAAACTCGATCACGACTGGGGCTGTCACAGCTGTTGAGAGGGCCGTTAAAATAACCTAATAAAGAAGAGAGAGTTGTCTACAGCTCGGTGCTGCCATTGTGGACAGCAGGGCAAAAACACTTGACAATATCATCCGTGCATGAGACTGTGAATGAGTAAGCTTGGTGAACATCTTTAAAGCACAGCATTGAATCTGTGTGGTGTGTGTTGAACAATTTGGGAATCAGCATGGAAGCTGTTATATTATTATAGAATACAGAAGAAAATGGCTGTGTTGATACCGATGCTCCGAAACGATGACAATGGAAAACACTGAAGCCTGTTGAACGATTGATTTTACATCAATGGAAACTGGGTGCTCTCCATTAAACAGTGATGTGAGAGACAAAATAAGTTGTAGTAATTAATTCTTAAGATTTCAGATGAAAAAATGAATTGTTTTCGCTCACAAAAACATCTGCACTTACAATTTGATGATGTGAGATGTGCTTCTGGAATCAAGTTTTCCAGTAACTGGAAAACTGCAGGAGCTTTCAGGACTTCACCGTCATGTCAGAAGGACTGCAGCTCCCTTGGGTTTGGAATGGGTTGTGTCTAATGCAACTTGGCTCCACATGGTAAGGAACTGCCTGGACAGGTAAAAAAACTAATTGTGAGCCTTCATAAAGAAAGGACTTTGCATGATGTCAGCGCCTATGGACGGTATATAAGAGGAAAAACCAAACTGGCACAAAAGTGCAAGATTAAACTTTGCCCTTTGAACATGAAAAGAAGCCCGATGAATATTGACAGGACGTTTTTAGTCAGACTGGGTCCACCATGTTTGGTATGGCCCTGGCCACGTCAACCACAGTGGCTGCATAGTGCTGACCATGAATTATGAAAGTGGTTGTGGTAACGTTTGTACACCCAGATACTGAATGAAAAAATGACTCCTAGTCTCAAGAAGCTTAGCAGGAGAAGAATTGTCCAACATGACAATGATCCCAAACATAAAGCAAAAAATACCCAGAGTTTTTAAAGAGAAAAGTGAAAACCGAGTATTTCCACAGAATTCAGTATTTGAAAGCAGAAGGTAGAGCAACAAAACCCCTCCAGCTGAAAAGAATCATCTGTGAAGAGTGGCAGGACATGTCTCCACAGATCTGTATGAGACTGCCATCATCCATGCCCAGGAGGATCCAACCTGTTGTCAGAAATAAAGGTGGACAAAGAAAATAATAAGAGAATAGAATAACACTAATGAAGGGTGTGCTGACTTTTGTTGCAGTTGGTTCTCCATGTGGACCTTTCATTACTGTGTAATTAGTCAAACATTTCATTATAGTTTTTCAAATCAATTGGCTTTATTCTTCTTTGTTTTTGACAAAGGGACTGGCTCTGTAATATTTTAGTGGAATTAAACCACAGGCCCCAGCCCCCGGTACTATAGTTTCACTCCTAAACTTTGAAACTTGTACCATCTCGTCCGCCGATTGTTTCCAGGAAAATGAACCCTCGTGAGGGCCGGCCTCTCGTGGATTCACCAGAGATGATGGATAGCACTGCAATCTGTCATCCACCGTCATTTTCCTTTTTGAAGACATCCTCCTCTGTCCTTCTATAGTGACACAGTTGGCTAGTCACAGGTGACACAACTAATATCGTGTGTCAACTGTCACCTCAATGTGTGAAAGGCAAAGAACGGGGATTGATATTTAGCTAATTATCGTCACCTTTTCACTGCCTTCACAAGCCATTTGGTGTAATTTAATATCATGAAACAGCTAATTACTGTAACTTATATGCTGACGTTATTAACTGAGGTACTACTGAGTAACATCAATTTTCAGATCACAGACTTACCATACTGTGGACCTCAGAGCAAATTTGTGTACAGCAGTGCCGACATTTTGTCTCTAATACACAAACTGTCCTCTTGATTTTCAATAGCAACACTATTGTATCAATTAACTGACAAAACAAAATAGATTCTTTATTAATTACCCATTGTTCCAGTTAATTTCTATGCGATTTCGTATATACAACAAACAGGAACAATCAGTAAAACAGACTATTTATTTGTAATGCAGCAATGTACAGTTTCTAGTGAGTGATTTCTTCTACTTCTATATAAAGCCAGACTGTCAGATATCATCTGATTTGAGGCAAACATGATTCCTGTCAAATTATGCAACATGGACATAATTCATATGGAGAGCTCTCCGTAAGGCTGACCTATTATTGGCTGCCACTCAGCTGCCCTCCTTCTATAATGTTCTAAACTGATCCTTGTTCACAAATTACACCCGAGTGGTGCCATCAATTATGGACTTAGATCAATTGTTGAATTGTTATCTTAGCCACTGGTCTGATTTCAGCTGTAAGCCAGGGTTGGGGATAGTAAGGAGGAGTCAGAGGATGACACCACAAGGCCATAACGAGTTGTGTCTTCCCCATTAATCAATGCCTTCCGCACAATTTGCTGTCTGTGAATTGGGACTGACCTGTCTCAAGGGTCACTTGCCAATTTTCGGCTGCAGTCAGCCCACATCGCGCTGAGCTCTGTGCTTATGCCCAGTGTTCCTTTTGAGCGATTCTATCTTTAAGATCATGGCTGCCGCATTCGTCCCTCTGTGAGGCTGATACCATTTTCACTGAAGGGCGCCCCTGCACAACGGCACAGGGGAATTAAGGAGGATATTTAACGTTGCTTATGGTGACTGGATAGGTATAGGACAGTTGTGTGTACCTTTTATGGTTTTGTTCATTCATGTGTAGCACCTTTTCCAATGCAAAATGCTTATGGAAACTGCAGTATACTGTTCATTGCCCAAATAACCATTTCCCAAGAAAGACTGGCAACAAATCAACAGGACAGACTGCTGCAGAGACCATCTGATGATAGCTGTTGGAATCTGAGGAGTCTCATCTCCCCAGTTCATGAAAACAAACAAACAAAAAATGCTTCATAACATAATTATATTTATTTAACCACTACTGATGCCATTGACCGTTGGCTTTGTCCCTTTACTGTTTTACTTTACTGTTGCTACACCTCTCAAGATTTCCCTTTTTCTGCAGCACATTTTTTTAAAAAAAGGTAAAGATGGCAGATTTCAAACTTGAAAGTCTCAGAAACCTGTGAAACAATGGGTCCTTGATTTCAGACAGTGGTAGGAGAAGCACAGGCTTGTCACTTTTAACCAGCAGTGGCCATGTCATTTTAACAGCTGTTGCTCGCTAGCTAATGTTGGGTTGCAAACATACTGATATCTTAAGTAACAGTTGGAGTTGCTGGACTGTAAACCTCCTCCAAATCCAACAGAGAGAAGGACAGAGCGCTGATTTTACACTAAACTCTCATTTTGTCAAGGGAAGCTAGTTATCAGGACGGCCTAATGTTTGCAACTTACATTACAGCAGACACGAACCAAGGGTTGCCGTCTTTGCTGTGTGCAGAACCAGGACACTCTGACACTTAGGACAGCTGGGCCTACTTAGTTTGCGCCCTACCCATTCTGCTACTGGGTCGCCGAATTTATGGGCTCTTGGATGCGGATAGGAGACAGTTGCTAGGTATTAAGGTAAATTAGAAGAAAACAGAAAAGCAGATGAAGGAAACAAATTAGGTTTTCTTTGAAACAATGAATTAGACATGCATTTTCCCAGTAAAGACTATTACATTTCTGGGACAGTCACTCAAAAAAGTCAACAATCCCAGGAAAAACAGGATGGCTGGCAACAAACTACAGACCAGGGTGTCATTCATTTTTGCAGTTTTTCTTTTGCGTTTTGGTTGTAGACATGGCGAGTCATTTATAATCCCACATTACACATACATAGGTATTATCTGTAACAGCTGCTATCATACACTTAACTATTTTTTTATATTTCAGAATATCGGGATGTGAAGTGCATTTTTGGGACTGATAGACCAACAGTGTTATTTCCACAATCTGCAACTAAAAGGGACCTTTGATATGAGTGCTACATGGCCAACCAAATCACCTCTATCACATTCATCACAAGGGCAGTGTGAGGCACATGTCCACTCTGGTCTCTTGTCATTACATCGCTGGTGGTGGAGTAACCTGCCAGAAAAGAGAAAAAAATTGGCCACAGGTTTTTTTTTCTTTTTTTTCTGCCTCCCTCTCTCCTCTCACCATCCTCGTTTTAACTGACATTAAAGGTACTGAACTTCTAACTTGTTGATTGTAATTGGTTTGAATAAGAACGTGCACATTAATGATAATGATGTTTTAAGATATTCTAATTTTGCACGATGTGTAATTGAAACAAGGTGCTTCGCTGCTTGAGGGGCATCTAATTCAAAAGCATTTCCCAAAACAGTCTGAAACAGCGATGAGGGAATTGAAAAATTAATTATATACACAAGTTTGTAAACACGAAGCTGCAAGATAGAGGGTGATTATTATTGTTTTGTAATAGATTTGATTAAATTCTACATGTGCTGGAGACGCCGTTTTCTGCATCTATGGTTTTGGATTATATTAGTACATTTCCACTATGAACAAAAATGTATCTAATCTAATTGCTGTGTAGCCTCCAGGGGAAACATGACTTACATCTCACCTGTTCACTCATTGTCAGACCAGCTCTGCCAGCCTGTGCCACCTATAGGGAAGTTAGCAGCAGCAGTTTCAACCAGCAGATGTAAATATATTAATGTCGCTACACACTGTACAGTCAAAGAAAGTCCTAGCCGCAGCAATTTTTACATGTATTAGCACTACTAACTCGGTTTAGTGGCCATAACATCTGCATAAGGTCCTCATTTCAGGCCGTAACGGTTACATTTCAGAAACAATCATGAGCAAACTGTCCTCTTGTTCCCGTTGTCCCCGGTTGTTCCATTTGGTGTCTCTTTTTAAGGCAGTTTCAAGCTCCCCTTTGGCACACACACCCACCTGCCTGTGCACTAGTGTAAACAACAGAATTCAACAAAAACAGTCAGGTGAAACTTGCTACAGCATATTGACTCCCTCAGCAGCACAGAGTTTATAGTCTCGGCTAGCAGTGGTGCAGGTTGCCCAAAGCTTTGGCAGCCTGAACTGCTGCCTCTATTTGTTGTATTTTCTCAGCACTGGACTTTGGCACATAAAGGAGCCTTGACAGCAGAAAAAATGTGAATAAGTAAAATAGCAGATAAGATCCTTTGTGCATATGTATATTCTTGCAAGGTGTCCATGCTGGAATGTGAATGTGAAATGTAGCCTAGGCTCCAAAAGCTTATCTTTCCATTTACTGTTGCAGATTTTGTACACGCATGCATCACACAGTCTATTTCGAAGGAGGTCACAACGTTTCCACAAAAAAAAAAAAAAAACTTTTAGCTGCATACCAGCTATACCAAAGGTTATATATTCTCCATGCAGCTCTACACACAGAGACAGCAAACGGGCCACTCTTCTGCAAAATTGCACATTTTTTCAGTGTCAAAACACCTCATTCAATCTTGTCGCTCACCCTCAACACAAATCAATGAACAAATCAATGAGGTTCATTAAGTTGAAATCCTACAGGATTAACTGTAGTTGCTTTGGTCACCAAGAAAACAAAAATACAGACTCAAGCTCTGTACTTGGACAAAAAAAAAAACAGTGATGCGGGGGCAGGCTCGGTTAGCACAAATACTTGCTGTGAACTCAGAAGACAATGAAAGGGTCGACAGATTAAATTCAATTGACTGGAATTGATTTAAATCCTGTTTCTTAAACCACGTGTTGTCTGCTGACTCCTGTTGAGTCCATCAGGTCTGACGAAGGATGAAAGTGTTGTGTAGTGTAGATAGCCTCTATTGAGCACGTAGCGAAACATTATCTGTAAATTAAAACTCATACCATTTTACTAAATCAGAATTTTCTAGAAGTGGAAAGTTCAATTATCCTATACCTACAATAATTTAAAGTTTAAAGGTTTAACATCTTAGTAACCCTTTTTTGTGTGCGATCATAATCATAACACAATGCAGGATAAAATCCATTCGCAACTGGCATTTATTCTTGAGGTAGCATATGAGATTTATTGTACAAGACAGATCTTTGTTCTGTGGAAGACATGGAGTGTACTCTTGAATAGTGAAATTATTCTTGATTATCAGGGTTCTTTTGTGTTTAATGTGGAAGGGTAACAACTTTTTTTCTTTTCTTTTTTTTTTGCCTTGCATCCCCACACAGTGTTCTGCAACCCGCCTACAAAAATTCAATTCACCCGTTTTTGTTGGCTGCTCAGTCGACTATGACCCGCTAAACATCAGCTCACCATTAACTGTCTCAACCCACACAAGAACAAGCCAAGCACACGGGTCAGCTGGAGCTAATGTTTGAGTCTCATTCTTTACCGGAATTCCAACAGAAATACCACGCAGACAAGCAGGACTCAAAGGACACAAGAAAACCAAACTTACAAGGAAAAAAAAACTTCACCCTGGCTGTTGAAGCCATGGAAACATACAAACTGAGCAGACATTCTCTAAGCTTCTGTTTGGAGAATAGCCTTAAAGGCTTATGTTAATAATAACACTTTATAGTGATGCCCAGTAAGAGACAAGTTGAATCATTTTAGCGGGTACCTGATAAAAAGCTTGGTTAATGCAATAAATCTGCTAGTTTACCCACACTGAGATACACGGAGATTTTGTTGTGACACGATACAGTATGACAGGACCTACAGCATTATTACCCATCACTTGCTGTGTCAGGCATGCTGTAAATTACTCTCCACTTCCACCGTTGCTCTTTTGATGTGATGCTTCTATCAGATGAAACATGCTGTTAGTGTCCTGATTGGCGCAATGGTTGGTGACATATTAGCCACACACATCACTGAATATCCACAAGAATATATTGATGTAACAATATAAGATGTTGGGGTCTTTTCTTTTTTTTTATGCTACGCTCTCTATCATGTCACGATGTCAGTTTGAATGATCATTTGAAAGTGTGGCTCAGTCTGCTGTCATAGAGCAGAAAAAGGCTACTTAGATCTATTGATCTCCTGTCCTTCCAGCTACTGCTAATCGGGTAGAGACATACCGTTGGTGTGCAGCTTCATTTTGCCTTTCACTACTGAAAAGTAACTCCAACAGTTGCTCAATTCATACCATTACTGACTATGCATGTCTTCTATAGTGGGTCGGACTGTACTTGATTATGCACAACAATAGAAGCTTGTTCATGGCACACACATGGATGTGTACGTGTACGCATGCATAAAGAGAACTACATTAAGATGGTAAAATGTATTGTGTGGTTTCAACACTTGACTGCAAGAATAATATGACATATTTACACGTCTTTTTTCTATTTAATAACAGCAGAATCGCTGGCCTTGAAGTACAGCTCATGGAGCCACTTACGTGTCCTTCTGAAAAGCCCATTCATGCAGAACATCTTTGGATTTCATAAGGAAAAAAACAAAACAAAACACACACACATTTGCATTGTGAAACTTCTGGTGTAATTGCAAGGCTTGTTGGTGTGGCGTCATATCACCTGCTGCAAGTGGAAGGAAATAATTACTTGTTGTGTTCGGGCCTGTTCAGGTTCGTGTTTGCATGGTGAAACTATTTGAGATGCACAACTGCATGTTTGACTGACATGTGACATGTAAATAAATGAATTATTGGGTTATTGCTAATTGTATTGTTTTTGAAGGCTGATTATGATGGTTATGATGGTGATGATGATGATGATGATGATGATGCAGATAAATGGGTCAGCAGAGGTACCATATCCCTATCTGACAACTGCAGTTGAGGCTTTGCTTTTTTATATTATTTTTTTTCTTTTTAATAAATAGACAGTAGTTTAAATGTTCTTTTGTAGTTTGCCTGAGCGTAGAAAAGAAGGAGATGAGCACGACCGAGACAATCGGCCACATCCATCAGCTGAGTATTTGTCTCAGGTGAATAGATTTTTTAGATTCAAGATGCAATACGTCATTGCCATGTCAGCGTAGCTACAGTTAGTTGATCAGAATTTGTTTCACTGCTATACATCATCATGCCACTCAAGCACACACACACACAAACACACACAAAGTTGCCATAGCAGCTCATTCATATGTGACAGTGCCTCAATTTTGCATACCACCTCCAAACTCTCAAAGGCCCTGGTCAACATCATATCAAACCCCCCTGTAAAGTGCTTTCAAGCAGCTTTTTTGTGGTCTAATAGCAACTGCTTTTACTGAAGTGTTTTTTTAATTTTTTTTTAGCAAAGCTATGCATATATCACTCTCATTATGACTGTGATGCTCTGACGTTTCACTTAAATCAAATTATGACATTCAGTCATATTCTACCATAGTAGCAAAATCACACGATACATTCAAATCACAGTTTGTACACCTCAAAACACGGTTCCAGTGAAACTATATAAATACATTACCTCTAAATGCAATAAACTAAATTCAAACATAAAGTAAAGCTCCTTATGTACGTGTAGGATTTTGAAAATTCTAACTCTATCAACTCCTAATGGTGTTTTCAAAAAAAGACATGGTGCCAGACAGCAGTCCATGCCAGAGAAAGTCCATTTGCTAAACTTTCAGATGTATTTGGGCTCCTTTTGATAGTTTCTTCAAAGTGGGTACCGGCCCTAAAAGGCGCTGTTCATCCTCACTGACTTGCTTTTCAAATCCCCTGACCATCTCAAAGTGGTGTTCTGTGAGTTCTGAAGCATATGCTGTATTGATTCAAGCCCATGTAGTACGCTTGCTTTTTTTTTTTTTTTTTTTTTTGGAGCCCTGAAGATGGCGATTTGGTGTACCGTATGACTTGCAGTGTAAGATGGATGCCGAGGAACCGCAGTGCATTTTCACACTGGCACAAATAGCTGCTTATTTTCTGCAAAGTTCATAAGAATAGCAAGATAAAACATAAAATGAAAGCCCATTGTATTCCAATAATAAATGTTAAATAAAAACCAAAAGCTGAGAAGCTGCTTTTGTAGCTGTTACCTTTCTCTGTCCCAGGTGGCACATCAGGAAGCAGGGTAACATCAATACACTTCAGTCTTGGATCCATTTGTCTGTTGCAGAAGGTGGTAAAAAATAGCTCAGAACGGAGCGCGTGAGTATTTCACTGAAGCTCTTAAAATAGCCTCATTGCTACAGCAGTTCCAACAAATGCCAGCCAAGGCCAGGTGAGAGGAGACTGAGATTACACTTTGTGCTAAAGGCCAAAACATATACACTGGGGACGCTGAGAGGCTCAATGAGTAGGATGAAAATGTAAAACCCTTCGGCAAAGAGCGCACGAGCTTTTAATTATAGAACATTCTGGAGAATGGCCATCGCATCATTGAAAACATCCCCATCTTATTCTGCATAACAAAGTTATGGCTGAACATTTGTTTATGATCCCGCAGGCCATAGACACTGGTGTCTTGGGGATGTTTAACCATTATTTTTTCTTAATCACAGACACACTAAAGAGCTTTTGCCACTTGTGTAAGTACTTTATTGTGACTTCTACTGTGCCCTTGAGCAAGGCCTTTAACCTCGAACACCTCTAACTGAGTGAGGCTGCTCAGTGTCCATCATCAGATTGTAGGTGCACTGGGCAGCTTCCAGGTTTGAATGTGTGTAACTGTGAAAGTGTGATTAAAAAAGAAAAAGAAAAAAGAGGTCAGTGCTCTCAGCAAAATTAACTAAATAAATAATGACTTGAAAATGTTTGGAGGACTAATCACTTTTTCAACACAATCTAAGCCTTTACTCGTCAATTTAATATGTTTTTTTCTGTGCTAATTAGCTACTTGTAGTAATATAAATCTAACTTATTAAAGGTGTTTTGTTGTCGCGGCCTTGCGGTGGAAACCAGCTTACAGTTCCCAGTGAAAGCAATGAAAGGAGTAGCGGCTCATCAAAGACAGGTGGCGGAGATGAGACCGGAGAACAACACAACGGCGCATTGTCAACAAACAAGTAATGGCAGAGTAAAGTTAACGGTTCATCGAGATGATAACAGGATAACATTAACAATCTTTTTATCTCGCAGGTATTTCCCCATTGCAGCTCTCAACTTGTCTTTGAAGAAGTGAAATGAAACAGCATACTATGTGCGTTATTGGCACTAAATACCTGCAAAAGCGAACTGCATATGCCGTGGATGTGGTTAAAGTTGAGGTTAAACCTCCTTACGAAGAAACTCCTCTGCATCCTTGACTAGAGGAGGATTCAGGAGCAGCTTTGGTCTAAACAACATCAGTTTCTAAGACAAGGAAGAAAAGGGGAACGAGCTAAATTAAATGTCTGCAGCCTACTGTAAAGCATTTTGACTCTGTCCTAGTCTGCAGGCAGAGTTACCAGCAAGCAACTGCACATTGAGAACCACACCTGGTATAACATGAGCACTGGATCAAGTGTGAAGTGCATTGTCTTTAAATTACACACAGGGATGACACTGTATCTAAGAGAATAACGAAAGAATCAAAACTATACAAAGCTGTAAACTGCCCTAAAGTTCAGTGAACATACATCACATTGGAAAGCCATTTATAAACCTGTCAGCTCACAGACCAACCTCAGCCTGACTTTCATTACCACTGTTATTTGGGGTTCCTTGCTGTACTATGCCGTCTGCACAAAACAAGCTCAGTATCACCCCTTCTGTTCAGAAAAAAAAAAAAAAGCATGAACTTAGAGAGGCAACATCCCCAGTCTATTTTTGCAGTGTCCTCTATAAACCTCCTGCCGCAGCCTATGGCAAGGAAGTGTGAAGCTGAGCTTGGCGGCACTGCAGTGATGTGTGATGAAGGTTTAGATGAGGCCTGACCCACGTGTGTAACTGGTAGAGTTATGGATTGGTGGTTGTTTAGGTTTGTAAACTCAGAGGCAGGACGTGGTGAACAATCCCGGGGTCAGCTGTATGTTTCTTTGTTTGCAAGCAAAGTACGACAGTTAGATCCAACGTCACACGAGGAGAGTCTGACATCAAACTCACATCGAACTCACTGACATGACATCCCGAGTCCAGACCAAGGTGTCCCTCCAAACTCTAGAAATCTCCTTAGATTGAAAACAATTCAATTCCGCCCAGGAAAGACATCTGCTGTGCTGACCTCTGACCCAGTTAGCGACTCACTCCTCCATAGTGAAGCCTCACTGCTCCCCATGCACTCTTTTTTTTTTGGTTTGTTTTTTGTTTTTACAGCTCTCTGTCACTGCTCAGTTTATTTTAGAAGGTGGATCAGGACCCCATTACCCCACTCACTTTCTGCTACCCACCCCTTTTTTTATTAGCACCATAATGGCACAGATACATTATCAGAGCTAATCAGAGTCAAATGAAGAAAAGTAGTGGAGTGAGACTGCAGCAATTGCCTTTTTTTCTCCCCTCCCTTGCAGTGCTGCCTTACTGACAGACTCGTGTTAAACTTTTCCAACCTCTTTCTCTCGACTTTTTTTCTACCCCTCTTATTTCATTTTCTCCCCCTAAGCCCCCTCCTTGTTTTCTTGCTCTCCATTTTCGGTCCTGATGTTTGTCCTTTCTTAGACTTTCTCCTTCCTCTCACATCTCTTTTCTCTGTGTCTCTTCTCTTTCTCTCTCTCCTCCACATCTTTCTCCCTTTTTTTCCTCAGGGATTGCCTGTTTGATATTCTGCTTGTGTGGCAGGGCGGCAGGATGGATTAGAGCATGGACAGGCCCCACAAACCACCCCGATCCACAGGACAGCTTTTCAATCACTCCTCCAATGCTGTTCCACCTATATAAATACAACCACAGGGAGGGAGCCACAGATCAAGAGGGGGAAAAAAAAAAGTGAAAATAATAGAGAGGGATAAAAACAAACAGGAAAGGACAAATGTAGAATTTTATGAAGTAGCTGCGCAAACAGGTTGAAATATGCCAGGACCTGAGAGTAACATGTCCCACTTCTTGTGTTTGAGCATATCACGCGTCTGCAGGCACTGTTTGGAACACAAACCAGCTCAAAGAGAGAACAATGGCTCATTTGCACCTGTAATGGCTCGCAGCAGTTTGTGTTTCACAATGGATGGCCTGCAGAGGTGTCCCTTTGGCTTTGTTCGAAAGTACAAATTTGTTTTTTTTCCTCTCTCCCTGTGTGTTTATAATGTGCCACCTTGATCCTCAGGACCTTTCCCATTTAGACAAGAATTACAGATCCCTCATGTGGGTAAACAGAATTACTGTGCCTCCACAGCCTTTTTTTTTTTTTTATTTTATTTTTTTTTTTTTTGGATCAATAGGGTGATCTTCCAAGCCCGACATTAGGGGGCATTATAAAAAGGTTACAAATGAGTGTTTAGTCCATTGCACTCTCCTCAGGTACTCGGAGAGTATCGACCCACTGTGGCTCATCAAAATGTTTTGTTGCAATAGTGACACTTGAACAGTAATCACCTTCCAAAGGTGTGATAGTAAAATGCTGTGTAATTGTCGTAGTTTAAAATGACTAATGCTGTCAAATGCCCTAATAGCATTAGGTTGTGACTGTGTGTCATCAGTAGGAATTACAAAAGAGCGGTTGAATCAAACTGTTATTTTCCTACATCTGCATTGGCTTGACATGAGGATAAAATGCACACTTTGGAATCTGTCTACTCATCGGTGAAGCCTGTTATCTTTTATAGGAACTCAACTTTATTTATTAGATAAGCTGAAAAAAAGTTGTTGTGGGGCTTTGACACAGTCCCATTTACATCTGGAGACCGTTAGAATCTTTTCTGAAATAAATAAATATTGAATTAGATTTGAAACACAAGATTTTCTGTTTACAGGCTTCCGAATTGGGGTTGAATCACTTTACATGTAAAAAAAACAGTTTAGATTTATTTCATTGACTGATTATTGACTGTCCTATAGTAACATTTTGACTGATTACCATTAAGATTTCTCAGTTTTTGTCATTTATCTTGAACTGTGTGTTTCCGGCAGCTTTATATTTTGATAAATTTGCAAAATGATAAGTCAGACTTACAGATGAGTTTGTCCTTTAAAAAGGGATAACTGTGAGGGAAAGACAGATTAAATAAAAGACAGACGTGAATGCATAGAAAGTCTTAAAATGTCAGATGGGTTTGTTGGCCAAGCTGATGTATCGATGGTCAAACGACATCCCCAAAAATCCTGTAACGGTGGTTATCCAGATATACTTTGTGCTTATCATGATGAGGACATTTTTTTTTGGAGATGAATCCAAAAGTTTCCCATCATTTTCCAAGCCTTCAGGGCATGGACAGTTGTTGATGGGCAGCAGAGCTGGCAGGAGAACAGACACTTGAGGCTTCATTTCAGTGATGCAATCACAAAAACCAGCATAAAGTGCCAGATCAAATATGGAAGGACAATGAGGGTGCATTCAAGTGCAGTAGATGTAGCACACTGTGTTCTAAAGAAGCAGTCTGGAGCAGTGGAATTTACTATAAATCATAGGCGTAGAATGATTATCCAGGATGCAAGTAATATTATTCATTTCATATTTTGGACAGTGAGAGCGGTGAAGGACAAAAAGTGGCTCATGGCTCCAAACTGACTTCTCCACAAAGGAATATGGTCATCCAAGAATGGCAGCGCACAAAGAGGTGGCCTTACAGTCCAAATCTCCGACCAAGGGCACGTGATTTGCCTGTCTAGATGAATCATTGAAAGTCCAGTCAAAATCAAAATAAATAAATAAATAAAAGAGACATTTTTGCTTATTGGCTCAAGTTTGCTTTACTAAACTGATTAATGCATTTAATTAAATTTGGTTTTGTTTCAAGCAAAAATAATTCTGCTGCTGCCAGAACTGAGTAAAGCAATAATTTGTTTAGAGATCCCCTTCAGGCACATTTAAGATGTGCAAAATAACTGTCTCTTTTAATATATTAACATGTTTTACTATATGAAAAAACAAACTGTACTGTTTTATCCTTTCCTCATAGGATTGGCTGCATTAAAGCACAACCTTTAACTGTGAAATAAAGAATGAACATGATCATGTTTTATTTATTAGGAGAGATATTTTTATTTACTTTTTTATTTTTTATTTTTTTTTAATACTCATTTGATTCACTGCAATTTGTGATAAATTACCTATCAGTATGTGTACAATTCTGGAGCCTGAGCACTGGCTTCACCTTCAGATGGCGCAAGAAAACTGATCTGCTCATAATATCAGACCGCCATTATTATCACCACATGCTTGAGTGGATAAAATCATTATTGTTGCCGTGTAGTGATTTTCCATTGAGGTAAATACATACAAAATGCAAACCTCACTGTCATCTTGAAATATTGCATTGCATGAGATTTTGAAGGTGAGCTGAGTTATTAAACTGTGGCGTAATAACCCGCTGAAAGCCCTCATGCATGCCCACACACGCTGCCGTACACTTAACAAGTATGAATTAGTTCCCCGCAATAAGTATGTCTTATGCTGGAAAGTTGATTTTATCGCTCACATTGACGCCTTGACACTGTTTATCACACAGCAGAAGAACTCTGATGCGTGAGCCAGCCAGCCATCCACCTCTGTTAGTGACAGCTCATATGCGACACTCAGTGCTCTTCCCCAGGGCACCGGAGGGCTAATGAAAGATGCGATGTCTCGGAGTGACTGGGTAACCTCTAATCCTGAATATATGAAAGAGCCTCAGTAATATTATAATGTTTTGCCCTTCCCACCTTTGAAAGACAGTTCTGGGCAGGCTTCTTCTGGCACCACATCGCTGAAGAATTCATGGACGTATTTACATACATTAGTGCTGGTTCAAGTGTTTGGTGTTGTGTGTTTTATTTCAAACTGTTAAACATTATGCGAGAACAGCTTTATTTGTTACACCTCAGTTTCCCCCCAATCACATTTGTGGTCTTTCTGCTCTGTTGCCTGCGAGGCTGGATTGCTGACCAGCAAAGTGGGCAACTGACCCAGGATCCCTGTGTGCTGTGGTGATGTGTTTAATTGCAGATTAGTTTGGTCGTGTGCATCACTAAATTACAATATCAAATGAAATGACAAGGGCCTTTAGCCAGGTCCTGCATTAACCTGGAAGCCCCTTTTTTATGGAGGAGTCAGCATCTTGTTTACCACCCATGATAAGGGGGTGCACAGGTTAGGTGAAGTGAAAAGTATGAATACGAACATGAGTGGATTTGTCTGTCTGTATGCTTTTGCCTTGTGACAGAACCCACCTTTCACTCAGCCTGTGCTGGACCAGGCTACAGCCCCTGTGACCCTGAACAGGATGCATCCTTCAAATCTGACATACAGTAGCATTGTAAATATCACTGCACCCAACATGTAACTGCACACGCACAAGCACCAAGCACCATAGAATGTAATGCTTGATATGAAGCCTATTTACAAAATCTTACATTGTTATGTGGTTTTTTTTTTTTTTTTTTTTTTTTGGGGGGGGGGGGGTTATTTGTTTGTTTAGCTTTTACATTATTACTGTACATACAAAATGAATGCTTTTATAAAGAAACATGGATATGACACGATAGATGGGAGTATACTGTGATAGAAACAAGCATACTGTGTGGCATTTAAACACCCTTTGCAAACTGTGTTTATCTGGCTGCTGAGGTAACTGGCAGAAATGAGTGGCTGAGGGCATACGATCAGAAACCTGGACTCGTTCACAGTCATGTGGTTTCTCATGTTACATACATACGGTTATGCATCTTTAGCAGCTTGGATTTTAAAATATGTTTTTTTAACAGCACTAGTTCAAAACATGTATTTAAGCTCGTCAAATATTTACAATAATGAGCGTCCTCCTTCACCAAATGTGCATACTGTACATTCAAATTCTGAAGACGAACTGATTCTCTCTCTTTCTCACACCATTTACCCTCCCATCTTCAGCCATTACTGTCATCAGACTGGAGCTCTCTGACTTTGATAGTGCATGAACATGTCCTGTGCTGAAGTGTTAAGGGCAGGAGGGAGTCAGTGACTGATGTGGAGAGCAGCCACGCTCCCCCCCAGTGTCAGTCAGTGATTGATGTTCAAAGAATGGTCCAAAAACCCATGACCAACTCGCCTCACAGCCAGAGGCACCTTACTCTTTCCCCCATATGAAAGTGATACTTGCAGAGATATGAAATAACTATTACATGCAGCTATGTTCGAATGTCTCTGATCTGAACTGAAGTTCCCTTTAGATTTGAATAAAATTAATAAAACACATCATTGAGAGATATTACCGTCCGCCGTCCACTGTCATTGGAATTTTGACATTTGAAAAAATTTGCATTTGTTATTGCAGTTAAAAGTATGTCCTCTGTTGTTTGCATTGTTTAATACACTGGATAAGCACCAAGATATAAACCATGCAAACACATTAAAATTGTATGATCCATTTTATATATAAATCAAAATGGGCTAATTTGTGTTTTGTGTTTTTTGTCTCATGTACATAAGGTCATTTGTTCTCCCGGTTCCTCTTATATCTGACCTTCAAGAGCAGGCAAATATCCATCTGTCTTCCCTGCTGCAATGAGTGGTTGAGGTTACACAAAAAAAAGAAAAAAAAATGTTATGGATAAATGAAATGCCTCTGTCAACAATGCTATTTTTACATGGGTGGTCGTTTCGATTAAAATGTCATTGCCTCTGTTCATTTTCTTTGATGTTTCTTTTGAACTTTACACACTTGACTTGTTCTGTCCATAAAATATGAATTATCCTCACTGGATTCACAAGACCTCCTTGTGTATCTACATGCACATGTGACTGCACACACAAGCAGACCTCACGTTAACACACTGTTCCCACTGTGAGCTCGTCTGTGACGTTTATAGCGAAAGGGAAAGGAAAAAACAAGGTGATGCAGTATGTAGTGTATGATTACAGGACAAAATTTTATAAAATATATTATAAAAAGAATATATATATATATATATATATACTGTATATTACAAAATGAAAAATAAAGTTTACCTAAAAGTATGTTTGGCTGACGACCAATGTAGTGGATGTCCCTGGCCTGGCATCAGTCACAAACTATTAAAAGAGTTTGCATAAGGACATTAAGAGTCCATGGACCCAAAGGTTTCTGCCCTCCTGCAATTAAACTATCCAACAGACAGGAAACAGAGACAAAGGATCCTTCATTCAAAAAACACCAGCTTTTTAAACTTCAGTAAGACGTATGGCCAGCTCCAGAGAATCAACTAAATGGACATATGGCAAAATGGGAGTAAACAACTGAGATCTCCACAGAATGAAAAGAAGCTCCTTCTATAACAATAAAACATCCTCTCTGATTGATATTTCACTGTTGCTTCCTCCAGGGAAGGTAATGTTAAAATTAACTGTGCTCATCACCAGAGACTGAATCTTCATACACACACACACACACACACACACACACACACACACACACACACACACACACACACATCCATACAAATGTTTCTCCTCTTTCTCTTCCCCTCTTTAGATAACACTCATAACTCACAAGCCTCATTCCTGAGACTCAGTAACATGAGATTTCTTCTTTTCAAAGATATATCTGAATTAATATGTGTTCTACTATTCAGTAACCAGCTGTTACTATTACTCAACAAATATTTTTATGTAAATCAGTTCAATCCCCAGATCTACACCATTTAGAAAGGTGGAAGTTTCAAATGTAAAGTTGTAAAGTTTCTATACAAGGTAACAGATATTAAACGTTTAGAAATGTGTGTATTTATTATTATTATTAACCAAATCAAAAGACTGGTATTTTTTTAGGGTCCATCTTGGACCCATTAGGACCCATTTTGTTCTGTTATTTAGTCATTAACCACTTGCAGTGTGTTTAAATTTTGAATGATGTACTGATACAAAATTCATGATGATATTGTTTCTTTCCTTTCACTAATATTAATAATACAGGTTTATACATCATTTTATTTAGTGTTTTAGTGGGTCATGGTGGAAGATGTGCAACTTTTGCATGTATACTGTAGGAAAATGATTCACGTCTCCAGTTGAAACAAAGGGAGAAGACAGGACAACCACCACTGAGATGTGCACCGCCACCCAGGGAAATAAAACTGCAGGAATCCTGTGCAGCTTCCTTTCTGACTGTTTTCTATTTTGTCATTTTGCATTTCTTTTCCCTTCTGTGTTGCTTTTCTGTCGTTTTTGTCGGCTTCTTTTCTTCTTTCTTGCCACGAGTTTTCCAAGTAACCTTTACTTCTTGGACACGTGTGATCTTTTTTGGGTCATCTGGCCGACGCCAATATACCCTGTAAAGTTTCCTAGTGAAAGTTAAGTGCCGTAATAGGTGCTTTCTTTCGCATCAACTCGATCGACCCTGATGACAAGATCTGTCTATGACCACCTACAGAGAAATCAACAATGGTTCCAACAGAGAAAAGCCTGCTGTCTTCCAAGCTCAGCTGAGAGAGAGAGAGTAGGAGGAGCCACTAGCCCGGTGACTACACATCATCTCCACAGAGACAACCACCAGAGCCCATCATGAAGGAAGTTCCCAGCTTCCAGCACCAACTACTGCGGGTTCCAACCAGGAAAAATTTCATGACTGGGTTGGTGTTGTTGGGACTCAGTCATTCAATAGACCAAATGTTTCTTTGCTCCACTGGACAAAGGAATTCACACCCCACAGTTCCTCACGGTTCACACCTGGGGATGACCCTTCCCCCCATGGACCCCACTGGCCAGCCAGTGTGGGCCAGCGTGTGACATGTGACCCCCTAAGGTGTCACAAACAAAACCAGTCTTCTAGACCCCTTCTCTCTCTCTTCCCTTCTTGGCTTGCTCTGGAGAGCAGCTCCAGCCCTCTCCTCTCGGTTCTTCAAAAGGGCAACAAGGCCCCAGCCCAGGTCAGCTCTGCTACCTGAGAAACTAGCTCTCTCGCCGGCCTGCAACCAGCAGCCTGCAAACACTCTTCTCCTCCACAACAGCGACCTGCTTCGGAATAACTGTGAGTGAACCAAATCCTCTTCAGAATCAGCGGCTACAACACAAGGCCAGCTGATTTTCCAAGCAACAGGAGTCGTAGCAGAGTTAGCATGGAACAGCTAACTCTGTGAGGAGAACAAAGGAGATACCAGCAAGCAACACAGCCAGACAGGACTTTATTCCACCAGGAAACCCCCCAAACTCACTGGACTTTACAAAACACTGGAAAGGACCTCTTTGCTTGTTCCAAGGATTGGGTAACGTTAACGGACTGGGCCTAACATCTCCCAGCACAGCATAGCACCGCATAGCTAATCAGCAGAAGTCTTAACTTGTTAATGTACTTGTTGATTGATGTCTTGTTGTTGTAATGTTTGCTTAGGTTGTGGTCAGTCATACAGTTAATCGAGTACTCGTATGTTCACACACATAGCAGTACGTCTCAGTCCTAGAACCTGCACGAAGCTAACCTTCCCCCTCTAACCTGGTACCTTTAGATTACATGAGCTAGGCTAACAAAGAAACTCACACCTCCCCTCTCACACACACTAGGTGGTCTCAGCGGCCATTTTAGTAGTTTCTTTGTTTACCGCCATCTTTGTAGTCTTCTTTGTTCAGGTCATGTGGTCACAGTGACCACTTTGAGTCGGCCATCTTGCCTTTGTCTGTGTCCCCACAGACACACACACACACACACACACACACACACACACACACACACACACACACACACACACCTGTATATGCTAGATTAGACATTGTACTTTACTCTGCTCCATTGTAAATAAATGCCTTTTAAGTATAACTACTGGTGTCTTTAATGTTGCACAAGCGTGAATATTGCCAACCTCTACTCGGTAGAATTCCAATCCTTCAACTGTAACTTACTATTGATTTGGTAATTTGGTAATAGTTAGTAAGCTAATGGTTAATCAGAGTTCCAGATTAATGGTAATAAATTGAGACTAAAACCATATTGGCTATTTTGCCTATTAGTTTAGGCTGGTGCCCCGTGAACTTTAATTCATTTTAAAGATATTATTTAATATTAATATTTTTAATATTAATATTTCCTTAATTTGTGATAGCCAATAAATTGATAAACAACCGAAATCTAACACATTTGGTGTCCAGCTCATGAGGTAGAGTACTGTTAACATAATGGTGCCGCCCATGTGAGGCCGAGTACTAATGATTTCCAGTTACTAATAGAGCTCAGACCCAACAGTGTCAAGATAAAAATAACATTTTAATAATCCACATTTCATAGAAATCTCAGTATTAATTAGTAGTATGGCCATATAGTAAAAAGGTTAATCATATTCTCTCCCATCATTACCCCATTCATTATACGGTTAATTTTATCAGCTATTGATCAACACTGTTCTTTTGCTCCACTTTGCCTCTTGGTGATTAACAGTCATTGCATTTACCCTGTATTAGGAGTTATTACTAAGACATTTATTTATTTAAACTCAATCGGTGTCCTGTTGCGCTCCCTTTAAGTAGAGATCGGAGATCAATTGAGTCGAGAACTCGGGGCTTCTGGTATTAGACTGATTGGATTCACTGTATTAAAAAATATTTCCTCTTCAGAGGTGGTGCCCCCCTAAACGAGCGCATTCGAATAAAACCCAATAAAAAGGCTTCACGCTACACCAAAATGGGCATTTTGTATGGGAATTGTGTTGTCACGCATTTGAAAACAACTATATTTTCTGAGCTTATCACACATTAAAAAGTTTTACCCAATTCACCAGCTCCAAATGATTACTTGCTAATTTTATGCTCACTGTTGAACACAATTCACAAAGTGCATTAATTTACCCCAGCAACACAACTGTGAAAACATAGAAATTAAAAAATAGGGCTGCATCCAAGGAAGGAATAAATGGAAAGGGACCTAAGAGAGGAAGATGAGAATGCTTGTGCATTCTTTGATAGGGCGGCGGAAACAAATGTCTATGGCAGATATGGGCTGAGAAGTCTTCTTAAGATTGACACAGGTAAGTGGTAACACGCAAGCAGGGGTGCCGTGTCAATTAAGGTGCATAGAAGACCGCTGTCTGTCTGCGAGAATCTCATTAACACCAAGGTCATTTTCATCAGGCCCCCAAGCTGTCGTTATTTTCATATTACCAGCAGGGCCTCAAATAAAAAGGCGTATTGAGCATGCATTTGCAAACCTCTGGATTGTATGCAGATCCTGAGTTACAGGTGCAAATGCAGACGGTGCATGTAGAGATACAAAACACAATGTCATTCAGCTGCTACCACGACCACTCCCACACACACAACCCATTTAGCCACACACATGCCATATAATAGATGTTTAAATAGCTGTTTCCCAAGAGGGATTTTAAAAATGCAGAGCAGGTAGCAGGTGCTTGTTAAAATGAATATTGCAATTGTGTTTATGCAAAACAATTTTATCAGTGATTGCACATGGTTCCATGAGACTTAAATGGCTTCATAACTACTTGTACCTCTGCAACCTGTCCACTAATGCAAACCTACCTACTACCAAAGTTATGTCACTAAAAAGCTGCAGAAGTAAAAGACTAAAAGATTTGTTCTCATCATGGTCGGTATATGCACAGCGTTTTCTCCCCCGACGTACTCACTGCATTTTTCTATCTTTTTAGCCTTTCCTTTTACATTCTGTTAAATGTTTTATCAGATTTTATGTGTGCATACATGTATGAACACACAGTATATGTAGCGTGTAAAAAGGCAATAAGGGAAACTTAAATCCATTGAGACATACACACTTAAGGAACTGTCTAAGATGTCAAGCACAATCTTAGCTACAGTTTAACATCCTGCCTTTAACCTCTGCATCAAGCATGTGGAGGATAAACAGTTAATTGCTTGAGTGAGCCTGAATGGTTGGTGCACAAGCAGCCTGGAGTGCCTTTATCACTGATTGTGAATAGTTTCAACAGCCGGTGTTTCCTTATATCTTCTGACACGGAGCCCTTTCCTGTCTCTCCCATGTTATTGGAAAGCGCTGATGGGAAATATATAACAGCCCGACACGGTAACTGCCACCTCTGCGCCCTAAGCTGAGCTCTCAACTCCACTGTCAAGATCTAGAAGACAAAAAGCCTCTTGTTACGGTGCCTAGGTGCATGACTACAGCTCAATTTGTTTGCAGGAGACAGACTTTCAAAGAGCGAGAGTCACCTGCCTGCATCCCTTTGCTCTGCTTGCTCTTTCTCTGAATTGTCACTCAACCTCTTTCCCTCTCCTCCTGTTAGTTTTGCCTTTGTCTCTCTATGGATATTCCTGAATGGTTTGTGCCTACAGGCAGCCGTTCCACTTGTTTATCCCTTTCTCTTTCAATAACAGAATGCGCAGGACAGATCCAAACGCTAGTTGACAATACAGCCAAATCCACTCTCTTCCAGATTCCATCAAGCACTCAAGTCTGTGCCCCGCTCGTATTTTAAACCTAAAGTGTACAGATGTGGAACGGCATGGGTAACTCACACTGATTTATGCCAGTAAAGTCATATTACTGTCCAATTTATTTAATTTATTTAACAAGATAAATTTGGCTCGGAGTGCATTACATTGCTATTATGTCTTACTAGGCTGTAGTACCAGTCCTACTGAATACACTGAATGCAGAAACACACATCAAAATATATGGAAAAGGACAAGAGTCAGCCCAACATTTGATTATTTTGGATTCTGACCTGGGAGGACCAGTACCATCCTACCTGCATGTCTGTGAGGTATATGTTTTGGTTTTAACAGTGGCAGTACTTTGAGATCTTATTTGACAGACTGGAAAACCCTGGCAGAGATTTGAACTGGTAGCAAAAAAGCTAGTAGCAGGAGTTTGGTCTGATGTTTCCACCAGGGGAAAGATCATGTCACGGACAAAATCGATAGGTTTCTCTCTTTTTGGAATAAGACAACACAACCAAAAAGCTGGGGCGGATGTAGAGAAATGTTTATGGGGCGGCAAGAGGGTGGCATGGACACTTTATGGAGATTTTAATCGCAAACTGTCACATATATCAATGTTTGCTAGGAAAAGTCTCCAAATAAAGATATTTGACCTGAAAAACATTACATTAAAATGGCACATGAGTGAAGTATTGAATAGAATAATATAAAGGCTGCATTAGAAATCAACACATTTTTTTCATTGAACATCTCTTTAGCTAAAATGTGGCAGGAACAGATCATTAAATTATTTGAATTAATTCACACTTTTTAACATGTTATTTTTAAGATTCAGTTACTAAACTATTACATTTTTCCTTGAATACGTGTACGACTTTATATGTTTCTACATTTTTCTAATCATTATTATTACTTGTTACCAGTAGCTTTTTTACGCATAAACTTCCTCTTTGTAACAAAGCAATTTCCCTGAACCTGTGGTATAAGTGCAAAGTGCAAGTGCTCTCCGGTACTGAGCTTTGACGGAACTGTCACTGGATTGCTGACTAACGTGCCTCTTAGTTTGGGGTTTTCAAGCGAGTGATTTTAGTGCTTTTGAAACTGGGTGCTTTTGTATGTTGCACTTGCATGACTGATCTAAAATGTGGACATGTTTGTCTGCAGAGATGTTGGTGGCTGTGGGCATTTTGAATTTAGTCAGGTTTGGTCTGACCTTCCCACAATCAAACACGGGTTACTATTATTAAACAAAACAGGCTTCAGTAAAACAACCCCCGCCACTATCCATCTGTGGTCGTACTGTATTTCTACTAGTCGAAGTTGGCAACCATACACACACATTTAGCAGGAAAAAAATCCATCAGCAGTTGTTGCATGCAGCTGGGACTGAGTGAGGCTGTAGAGAAAGCTGCTGGGGCTGAGAGAAAACACAGTAAGCTGCTACTCGCTGCAGGGACGGCTAGTGGCAGCTGGGTGAAATCGGCCTGTTACCAACCCTGTGACCTCTCTCGGCCCCTGGCACCCCTCTGTGGCAAGGCGGTTTGTTTGTTTCTTATTTTATGGGGATGAAATCTGGGGGAGGGCTAGAACCTAGGAGTCATCTCTTGCTGCATTCACCTTTGCTCTGCTTGCTCTTTCTCTGAATTGTCACTCAACCTCTTTCCCTCTCCTCCTGTTAGTTTTGCCTTTGTCTCTCTATGGATATTCCTGAATGGTTTGTGCCTACAGGCAGCCGTTCCACTTGTTTATCCCTTTCTCTTTCAATAACAGAATGCGCAGGACAGATCCAAACGCTAGTTGACAATACAGCCAAATCCACTCTCTTCCAGATTCCATCAAGCACTCAAGTCTGTGCCCCGCTCGTATTTTAAACCTAAAGTGTACAGATGTGGAACGGCATGGGTAACTCACACTGATTTATGCCAGTAAAGTCATATTACTGTCCAATTTATTTAATTTATTTAACAAGATAAATTTGGCTCGGAGTGCATTACATTGCTATTATGTCTTACTAGGCTGTAGTACCAGTCCTACTGAATACACTGAATGCAGAAACACACATCAAAATATATGGAAAAGGACAAGAGTCAGCCCAACATTTGATTATTTTGGATTCTGACCTGGGAGGACCAGTACCATCCTACCTGCATGTCTGTGAGGTATATGTTTTGGTTTTAACAGTGGCAGTACTTTGAGATCTTATTTGACAGACTGGAAAACCCTGGCAGAGATTTGAACTGGTAGCAAAAAAGCTAGTAGCAGGAGTTTGGTCTGATGTTTCCACCAGGGGAAAGATCATGTCACGGACAAAATCGATAGGTTTCTCTCTTTTTGGAATAAGACAACACAACCAAAAAGCTGGGGCGGATGTAGAGAAATGTTTATGGGGCGGCAAGAGGGTGGCATGGACACTTTATGGAGATTTTAATCGCAAACTGTCACATATATCAATGTTTGCTAGGAAAAGTCTCCAAATAAAGATATTTGACCTGAAAAACATTACATTAAAATGGCACATGAGTGAAGTATTGAATAGAATAATATAAAGGCTGCATTAGAAATCAACACATTTTTTTCATTGAACATCTCTTTAGCTAAAATGTGGCAGGAACAGATCATTAAATTATTTGAATTAATTCACACTTTTTAACATGTTATTTTTAAGATTCAGTTACTAAACTATTACATTTTTCCTTGAATACGTGTACGACTTTATATGTTTCTACATTTTTCTAATCATTATTATTACTTGTTACCAGTAGCTTTTTTACGCATAAACTTCCTCTTTGTAACAAAGCAATTTCCCTGAACCTGTGGTATAAGTGCAAAGTGCAAGTGCTCTCCGGTACTGAGCTTTGACGGAACTGTCACTGGATTGCTGACTAACGTGCCTCTTAGTTTGGGGTTTTCAAGCGAGTGATTTTAGTGCTTTTGAAACTGGGTGCTTTTGTATGTTGCACTTGCATGACTGATCTAAAATGTGGACATGTTTGTCTGCAGAGATGTTGGTGGCTGTGGGCATTTTGAATTTAGTCAGGTTTGGTCTGACCTTCCCACAATCAAACACGGGTTACTATTATTAAACAAAACAGGCTTCAGTAAAACAACCCCCGCCACTATCCATCTGTGGTCGTACTGTATTTCTACTAGTCGAAGTTGGCAACCATACACACACATTTAGCAGGAAAAAAATCCATCAGCAGTTGTTGCATGCAGCTGGGACTGAGTGAGGCTGTAGAGAAAGCTGCTGGGGCTGAGAGAAAACACAGTAAGCTGCTACTCGCTGCAGGGACGGCTAGTGGCAGCTGGGTGAAATCGGCCTGTTACCAACCCTGTGACCTCTCTCGGCCCCTGGCACCCCTCTGTGGCAAGGCGGTTTGTTTGTTTCTTATTTTATGGGGATGAAATCTGGGGGAGGGCTAGAACCTAGGAGTCATCTCTTGCTGCATTCACCTACACTCTGACATTGGATTTTCAATCTTGTAAATCTGACCAGCCATAATGTTTCAATTACGTATGGTGTGGATCCAATTCTGACAAAAAGTGTGGCAGTTCAGAAATTTATTTGAGTTACTTTCATCAGAGAAAAACAATTGGATTGATAAACATTGAAATTAATATCTTAGTTGGAAACTCATTGGGAGGATCCCAGCTTACATTACAAGGATCCATTTGCCAACATTGCAAAACAAATACAAACTCACAAAAAGTATTTTTCACTTATGTCTGGTGGTTTCGAGCTGTTCAGATTTCATTTGCCCATTTCTGATGAATCCATCTTTAATATTTCTACTGCCACCCAAATACAATGGGAATGAATTATAGTTTGTTTGTGATGCAGCTTTGAAACATCTAATTTATTTTTTGTTTATTTGTCTCTTTACAGAAATTGTCCCAATTACTCAGGATAATCCAGAGAACAACTTTCATTGGAAATACTTATTACTAAAGAAATAGCCCTCCTGAAGTCATTTGAGAGTAAGATCTGTAGCATTATTGCAATAAGAAATTTTTCTTTTCAGTTTTTTCATGCGATTTTTTAGTACTTTGGGCACCACAGACAAAATTCCATTCTCCTCCATTGTATTGGGGATGGTAGCAGAAAGATCGATATCTCAAAACCTGGAATACAATAGCATGTAAGTAAGTGAGTGAATAGATTTAAATACACTCAACAAATCCATAGTTGCCATTTATTGTACAAAGCAAGAAGTTAAATCTATAATTTACACCTGTACTCTTTTAAAATAGAGTTAAGTATTAAAAAACACCAAAAATCTCCCTGATTTCTTTGGGAAAGTAATTTGATTTTAATAATTCCAAAATGCCTGATAATTCAAATAAACACAGAGTGTGATATTTATTTAGCTAGCATTAACAAAAGACTGAGATAAATTGGTGTTGACCAAATGGTTATTGACTTGAAGGCATTATAAATGGTGATCTGCCATTTGATTAATACAAACTGGTTTCCAACAACAAATGGATGAAATACACTTTCAGTGTTGATAGTTTAAAGTGTGCAACTGTGTCTCCTTGAAATGACGTCTTTATACAACTAAACTGCAAAAGCAACATAATCAAACAACTGTCACACCAAAGACAAGGCTTCCCTAAGCTTAACATAGTGCTGTGAGTGTCTTAATGTAAAGCTGCAGGCCCTACAAGAGGCTCTTATACTGTAAGATTGGATATTTTGGCGGGAAAAACAACAAAAACAATCCATATTGCTGTAGTGGATCTGGCTGTATTTTTTTCTGAAATGCTGAGAACCTTTTTAAAAGGTGTACTAACCAGGAGCAAGGTGAAATCCATAAGAAGCAAAGGAAGCAATCGGACAAAACTGCCTTTTGAGTTGCAAATTGCTTCAAACGGAATGAAAAAAGTGATTCACAGCTGAAGTACTGAGACCTCGGCAGCTGGCTCCGCAGAAAACACAAAGTAAGTTGTGCTCATAATTATTGTCATTAGAAATCTTTGGAATAAAAAATGTAGTGAGGCATTACTGCATCTCCCATTGTACAGTTAAATGAACCACTTTAATTATCAATGTACATAATATAAATACTCAAAAGTGGATGAAGTGTCAGAGGACAGCATCAGTCATTCTTACTTCAATTCATTTCTAATGATTTCATTATATTGATGCCCCCCCCTCGCCAATCTAGCCTCAGAGGCTCGGGACCGAACACCATTCTGCCTTTAAATGGAACACTGATTGTTTTTCATGTTTATTCACAACCCACGGGTCAGCAGCCTCCCATAATCTGCTGTTTCTTCCAAGGACAATTTGGGGGATATCATGAATAAAAATGATCTTAATAATATCGCAGTGAAAGGACCCATGGCAACTATGAATACCATTAGAGCCTGATCAGAGGCCGTTAGTGTCACATTTATATGGCCAGAGCAACAGTATAGGGCCTGGATGAGTGACTCTGGAGGCTGGTTGTTTACACTCTTTAGTCATTGGTTCTTCCATATATTTTTTCATCCTCAAAGTATTTTATAGTATAATGGAGTTTTGATCCCAAGAGGCATTGTTATGTGTATTTGTATTAGATGAAGTATTCATCTTACTTCTCCAGTTTACTTCAGATTGATGATATAGAAACAGAAATAAAAGAGAAAGTCATTGTGTCTTTAGAAGTATTTTTCCTGTGAAGCAAGCTGCATGGAGTAGTAACGGTAATTTGCGTCCCTCCAATACCCTTGACCTAGATGGCAAAACTTCCAGGGGAGAAGAGAATTAAAAGTGAGAGAAAAATACAATTATGTGCAATAAAAAAAAAAAAAACATGTTGGGTGATCAAATATAGTATATTCCTTGAACTGTGGGGTAAGGGGATGACTGATCTTATAATATTAACATAAAGAACAGTATAAGGACTGTATTCCAAGGGGTATGTTCTACCTGCAGAGTCTCCTAGGGAAGGAGGGGTTACCACAAAGGTAGTCAGGACCATATAAATTACACATACTGTGTCACAGTGTCTTGATTCTGACATTCTGGTTGGGTGAAGTTAAGCTGGAGAGCTATTATTATGCATGGGTTGGAGTTTTAACAGTGACCACGGCTGATTTCTGTTAATATGGTATGAAATTAATCCTGAGGTCAAGGCCAACCTGTCCCAACATTCCTGTCATGTTCAAACAGTTTTTTTATCCCCCTTTTCTTTTAAGTATTCCTGCTTGTACAGATCCATGTTTTATATGAGTTACTTTCTCGTCTCTTGACTTCGAGGCCTCCATTTTAATGAATCAAGGTGCATTGCACAAAGCAGAGCCAACTGCGCCATGGCAATTGGGTGGGATGAGAAAGAATCCATTATCATGCATTATGTGTGGTTGTGTTAGGGGTTGTAAGAATCATGGGCATTCAAGTCAGTTAAAAGCAATGCTGTCCCACCATAATGTACTGACAGCTTGGTAATGGAGTAGAGAGTCCATGAAGCTTTCTCAAGAGAAAGCTAATATTTTTGCCATGGAGCAAAATTACAATTTGCAAATGTGTACCTGCCGAAAAAATAATATGATAGCACCAACATGCCAGCAAACATCTCTTTAAAAGTTGACTCAGTGTTTCTAGATAAATTTGAAGTCTGGTCAAAATATTTTGCCTGCATATATATATACTCAGTCATCATTATGATACTGTATAATCTGGTATGACAGTGATTCACAAATAATTAATTACATTGTTTTACCCGAGTAATTATTAGAGGATAAGTTCACCAAAACCCAATGATGGTGTCTCGCACTTTCAGTTTTGTGTGCCCGGGTTTTAAGATACCTTCCCTGGTGACTCCTGCTGCCAGTAGTTCCTCCCTCATAGGACACTGATTGGTTCACTGTTGTTCAACCACAAGGGAAAAGCTTGAAGCCTGCAATACTATATAACATATTAAACATGAAATATTTCCTAATATGGTGTGACAATACTTTATGGTGTTTCATAAATTCTGCTACAATACGCTCATAAGGACAGAAACATTTACAATTATTACATTCACACATACAGCAGAGGGGTCTGTGGGAAACCAAACAATGAAGGTGACAAAATTCAAGAGTTAAACTTGATAGCAATGAATCTTTCAAGATCAATTTTCATTGGGGTTTTTTTATAGATAGAAAATGGTTCCAATGACAATTGTTCACAGAAACGTCTATGGATTAGTCTGAGAAACTGTGACAGCATTTGTCATGATGTGATTTAGATGGTGCCATTGAACTTTGATAAATTATTCCTTGTAGTAACAGATTTATGAGTACCAGGTGGTAGATTATCATTAGAGTTCCATTATAATTTTATCCTTAGGATGATTTGTTATTCCTCACTGTGGCTCACCAAAGACCACACTACTCTTTTAAGCAAGCGGATAAAAAGGTAATTCATTTGAGTGTACATTTTGACAGATATAACAGAAATACAGTGTAATTAAGGGCTATCTCGAGTGTCTTGCGGCCCCCGAGGCATCTGGCTTAACCCTAAAGAGAGGTAAACATAAAACCCAGTTCAAGGCAAGTTTGCAGATTGGTCCGTCTGGTTAAACTGTCTACATTAATTATTTAGTAATTAGCTACATGTAATTGCTTTCTGACACCTAGGATTACACTGTCTTTGTAATGCATTTGCTGTCTCAATTATAGCAGGGTGTTCGATAAGCCCGTACTTGATGTGGCTTATCTTTTCATTTTCTTTCTCTTTACCCCCCACTCCCTATTTTCCGTGCTTAAACATGTTCTCCATCCTTCCCTCCTGTGGTTTTTCACAAGGAGGGAGGGAGCCTAAGCCACACAAGTGAGCCAGCATGTGATGTTAGACCAAGACAAATGATACCAAACGTGCCTCTGATTTCTAAGCATCGGCCCCTTAGTCTTTTCTTATGTCCAAAGCCACTCATTATATTTGCAGTAAACAAGCGCACTTCTGGGTGTGTTTTCACGGGACGCTTTTGCAGATCTGTTCATCTTTTCACTCTAGCTGCACTGTATTTTTACGCTGAGACCTTGAAGCCTGGGTTTGGACCTCATATCTCTAGACCGAGGGATATTCACCCAGACTTCGGGCCAAACAGAGACGGCTGATTATCAGAGTAGCCTTGGGAAGGATTGGGGAACTGCAGAACCAGGAAGCCCACAGAAGTGATAAGCTGGGGTTTTATGGGCTAGCTGAGCAGTCCAACATAACCTAGAGGGATATGTGAATATACAGTATGCGTATTTATGTGTATGTCCATGCAGGCCTGTGTTCATGTGTAAGTGTATATATGTCATTGTGTTGTTTGAGAGTGTACAGTGTGTACATTGTCTTTGTCATATATATATGTTTGGTATTTCCTGAAGAACATGAATTTACCTTTGTAAAGCTGGAAGCTGTGCTGGAAGGGAAAAGACGTGGCCTGCCGAAACACATGGCACATGGGTGACTTGGACATGCTTTCCTATGACAGTCTCAGTGTGATGGGAGGGAATACCCCAGTTTTTACTGCTAGTGTATCGCCCCTCTAATCCCTCTCTCCCTACAAACACGTTCTTTCTCATTCCAGCACATGTGAGGAACCATATTTAAGAATATATTTGAAAGTGTAAAAAGAAGGTGAGATCAGTCAGTGGTCATTTGTTTTTTGCATTTTCTTACTATTACCGTAGATGCGATTGAAGTTGAGGCGAAACAACAGCTAAAGAAGGACAAGGCTGAAAGTAAAAAGAGTGATGAGAGAGGCGCAGCGAGGGTTCCTGTTGAAATGCTCCTCGTCACCGGCGTTTGGTACAGGCTTGAGATGCAGTCTCAACCAATTTGGTTTTTGCTGCATCGCTTTAAGGGCTTCGTGACATGACGACTGCGAGCATGAGTGGGTGTCTCAGTCTGTGCTCTTGAGATACTACAGTAAAAGAAGTGTTTTAACATCATTTTGACACTCAACCTGATTAGAGAAATAATTGAGTTTGACTGAGTTGACTTAGTATGTAATGACATCAAAGACATGAGCTTACCCCCGTATTTGTGCGTCTCCCTCGAGAGCTGAGTTGGCACCAGGATTTGGAACATTTTACCATCAAATTGCTGCTCTTGAGTAAGAAATGGAACACAGCAGGGTGACAAGTAGGCTGGATGTATATTCCTCAGCCAAACTGAAGGCCTCATATTACTCAGACAGCTTGATAGGAGATTATTTTAAGAAAAGTGAACCTGCATACATTCTGTCTGTAACCTTAAGATATAAAACGACCACCCACACCCAGAGAATGTAGACTGTTAGACTGTTCGCTCAGCTCCTCCTGAGAATACAAAAACTAAATTTTAACTAAAACAATGTGTGTGTGCGCATGCATGCGTGTGAGTATGTACATGTGTATATGTGAATCTAAGATTTTTTGCTGTATTCTACTTTATCAGTCTCCCTCAGGTGTCAGGAAGTGATGATTTTTCCTTAAGCATAAATGCACAAATGCGTCCGGATACAATGCTGAAGGATTTCCTTTGAAATAATTATGTTCAAAAATCATATTTTTCAAAAAAGTTTTCAGAGTCAGTACTACACTTATGAGACTGAGCCTGCAGGGACATGAGAGCTCAGGGTCAGGTAGAAAGTAGCACTGCTGGAGCCAGTAGGGATTTTAATTTCTGTGTCCCAGTTCCATACTATATATTGTAGTAATCATATATAGGCTAATATGCATTACATACTAATCTTTATACTTTACCTTTTTTTCGCAATCGGTCTACAACAAATGAACATATTCATTTATCATAATAATACAAGATACAGAAAGCACACTGTCAAGAAATTTCACTGCTAGGTTGCTTTATTAACTGTCTTACTGTTTCAACAACATTTGATGCAGTTTAACTTAAAATGACCCATAATTAAGTTAATCAACAGTTGAGCTCATTTAACACAGCACTATGCTCTGCATACATGGCCTAAAGTTTCCCATTTAGAGAGTTAAGTAAAACAGAAAAGCATATTTAAGTGCTTTTGTAAAGTAATGATCCATATCTTTGGTATGACGGCCATAAATCATGCACTACAAAGTTTAGAGGCTGCCAATGAATCTCTTCAAAGAAACATCAGACACCAGTGCTGAAATGGGAAGGGCCGAGTCACATCAAAGAATTCCATTAAAATTTCCAGTATGGGCTAATGCTATTACCCTGCTCCAAAAATATTAAAATACTGCTGTCAAAGAAATCATGCGTTATGCACTTTATTAGTATGCAACTCTACACCTTACTTGGCCACAAGACATATTGTCTTTAAAAATCTACCTCTCAGTTTTTTTTTTTTTTTGTAGCTATTTTAGGAGTTTGAGCTGGAATATACAGAAGAAATCTGATAGAAACATAATCAAACATAAAGCAGCTAACGGGAAAGTGAGGCTCTAATGTCCGCTGTTAAATTTTGTCATGAAAATGTTCTGTAACATCTTTCACATTGCTGCTTTACACGGTTGGGGTGATACAGTGGCCAACACCGTATCACCATTGTATTTTTGCATTTGTTTTAACCCAAAAAGCAATTAACATGTACAATCAGAAGTTAGGTCATTTTTGAGGACGCATTGACTTGAATCCATTGCCTGTAGGCATGCCCTAACCTTAATTTCACCCCAATCAAGAAAGACCCCATTTATGCATATTCTGAATCCATCTGAGACGCCGAATTGGCGTCTCAGATAGATAGATAGATAGATAGATAGATAGATAGATAGATAGATAGATAGATATAGATAGTGAATGGCACACACATATATATATATATATATATATATATATAGACATATATATACATATATATAGACATATATATATACATATATATGTGTGCCATTCACTATCTATATCTATCTATCTATCTATCTATCTATCTATCTCCCCCAATCTATCTATCTATCTATCTATCTATCTATATATATATATATATAATATATATATATATGTATGCATTTAAATATCTTCTCTCAGCAACAAGGCTCTTCCCTTGTTTTCTCTCTCAAGGTTTTGAATCAAGAGTCTAGTGTCAGGGGCAATAAATGGAATATGGTCCTCTCCTCGCCTCTGTCAGAGCTTTAATATTTTCATCAGATTTTTATTTCACTTGAAGAAGACAGTGAGCTGACACAGGAGGTGTTAAAGCAAGCATTTTGATTCTGAGCAATTGCTACTTGACCTGTGTGATCCTCATGACTATTTATAAGAGATACAGAAATAATGCCTTATGTACTTTTATAGTAACTCTTAATAATACATTATACATTGTATACAATGCATTATGTATGTGTTAATGCATTATATGGGTATATATAATGCATTATACATATTCATTCATGAAAAATGTTACAACATTTTTGCATTATTTACCTTTAGGCCTACACTCCCCCAATGACACTTGCTTTCACTTGCAAACGCATTTAGCCATTAGTCAGTCATCAGATGTTGTGGGGCCATTGCAGTTCATGGTCTCCACCAAACACAAGAGCATGAAAGTACAGAAAAACTTTAGTGGCAGTTATCACCTTTATTCAAATGCCAAGAATTTACACCCATTGCTGTTAGCATGCTATCCATGCTAGCATGTTAGCCATGCTAACAATGTCTAGAATGAAATATCTCTTCAACTAATGGACTATTTGGCTATTTGCCATGGAATATTACACAGATATTCTTGGTGCTGAGATGAAGAACCTTGGTGAGTTTGGTGATCCTGTAACTTTTCACCTAGTGCCACCATCAGGTCACCCACTTCAGTATATTCATTACTGTGGTTTATGACCACATACCTTTAAAACATATGACATTTCCATTAATCTCAGCTGTACTTTGTGTTTAGTGCTAATTAGTAAATATTAGCATGCTGACACACTTACAGTGTAATGATGAATATTATACCAGCTGAATATTATTTTATAATTATTAGCAAGTTAGCATTGTCATTGGGTGCACATGCCCATACTGATGTTTGCATTTAATTCAAGGCACCACTGTGCCTATCCCCAATTTGTGTGTAAGGACCCTAAAAGAACATATGATGTTTTCATCCTAGGTCAAATTATAACCCTAAAGATTCATTCATGATGAAACTGCAAAGATGTTCTGCAGTGCAGACATCTGATGACCTGAGACTACAAAGAGATTCACGCTGCTCTTCTTTCACACTCCTAACACACAGATGTCAAAGGAACCAGCATGCAGAGTAACACTGTTTGTGAGACACACAGGCAAGGTCAGGTTGTAGACATCCTCAACCAAGCTAGACTGTCTGAAAGGGTCTATATTTGCAGAGGATTTTACCAACTATATTTGTTGTGGTATTGTTCATTAACATCATGGGCAATGATCTAATTTACAATTGACAAATTATTCTTTGTTCTATTTGGAATGGTGCACAAGATGAACTATACAAATTGTGTTATTTACTCATTTCCTAACAATTATTTGCATATTATAAACACTATGATGTAGATGAAAATCTGATCTTGAAGGCAAAAATAATTTACTTTTCCATCAACCTTTCCCTGTGACATTTTCTATAAATATTACATTGTCATGCTGGTTCCAAGAACAAAACTACAACTAACTGCAACAAATTGTTGTGTCTTACTTTGTCACAACTGCAAATGAGCTCAGTGTTAACTGTCAAAACATGTACATGTACTTACTTGTCATGACATTGCTCTGACTTGCTCTGTTGCTGGTTCCAGGACTCAAAACTACATGTCATCGTTACTGGGGTGATATCATTCATCCAGTGGAGAACTGTTGTTCTACAGATCAATAGCTAGATGACAAATGGTTCTGAGCCATGGAGGAGGAGGACCATACAGTGCCTGTGATTTCTGGATAGAGGTCACCACAGTTTATCCACAAGGAGTGGGTGCTAAGAGGTTAAAGCTTATTAACTATCAACCAAGATAAAGGCATCATTACAGACTCTCTTCTTGCTCTAACTGTTGTGGGGCAAACGCTAAGCTTGTTTAGAAGGTTACACAACATGTTTGTTGTGCTAAAGTTTAATCTGTATTTGCAATTAAAACATGCAACCTTCTTTTTAATTTGATTCTGGCGATGCTCATACCCACCCACTTGGCGACTACAATCATGGCTTTTACAAAAGCTGTTTAGATGACAATTAAAACCTATTCTCTGTCATCTGTTCAGAGGCAAAGCAAGAGAATGGAAATGGCTTTGCAGTTGCATAAACCTGTAGGTGTAAAAATACATATGCAAATGGGTTGAGTTGGACATTTTGTTCCTCCAGGGCAGACCTTATATTTTTCCAGTCACTGAATGTATATCAAAGTGAAGCAAGCATATAAGAGGTTTATGCGAGTTTAGTGAGGGCTATGTGGTTGCTGTGAGTCATTAAAGTACCAGACGGATATATAGGCAGAATATTTTTTTTTCCAACTAAATTACCACCACTATGCTTAATGGATGGTGCTGTTTCATATTCATTCCACCAACATTTTGCTGAGTTGTACACCATATAGCACAGTATACAGTATGTTACCCCTGTGTCAGTTGTATTGGCATAACCACTGAAATGCACCAGTAAAGTTGACTTAGAAACAAATAAAGAGATTATGTATTGTATTGTAATTTTTTTTTTTAATGTGTATGTAAACACACATAATTGTGTGTCAGTATGCCGATGTTAAGTAAAGACAGTGATCTCTTTTCCTCTTTTCTTCTCTTTTTTGTGTAGTTTAGGGACAGTTGTGACTTTCTGGTGTCCTGTCTGGCATGATTATACTTAAATCTTTAACGGCCCTCATCTGGAGCTCAGCCCATGGAAAAAGAAAAAAAGAAAAGGATCAGATTCAGATTGCTTTTTTTCCCCCCATCGTTTTTTAGTGCTTACTCCTTCCATCCCATCTGGTGGGCAATTCTCTCAGTTGCACAGTTACATTGGTGCAAGAATTCTGTCATTGCACAAAATAGAATCAATTGACCAAACAAAACAAATTAATATGTAACAAATTACACAAATCACAAATATTTTACACTATGATACCATTGCTCATTCTTTCGTACAGCCTCTGTATCCTTACTGTACATTTCCTAGCAAATGGGCTGCAGCAGGACATTCCGACATTCAAGAGAGAAAAGAAGTGGGTACGCTGAACCAGATATACAGGATAAAATCAGATCACAATGGCCTTGATGTCTAACTCAGGGATTTAGTGAACCAAGGGACAGGATAAGGGAGGACACAGACAGCTTGTACCCTTGCGGGCCAAATCCCAACCCCTGTTGTCCTTCCAAGTTAGGGAGCGTTTCCAGCTGATAGACACTGTGTTGTGTGTGCCCCCGTCTGGTGCACAAATTGTCATGCCCTTGCAATCTTCCTTACTCTTGTCATTAATTCTTTTTATAACCATCTTTTAAATAAATTATTTGATTGTACCCTCCTTTTATTTCTTTTGTTTTTGTTGTCCTTTTTGGGGTTGCTGTCCCTGAGCCATATTCTCACATCCTCTGAGCGAGAAGCACTCCAACTCCAACTCTTCATTCCAATTATCCATCTATGCTGGGGATAGTGGAGGTATGGATCCATCTGAAATAACACTGTACTCTGATCTAATGTATATGGGGTCTTCAACTGCCAGGCGGATTTGGCCTTGGGTCTTACTTGATGTCATTGATTACAGTTAATTTGATTTGAAAATAAAATAACCAAAACCTTGGGGTTACCAGATCAGTGTATCTGAAGAATCAATATTATGTGACTGTTTCATAATAATTGTTTATGCCTGTAGCCTGGTCACAATGTAATCTCTGGGCTGCTATAGTTTGTTAGGTCTCCTGCAAGTCCCAACCTATTTCTTACCTTTTTGTGCCTCTTCCTCTCACTACCATTGGTTTGTACCAAAGCAGAGGTCTTAAACAGAAATCCCACAGCTCAGGGCACATCTTAGTGAATTCTCAACACACAGAGTGGCTGCAACCATAGGTCCACTGGAGAGAAGCTGCCTGCATTTACCCTGCGTGGAGGGGAAGCTGTTGATTGTTTGACTATGGAGTTGCATAATGAGTGTTCCTTACCACTATCTGACATCCACAACTGATGTTAGACTGTGTGTGAATTGCATCTTCTGCAGATGATTCATTCCTAAAAGACATCTGTCCTGCTGAAATGTGTTAGGGCACGTATACACTTGAAATAGATGTCACTGTGTTTATTTATAAGGCATAGTAACACGTGAATGGGCAGTGATTGCATTGATCTTTCTCTGGATGTTGAGCTACAGAAGGGAGATTCATCATAATCCAAGTCTTTTAGAAGACTGGTGATTTATGTCTTGGTTTCCTTTTAATAAAACATCACAAAAGATTTTAGTAAATTCAAAATAAAGGAATATGTCTTCATGTTTAACCTATTTACATAATATATTAAAGTGTAACTCTACTATCATAGTCATAATCAAGTACAACATTGAATTAAGCTAAATTATGTTATCTTCAACAGCTGACAGACTTGCATACAACCATAAAAAACTGAAGCCTGGCCAAGATGATAATGTCTTTCAGTGGAATCAAAGGAGACTTGGTGGATTTGAGGACTTCTTTCTATGCACTTTGTCCACATCCTGTTGAGGCATTGGCCAAACCTCAATGCACTCTCTCTGCACTGGAGATTTTCAGCCCATCTGTGGCCACAGAATGTCAAAGGCACCAAAGATGAGTCAGAAAGTGCAGCCCTCCTCTCCTGCTGTGACATTTTTGAAAAGGCAGTACATGCCACACGACGGCTTCTCGATCAGCCATGAAGATCCTGTTGTGACTGAATTGTGAAGGGCGGCAATGGAAATAGGTTCAAGACCTTCATTTTGTTCTGTTTGTTCTTGCCGTGGGAGATTTAAGAACGTATCGTTTAAATGATTTTCTCTCTTTTTTTTGTGTTACAGTAGTTTTTTTTCTTCAATACATTGTTTACTTCTGGATTTGATAGCGCCAGTAAAACCCTAAATAAATTCTAGACTCAAATTGCATTGTAAATTTGTACAGATGAAAGTCCTCGTACCTTCACAGTGACTGATCTCACATCTCGCAATACCTGCATTGGTTCCCTTTCTAATAGCAATCTCTTAAAGATAAGATATAACAACATATTCCCTCATTGTCTCTCTATTGTCCCTAGTCATGATTCCCAGACTTTAATCATGTGTTTATTGTTGTGACCACAACAATCTGGACTTATAACCTTTACGAAGCACTTACTTTAACCTAAACCATGAGCTTAGCCTAAATCTAACCAAGATATTTTCATACCTAAACCTGACTAAAGCTTAAATACAGTGCAAGTCGCATCATAAAACAGGTGTATTTTTCAACAGATTTGTAGCCGTTTTTGAAGGCAAAGACAAATGATGTGATCCTGCAAGAGGGGCATCAGATCAGAAAACACTTCTACATGTTCAAAAGGGCAGTTACAAACGATGTATTTTGTCATTTAATTAGGAACATTTGTTGATACATGTGTATTTGTATAAAGATAAATGCAAACCTATCCTTTAAAATACTTTTTACAGCTGACAGGGTACCATATTCCCCGTAAATGCATACTTCACCATCTAATGCCTTATTTTATGTTGAGGTGACTACAAACTTCTTTCAGCAGCCACCTCGACTAAAATACTGAGCATTGGCACTTCTGGCCTCTGGAATAAAATACCTTATTACAAAACAGCTGATTAAAATTTTATCTCTGTCTATTTTCCAAATGGTGTATGTGGATACAGTGTTTTCTAAAATCAACAAAAACATAACCAATTGGAAATATAAATTTGGAAATATGCCTTCATAGTGGTGAAAAGTGGACCAGACTCATTCACCATTGCAGGGACACTGGCTGGAGTGCACAATATAGCGCAATAAAGGACTTCCATTGGATAGCCTCTCATTACATTTTAATGATATGGCTACAGAAAGGGCCTTAAAAGCTGCCTGTCTCTTTGGGACTGCATGGTAATTGAAAAGAGGTTTCAATCTGGTGCATGGAAGCCAACAGGGATATTTCTGAAAATAACCCTCATTTTAATGAGTTTGTTCATTAAAAGTTTAACAATTTTCTAGGAAATGTAGACAGAATTTCATGCACAGCAGGAAAATCACATATAATGACAAATTAGAGGATGGAAATTAGAGTGACATAAGCCTAACGTCAGTAACAGACATGTTTGTGACCAAAAACTTAAAAAGGCATTTAAAGTGTGCTGTAACACATGCAGACTAAATTAGAGCTGGTTTCAGTGTCTCCAACTCTAATCACTGTGAATTTGACATCATCACATGAATGGCAAAATTGTTGCATGTTGCAAAAACCAACAAACAAAGAAGAAGATGTCCACAAACAGTTACTGAAAGGGAACACACTTATCCCAGTTATACTTTCCTCTCTCTGTGTTTTTGGCCAACAATTATGATTGATTGTGTCCAAAATATCATAACCTACTTTACATAAGAGCTTGACATAGCTTCAGGAACACAGCTGTCCCACACACATTTAGGGGACAAAGATCTGAAATGAAAACCTGATTAAAACACATCCCTACACAATAACACTTGCACTGCACTGGGGCCTACCCATATTCAGTTTTCAATTATCCATTGATAATTGCATATGAGCACCCCATTGGGATTGAGTCTCTGGCCACTTGATGAATTAAGTTCAATATTCAGTCAACTTTTAGCAAGTGGTTTGGTCCACCTACTGTTAGAGCAGTGTGTGTATATGTGTGTGTGTGTGTGTGTGTGTGCGTGTGGACTGGAAAATATATAACCAGTGAGTGAGCTAAAAGTGGCTAAAAACTGCATAAAGCTGCATAGATGAGTGTTACGGCACTACACTATGACACATAATCAAGACATTTTATTTTATGTAAACACCATGATTGTGTAGCTCAGTGCAGGGTCAAATGTGTCTCAAAGCTTAAAGGATGTAAGCAACAAGGGAAGAAATTTTGTTTTCATTTAGATGTTTCAGTGTCCAGACAGTGGTGCACTCACATTAGCACCAATCTCTCTGCCTATGCTGTCCCTCTCCCAATTCCTTCTATTGAAAACAATGCAACTCCATGCAACAATCCAGCACTGGCAGACTCACAGGTCAGAGTTTGAACATGTCAGTATTTTAGCAGTGTGTCAATACCTCCGTTTTTCTAATATTACACAATCAGATCACAAACTGCAGCATCATTCTCAGATTTCTGGTTTCTGGTTGATGATGGCTCAACTATATATATCCACATTGAATCTGTGCTATCACATCCTTTCACTGGGCTGACTGCAGGGCAAGGTCCATCATTGTGCTTTACCTGCTGTGTGCTGTTAAAAGACATATAGGGAATTGGCAGTAAGTGCAAGGACAAGGACAGTAAAAACAAAGCAATACAAAATGTTTAGGAAGTTGTTTTTTTTGTTTTTTCTACAATCCTGCCCATATTATTTCCTCCAGTTGTTTTTCCTCCAGGGAGTATATTTTGCCCTGCTACTTTCAGGTTTCACAGCAGCTTAACCACCTCTAATCTAACTTAACGTTACCATTTGGGGGTTGGATTTTGGGGATGGTATAATCTAAATGCTGTCTGAGAGGCCTAATTCAGGACAAGAAAGGAACATTAACAAGAGAAGAGATTCTCTTCGTTGCTAAAGCACAGAGCCCAGGCTCGGACAGAAATTCACAATGCCAGGGTCATCTGTGAACTGATCATAGGAGCTATACATAGCCTTTTTCAGTGGTGGATTATTCAGAGCCATGTTCCAGTTTTTTCCAAGTCAATATGCTTGTACTTGTTGAATCACAAATAAAAATGGACACTGAGCCTTTCCGTGAAATACAATTTAGATGCAATTCCATGCTCTGATTGCACTAGCTCCACGCTGAAATGTCAAATGTCATTTGTCAGGTATAATCATAATCAGGATTCGAATTACTGGGGGATTGGGGGGTAAAACATGGACCCCCCCCACCCCAAAAAACAAACAAAAAAAACAACAGTCCGGGGGGGTTGCAACGTGCAACAAGGCTTACCTGTAATTATAACTATTACAATACATTTCTCATATTCATGATTGGAAGAGTCTTGTGATACGATTTGAGACACCCCTAAAGTGGGTCATACCATTTCCTTGACTCTTGTTTACTTTTCTTACTCGCGTCAGTGGCTGGCGTTGCGTCTGTGCCCTCGTGCGACAGTGATGGTAAATGTAAGTTTCAGTAGCAAACTATTCAGTTGGTTTAATACACTTTACTGTCTGACTGTATCTACGGATGAACGCTGACGTTTCCTTGTTTCTAACTTTTGCCTCAAGTTACAGTTTTGCTAACTAATGTTAGATAGCTGATAGTGCCCATTCAATTCAAGTGTTAGCTTGTCATGTCATTAGCAATATCTAATTTTGACAAACACTGGTACTCAGTCATGAGCAGGGAGACAGTAGGGGATTAATTGTTGTAGAGATAAGTTTTGACATCAATATAGAGTTTATTTTTCGTTTTGATAGTCTTTTGTGTGGCTGTGGTGGCTTAGTTAGTCTTTTATATTTTTGGTATTATGTGTTTAAAGAAACACCCACTTTGATGTCACTCAGGAATTCAGGAGTTTTATCTGGTTTGGTAATTGAACAAATTATTATTATTATTATTAAATTTTAATTATTAAAATACATGTGTGATGAAAGCTTTGTATTAGCAGTGGTGGAAAGTAATTAAGTTAATTTCAACTTTTATGCCTTTTTACATCTTACAAAAACAGTGTTTAATCGGGGTCACATTTCAGATGCCTGAGTTGTTAACAGTCCACCAAATAGTGATTTTTCCCTCTAAACTTCTCATATGGTTTCATTCTCATTTCCATGTTGAAATGATCAACTATCTCACCAAAAATCAAGGATTATAGAGTACAAGTCTAAAAACTGAAAACAGATCTTCTTTCCTCTCTGATTAATCATCTGGTTACCCCTCAGATTTATCTGGTGACCCTGTTTTTGAGATGGTATTTTCAGCAGTTAATGACACGAACAGCAAATCTCACAACAGGCTCTGTGCAAAGATTCTGTCCTTTCTTTTCTTTTTGTGGACATCAATGGACCAACTTTGGAGATCTTTGACCCTAATCCATTTGGGATGTCATGGGCGAAAGCTGGACATCGTTTGTCAACATCATGGGAGACCGGGAAGAAAGCCCAGGAGGGTTCAACCCAAATCTCTGTGGTCAATTTTCTAAGGTAAGACTGATTTGATAGAATTTGCATTATGCTACTTTAAAGACTGAAACATTACCCTTGCTACTCCTTAAAGGAATAGACCACACAACAATCTAAATTTGTCTGCCCCCCCCCCTGAAAATAGTCAAATAGAAAAAAATTAATTAATACTCTACAGGACCTTTTGCATAGAATTCATATGTGTCTCATTTCTGAATTAATGGAGAAGATAGAATTTACTCCAGCTTAGGCTTTGAGCCAACAGACTGAGTCCTATCTTTTCCATTCATTTTGGTATTGGGAGCAGTAAAGGACCCTATATGGAATGTTGGGTGAGAGGATGTGGAATGTTTAAAGTATTGTGGTCTATGCCTTTAATATTAATCAGGCGACAGCATAGATGCTTTATGGTGATAACACATCTGCCCACCTTTTTGTTGGGTTGATAGTGTTTTTGGTTTTGCTACAGCATTGTGTGAGTCCGTATTTGATTGGAAATGATGGTCTGCTGTTGTTGTTTGTGTGTGGGTCTGATGTGCCGGCAGTTTTGCTCTTGAATGCTTTGTTGGTGAGCCCCATTTACAAAAGTTGTTGTGTGATACATGCTTTATGAGCTGGTGTTATGGATTTGATTCATCATCATCATTTACAGACTGTATTGACAATAAGTTAAACAAGCATGGTACTGTAAGCATTGTAAGACCTCAGTTCACTGAAGCACGCGCCTGCGCTGTACTGGAAAAAAAGTTAACCTCCCCTAATCATTGTATAATTCGCACTCTGGGTATAATGCTGAACATTACGTAAACGTAACCATACATAATTGATTATTTGATTGTATCTACTGACAAGCCAACATATAGAATGTCTTCACCTACAGTGTTGAGATTAAAACAGTATTGATGCCAAGTCTTTTTTCAATAATCTAATATTATTCTTGCACATCATATAAACTTGCTACTCTTACTCTGCATTCATATTCTCATATGTTACCTATAAAACAACCAACTGAAGTGTGTTAATGATGTTGGACAGTGTTATTAGATCCACTGATGATCCCTTCCTCTTTTCACGCATCACTCTATGGGCGCATTTGGTCCCTTCCACCCCTTTCCTCAACCACCTATTCACTCCAGGTCTCTATATCTCACACAGCTAATGTGACATTTATCTGTAATTAGACTCTTACATATTTTAATAGAAAATGATATCCCTTAAGGTCCCCCCTGTCATTTGCATGGGCAGCTCTGATGATAATCAGGTCCTAGAAAAAACATTCTCAATGACATGGGCTGTCATCCCAAATTAGCGGGCGCAAAATCCTTATCAGGGGAGTGACCTTCCAGAGCACTGCTCAAACTTGGGCAGCATGTGGGAAGAGAATGGTCTATGTGTCTGCACAGATACATTAGTATATCATATGACCTCTGTGGAGCTTACTATATTAGATATTTATTAAGACCACTGAAGCCAAAGTTTGTGGTGTTGTTGCAATTTACTATATTAGATTGTACAGAGAACCATATATATATATTAGCAGATTATTAGGGACACCTCTGTATTTTTTGCTGAGATGATCAAGCTTCCAACCAACAACACTTTAAAGTCTGATGCACCAAGACTAAGGCTCACATTTTAGTCATGACCTCTTTTATTGGTTCTCTTTCCTTTTGTAAAATTACACAGCAGCCAGTCTCTCTTTGTTGATATGATAGTCCATGAATATTCTATGTGAACTAGTGGTTAGCTCAATCTTCTCATTCCATAAAGATATTCCTGTGAGGGTTCCCTTTTAATGAAAAACTTTTTGTGAGCTACACTAGTTGGTTATGAGTGATCATGTGGCCATGTGGCATGCTGTGATGAAAAACAGGAATGTGAAATTTTGAAACTGAATAGTACAGCCAAGTATGTTGTGCTGTGCTGTTCAGTCAATTGGGAAACTGAATTGAGAATTGATGTTCATCCAAACGTGTTACGTATATATTAATTACGTTTTCAGTGCGCAGTTCATCATAGCCACCTGGTCTCAGTTTATTTTCCCCACATGCAGACAAATTATTATCTTATCTTGGACTTGTCTATTTTTTTCTCACTTGCAAAAGATCCCATGAAAAGAGCCGATCCCAACAATGAATTGATGACCACTAACAAGTGTTTCCTGATTTCTTATAGAAGAATCCAGCTAATTTATGTTATGCTCTCAACCCCGCCGCCTCTACTGTGGTGGTAGAGCAGATTTACGTTGACTGTGGAAAAACTGATGTTCAGTTAATCGTGGTCAGTAGCCCCCTCCCTGATGGTAGTTTGTGTGAATGTGGAAGTTGTTCAGTCTCAAAGCACTAGTCTGAAACTAAGGCTATGGGGAAAAACAACACTGTAAGAGATTTGCAGGGTAGCACTGGTCCACAGTTGGTCTGTTGTCAGAAAGCTGCTGAGGCTGGGATCAATGATGAAAGATCTAAAAATGATTTAGGAAAGTATAACCGATTTTATCAAGTGAAGGCTTTAGGCTCTACTTTCTTTTTTTCCACAATCTGTTTGTAATTGGATCAGCTGCTAATAACACAACCCAGAAGAGATTTCCAGCTGGCAACTTTTTGTTGAAAAGTTAACCTTTTGTAGACCATTATGACATTTGATGACTATCTTGTTGACATATATCTAGTTCTACAGGATCTGCTGCACAGATTTCTTGGCAAAAGTGAAATCCTTTACATACATTAGTATTATACAATAGCTTACAAGTGAGGTGTTACCCCAGTACCCCGGTGTGTACATCCACAGACAATACAGATTTGTCTGTAGTTGAAATTCTTAATTAGGTTACAGAATATGTGTCAAAGAAAATTAGGCAGAGCCCAGGCTATTAGAGCAATGGTTCTCACAGAGTCTCTTGTGTACAAACAGATATAGTTGCAATGATATGAATATAATGATTTGTACTGAACTGTCTGATTAAAACAGGGATTTGTATAGGTATTAATAAAAATTAGAAGTATTGGCCTATACAATCTTTTAAAGAGACCTTACTGTATATGTGGCCACATCTATTTTATTTATCCTTTTACAACAAAGTGCTGCTTCTTCGTCCCCTTATCTTCAATCTCTCTTTCTCCATATCAGGGGAGCTCTTTGCTCAGGAATGATATTAGATGAGTAAGGTGGTCGAGTGTGGCAGATTGGGAGTAAAATGTGAGACAAAGCAATTGCATTTCATATTGAATTGGGAATAAGGGACAACATGGACTCCCCCTACACACCTCTCATCGTTTGGACTTCCTACAGAGGCCAATGAAAGTCCTGAGGAAATTGAAAGGCCTTATCAGTCAGTCTGATAACCCTACAAGTTATGGAGCCTGTCAGTCTTTCAACACTCATCTCGGACATTTTTTTATTTTTTTTTATGCATTTGGCTGTGATTAAGATATAAATATGCAAAAGTAACAAACACACAACAAGATACTGCTACACAGTGAATGCGATGAGGAAGTATTCTTTGACCTATACCACTCAATTACATCATGATGAGTCTCTACATGAGCAAAACCGTTGCACCGTAATTGCGACAAAGTAACGGTCAGTCAACACGTGTAGAACTACCTTTTTGCCTCGTCATAGCCAAACTACCTGAATATATCTGTCAAAGAATCAAAGCTTTTTCATGAGAGAGGGACTTTTGGTTTTAAATAAGCAGTGACACAACACAATATTAATATCATTAAAGGAAAATAAGTATAAAGAGCATAGGGTGCCAGTCAGTATGCTTTATTATTAGTATGTGTCTTAAACAAGACTGGAATAATTAAAAAAAATTATATTAATACATATCAGGTTGAAACCGTTTTATCATTGAACACTAAATAAGAAAAAAAGGTTCAAGAATAATTTGAGGTCCTAAAAAAAAACATCTCCAATAATTATGCAGATGTAAATCTGGTGGGCTACAACTATAACCATCACAGTGCCACTAAAACAGAGAGAAAAATCAGTGCCCTTCATGAAGGGACCCTTTAACATTGTGTGTTGCAAAAATTAGACTTTAACTTCCCATGATTTAAATCTCCTGCTTCTCACCCCTGTTGCTCTGTTGCTTCCTGATGTCTGATGTGATCCAGTCGTATTTCCCACAGCACAGAGTCTGTGAGGCTGTTTTTTCTGGATCACATCTGTCACTAGTGATGAGAGAGAGAGAGAGAGAGAGAGAGAGAGAGAGAGAGAGAGAGAGAGAGAGAGAGAGAGAGAGAGAGAGAGAGAGAGAGAGAGAGAGAGAGAGAGAGAGAGAGAGAGAGAGAGAGAGAGAGAGAGAGAGAGAGAGAGCTTTGTTAGCTCCTCAGTGCAACATCTGCCATTACATTGGGAATTCCCTCTCATGCACTTTCCAGTGCAGAGCAAAGCATGTATGGGCTCTGCGGTCTGTGGTGTAGGCTTTCTAGTTCTCTCTGCTCTCTCTGAGATAGAGGTTGTGCATTTTCTTCATTTCGGAGTGGACCCTGAGGAAAGAAAGAAGCTGAGGGAGACAGAGGGCAGTGGCTGAAATCGCTGTCATGGTAAAATTTTCACGCCTCTGCGTCAGACGACTGGCACCCAAACCATTACGCTTTATTGGGAGGCCTGTAGCAAAAGTGATTACATGAAGGATATGTGACACATAGTTTCAATTCAGTTATAATAACCTCTTTCAAATGATAAAATATTAAGTGGAGGAGTTGTTATGCATTGTGAAAGTTTGTAAAATTCACAATAATATCGAAGGAACACTGTAAATGTAAATTACAGTTTGGAGGACATATTTTATTTTCATATTAATATTTTCTGCATTCTAAGAGAAGCCGGAAAATGTCTCACATTGACAGGGACAATGCTCATACCAAGGAGGTTTTCAGAAAATTAGTAAAATGGTCAGCAGCATTGAGGTTGTTCTTCTTCATACCTTCCCACAAACAATTTCAGCACTGGTTTCTTCAGTTGTTCATAAAATGTGTTTTGTTTAGAATTCTTCCATGTGCACTCAGCTTGATTGCCTTTCCTTTAATATGCTAGGTCATTTAATCAGAGAGCACATTTTGTAATGAAACTTTCTTTGAATCTAAGAGGAGCAACTGCAACTCCAAAGAGGCCACGTGAGGACTTCCAAATGTTTCAATAGACAACCAATGTATTATTTATCAAATGGGAATAAAGCCAGACTGGATTCTCTGAAAAATGAAACCCTTGTGATCTGACAGTGGAAATGATATCATATCTAAATTATCCATTGAAAGGGCCTAAGGTCACAATAAGAACAAGTGTGGTAATGTTTTGAGAGTAGGGTCAAAAAGAAAGTTAAAAGAAGTAATTAAAGCATATTTCTGCTGCAATCAAACAAGCCTACTACAGTACATTATTGTCTTCCGACCTCTGCATGGTGTTTAAATCTCTTTTGATGCTTTAACAAAACTCTGTAGAAGCTTCTGAGACAATATTCACTTTCATCTTTGAGCGAATGCTGCCCGTCTCCTTGCAGGTTTTACATCTAAAGCTGAAGAATGCGTCAAAGCCTTACATTTACTGGAATCAGCCTTAGCAAAAGTTACAATACAGGCCAGCTCTGCGTTAATGCTCAGTCTATTCTTGCCTTTACAGTGCAAAATCAGAAGGGAGATTAAACCCAAAAGATAAGCTCAAGTTAAAAACATTACTACCAAAATTCAGCTGAACAAAAACTGTCCCAAAATATATATGGTAGAACTCAACATGTGCCTTGGTGGAGCAACTGCTGTAGCAAAACTACATTGGAAAAGAATGAGCACTTGTTGGATGTTACCCCAGCAGAATGAGATATGGTTGAGGACATTGTCATGCTGAAAGCAATGATGACAAACAAGACGTGACCTATAGCTACACAGTTACACTGGCTGAGCACACAGAGCGCTATGAGCATGAGTGAATCCTGCTGAAGACAAGGAAACAGGAAATATAACAACCAGAAAGATGTTTGGCCTATTGGCTTGAGTATGGTTGACTGAACTGGGAAAATGTTAGTCTGCCAAGGCCACCTGGGTAAGGTGGTCCAGTAAGGAAAAGTATAGAACAGGATAGAGTTACAGCTATCGATCACTATCTGTCACCCCACTACTAAAAAGGAACTCATGCGTTAAATAGGTATGGTGTGTTATTATCACTCATTTTGAAAAAATAAAAAATTTCTCTTCAGTTGTAGCGCCCTTGACAGATTTGATAAAAGCCCAGGCTTAGTGCGTCTGGAACACTTTTCTGACAAATGTCAAAAGGTGTTTGAAAATGTGCAGACACTCTTGTGCGCTGCTGTGGTGCTGGCTGCTCCATGAGTACAGGAACAATTTTCACAGCAGGTGGATACTTCAGAGTGGGAGCAGGTGCCGTCCTGTTACAAGGAGATTATTGGAGGTTGGGTGGGTGGATGGGGTGATAGACCTGTCACCTTCTACTCTAAGTTTAAAATCCACCAGCTCAATTACTGTTAGAAAGACGCAACGAGATTAATACGGGCTCCGCAGCACTTAAACTGTATAAATGTGGTGAGGTGTGTCGACTGAAAACATCACACACTTCTCGCATTTTACTGGTATTTGCAAAATTCAACCATGACCACATTTTAACCCAGCCCACAATCCCTAGGAATTACATTTATACTGGATAAATCTGCACCTGACAATTTCATCCAAAGCCATCATTCATAGCAAGAGGTCTGGTTTTCATACAGGAGACCAGAGTTCCAGAGTCTGTTCACAGACCTGGAATATTTCTTTTTATTATTGTTTTTTTTTTTTTATTTAGGGAGAATTTTATGCTCTCATTAGATAACAATAATGGAGAGATAACAGGAAACAAAAGAGATGGTTGGAACAAAGGTCCCTGGCTGGATTTGATGTGACTGCTCTCCATAGTTGGCGTCTTAACCCCTAAGCCAACAGGGCTGTCCTGCAATTAACGTTGCCTTTTTGTTGACAGGAACCACAGTCTTTCCCTAATCCTAATCCTATTTTAGCTGCTTTACCATAACCAACCCTTATATTATAGGCTACACATTATACGTATTGAAAGTATTTCTCATATATCGACTTGCATTCTGCCAATTTGGGCATTTTTTTGACTGGTGATTTATTTGCTTTGTTCTTTCATGTTCCTGGGTCCTGTTGGCCTCAGGTCAGGTTGGGTATCAACATGCGTGTATCACCCATCACTGTAAGTGAAGCAGTGGGAGATTTGGAAGAGTTACTTATACTATATGATTTCTCCGTCTCAAAAATATTGAGCGACTTTTCATGTAACCTTCATACTATCACCTCCAACCGCTTTATCCTCTCCATCCTCCCTTACTCGCCTCTCAGAAGCCTTGTTGACCTTATTATAAATATTTTGACCTTTTCACCAGCTGGCTTCTCAGGTTGTGGACAAGGGCACATTACAGGTAAGTGATCAGTTGAACAGAATGGCTGACAAGCGCTCAGATGGACAGGACAGTGGGTGGTAGAGCGCTGGGGGCAGGGCTCAGGCTGGGAAGGCTCCTGAATGTCAAAGATGAGCGCAGCGATGAGGAAGAAATAAGGGGAGGAACACAGAAGAGTCAAGGCACCCTGGCATGCTGTTCACTGTCCAGATGACCCCTTTCACTTTTTCCCGGCAGAAGGATGTGCCTGCCAGCGACTCAGTCCATCATGTTGACTCCAACAGCTGAGCAACATCTGTTCATTAGACTTGACAGATGAAAGAGAGGCCCGTGAAGATGGGATGAGGAGGATGGGGGCACATCCCAGATAATATATCTCTCATATAATTATGAGGAGCTCATGTAATATAGCAGCCCTGGTATGCTGTTGTGTTCCCCGTCTCTTGTACATGTGATCTGCACATCAGGCTGCGCCGATAGGTAGCAAGAGAGGGAATTGTAAGTGGTAATGGAGGCATTTGCTCCATCCGTCACGCTTCTCTCAGCTCTATTGTGCCGTGCTGAAGGTCTTTCTCTCCATTACCATTGTTTTGTTGCTTTTTTCCCTCAACCTTTGAAATGTCACGGGGAAATGGGCACAAAGCATTGACATGGATGAGAACCGATAAATAATGCAGCATTACATCACCCTCCCCTTCTCCTCCCGCCCCTCATACACCTCCTTTCACCTGCGCTCGCGTGTTTTTACGGGAGAAGACGATAGAGGGCAGGCACCCAAGGGACACCTGGGCTAGAAACACCTCAGTGCACATTACATACACATTCACAAACAAAAACACATGCATCCTGTGCAGATTTCTATGTAGAACTCATTTTAATATTTTATAAAATGCTGCAATACACTACCTAGCAAGGAAAATACTTACACTCAAAGAACATATAGACAAATTGAGCTAATAAAATTAAGTCAAACCTGAAAATGCAAATATAACCGTAACACATTTGTTGATGCTTCTTTACTACCATATTTATGCTTTATTGAAGATGCTTGTGCAGACATGCATCAGGATACAGGTAGCAAGAGTGGCCACGAATGGAATGAATTTGATCTTATCACCCAGGGAAGCAGGTCACACCACACAGGACTTTGACAAATACTGTTGCTGAGAAAAGGGGTCGGAAAGAAAGGTCAGCGAGTGCAGGACTGAGACAGAAAAGAGAATTAAGTCATCACTATAGCTATCTGAAGTTCAAACACAACACTCTGTCCACTCCGCTCCAGCCTTATCTCCCCCGCAACAGCAATGCTGGAGGGTCTCTGCTTGTTAGCTTTTTTCCTGCAGGTGATAGGCATTGCTGACACATTTTAAAAGTGTTTTCCGTGTGTTCTTGGCATTTGATGAGGATGGATAAGGCTCTTTCTTGGAAAAAAACAAAACAAAACTTGGTACAATCAAACATAGTAAAAGGCTTCCTTTATGCTTAACATGATTCAAGTAAAAAGGGAACCACCTGTTTATATCTGCAATCTTTTCTTTTTTCCACTTCAGCCACAAATATAAGTCAAAATGGTTATACCATTTTATTTTAGGGAAGTAGGATTCACATCTCCCATCTCTTAGACTAGTCTGAAGGCCTATTTTTAAAGTTAATTATCACTGTGCTGATGTTCCAAACCACTGCACTGCCTATTATTTTAGAAGTGGGTGTACTTTGACACACTACTGGGGTTTCTGTTGATCTAAGAAATAATAATTTATTGATTCTGAGATAATTTTGTCATTATCTACTGGTGTTGGTACAGCCCAATGTTTATCTCTCTGGTTGCAGTGTGGGTTGTGCTTCCACAACCGAAGTCCATATCAAGAGCTTTTGCCATACCCTAACCTATTGTGCAATAGTTCTTATCTTATTGAACCTTATATTTTGGCAACTAGTTTGACAAAAGGTTCAGTGATATAACTGTTCCATATAACTTCCATTATCTAGATTTAGATTGATGTTCCATGTTTTTATGGAGAAACACTTAGTGCTCTTGCAGTGATTGTTCCTCGTGGCAAGTCTACAAGTTTGACTTTAAGCACAGAACAAACCAATGGTGACTGATGGCCTCTAACCACTATTACTGCCCACTTGATCACCTGCATCATCTTATTTTGTCATTGCAAAACTGTGGGGATACATGAAGAAACGCACCTGTCAGCACAGCTTCTCCTTGCAGGCTTTACTCATACGGCCATGCTTCACACATCAGAAACACAACCCCCTTGCCTTGCAAAAATTCTATTTTCTCCTTGAGTAGTTTGCTTCTCATCTTTCTACATGACTCTAAGTGAGACTGTCTTTACAAAACAGACAGTTATTTCAGGACATTGAACATTTTGCACACTTGGATAAGAGTCCTTTTCCCTCAAAGTCTGTGTGCAGAGCACTTCACACCATGTTAGCTTTTTTTTTTGTGATTTGAACTTGGCATGCATTGCCATGTGTCATGGTCAGTTGATGAATAACATCTTTAAAGTTGGCATATACCTGTTTTGATGCCACTGGATCCAGTATGAGGTATCCAGTAGGATTTTGGCCTTGCTGCTTTTTGGAAGAAGTTAAAACTTGGGTTGGGTCCAACATAGGGAAAGTTAAAAAAAAGAAAAAAAAGAAAATGTTGTGTTCAGTATAGTTTTGCTGATGCATAGGAAAATACAGGCTCCATACACCTCTGGAATTGGCAGATTCACTGCTTTTGAATGGTGAGTCATCAGTTTCAGTATATAGTATGGAAAACATTCTGCTCACCGTCCTGCCACCTGCAGAAGTTCTATGACGACTCTGCCATTGTTGGATGTATCAGCAGAGGTCAGGAGGCCGAGTACAGGAGTGTTGTGGACAGGTTTGTGGAGTGCTGCAGATGCTCTAAAACTCGGTGGTCGCGAGTGTTTATGCTGTAGTGTGCTGGGGCAGTAGGCTGAAGGCAACTGACACTAACAGACTCAACAAGCTCATCAGGAAAGCTGGTTCTGTCCTGGGAGTGTAAACTGGAGTCGTTAGTGGAGGTGTCAGAGTGGAGGATACTGAGGAACCTGCTCAGTATCATGGACAACGCCTCTCACCCCACATTCAGTCATAGACTGAGACCACCAAGGAGCTCCACATAACGCCACAGGAAGTCTTTCCTACCTGTGGCTATCAGACTTTATAACTCCTCCCCCTTCTGCAGGAAGAAAAGGGAGGAGGTGGACTGAAACTACAACTACAACAACAACAACAACGACAACAGTAATATCAATGTCACTTTCTCCTCACTTAAACATCCGTATCTTTATTCTCATTAATGCGCAATATCTGGTTTTTACACCCCAGTACACTTTATATTTATATCTTAAGTATATATTTTTTTCATATATATTAATATATTAAACTTATTTTTAGCTTTATATTGTTACTCTTGTTTTTGCCGCTGTAATTTGGAGCAACCTGGCACAAGAATTTCTTCCGAGGTAAATAAAGTTTTAACTTATCTTATCTTGCCTTATCTTATCTTAAACTGTTGACAGAAATTGCTACCGTACAAAAGAAAAAAAAGACACGATCAGAAATCTCAGAAGCAAGACATGACAAGATCCTTGGCCAGAGTAGGACATATGGAACTGCAACATCCTGTGGCCAGAGTAAGTGCTTGCCAAGGTGGCAACCTAAAAAAAACTGCTTGTTGACACTCGTTGAGGGAAGCTGTCTTCTCTGCAGGTTCCAAACTAAAGCCCTGGTTAGGGAGGAGTTTGGAAAGGCAATGGAAGATGGCTCAGTCAGCTATAAGATATCCTGGAAACCTTTCAACAATTCAAGGAAGTGAAGGCAGGACAGCAACCAGGCTCAGTCTCAGTAAGATTGGAAAAATGCTAACATCAACTAAGAATATTGTCTGAAAATGAAAGGACTTTTGAGGAACTGCTAAGCTCTATAAAATGCTCTCTGGGCAAGAGGCAGACCTGCAATATTTGGCGGTGGGGATGGTGGCATTCACAGTCTGAGTTTAAAGATTCATAAGCAACCCACTCAAAACACCCAGTGTGGTACTCAAATCAAGAATCCACTCTATGTTTGCTGCTCTTACAAAGACCTCCTTGTGAAGTAGCATCAATTATGTAAACTGGTGAACTGGATATTTACAGTAAATAAGTTGGCAGGAAGGGTGAAAATGAGTGGAAAGTTCAACATCAGACTGGAAAGCTGCTCAAGTAGAGAGAGTTTTCGAGGCTTGAATTAGAGAGGGACTTGTGATTTGGCAGTTTTACAAGTATGTATGTATGTATGTATGTGTGTATATATATATATATATATATATATATATATAAATATATACATATTTACAGTATATGACATCCTATGTCTGTTGCTTGAAAAGAGCAAACATATTCATTCATCACTATATAACACTTTCATTATCTAATAATGATTACCATGCTGGCCTTCATTTGTGTTCCCTTATGTTGCCAGACAAACTCTCGGCAAAGTAAAAAAGAAGAAGCTCTTACTTCCTTTGATGACTGCTTTTCTCTCCCTGTCTCACAAAACTCCATTCTTACTCAAAGCTTCTTTCAATGTTTTTTTTTTTTCTTTACTTTCAAAATTATAACAGCCTTTACTTCTGTGCGACTTTGTACAGCAACAGTTGTGTGAAAGCCCCCTACACATTTGCAAAACCTGAGCTGCAGCATGTCTCTCCCAGAAAGCCCGAAGGCGCTGCCCCAAAATAAGAGAAACAAAGCAATTGAGACAGAGAAGGGGGGGTGGGGGTGAGGAAGGCACAGATTATGCATTGGCATTTGTTACCCTAGGAGGCACTGTTGTTCCTAAATTGAGGAGAGCTGGGTTGCAGCCACTGCCAACTTATCATGCCAGCTCTCTTGAGTATGAAGACAGACTAAACTCAAGATACAGAACAGACATATCTGAAATATGGCACATTTCTCATGACAGGAATGACCCAATTCTGTTACACCCAAGAGCTAAAATATAGTCCATGTTCATCAAACCACTGGTCCTTCCATACGTACATACATACATCAACCCACATACTGTACATTTATCAAACCTTTGGACTACAACTCAAAGAACTGAATAAACAGTACTTTGAAACTACTTCAGAACAATATATGACAAAGTGGCACAGATGTTGGTATTGAAAATGTGGCACCACTTCAGTGCTGAAACATTCAGTGGGCCTACATCATGCGCAAATGCATATTTTTCCTGCTGTCAAAAAGAGTTGTTCTTTTTGTACAGTATGTTTTGAGATTATGATGTTAAAAAATTAGGCAACATACAAACCAGTACATGGCTGCAAACAGACCCCTAAATTGTAGTAACACCAACATGCCATTCTAACATAAAATTTCATTTTTTGAGAATGGTAACTTGGAAGGTCACATTGGGGAAAAAGTGTTACATTCTGGGGCTTCGCACACATGCAGAGAGCAGAAAACTTCAGGTTGTATTTGCTGGTCTGTGGCATGACAGGAAAAAAAAAAAAAAAAAAGTAAAACCTGCCCCTGTGTCAATGTGCCCTCTGTCCCCTAGAGCTCCTGTGCCGTCACCGAGTGACAGGCCTTATTCTCACTGATCTGTGAGCATGAGCGACAGCCACTGATCCTGCCTGGAGTAGCGCCACTGCAGTTCTAGCAATGCCCAGAATCTTTTTTTTTAAAACACAAAAGTCACTGAAGAGGTTAAATGTTTAGCTATGTACAGAGAGGAATCAGGCAGATCTGGTTAAGCACCCAAACAGGGCGGGGGATGTGTCTTCTTCCAGGGCAAGATGCCAGCTGGAACATGGCTCACAATTACAGCCTTCTATCCATTTCACATTAGCTGGGCTTGGTTTCTGCTTTGAGCCGGGAATGAGCCTTGAACAGCTGGTTCATGAGGTGAGACATTTTTCAGGACACAGATAACACCTCATAATTGCAGGTTGGATTGTACATGGAGTTTGGCATGTCATTAGCTTCATTAATAAAGGTTTGCAACTTGTTATATGGAAATATTTAGGATTTCATCAAAATGTACAGTAATACTGTTTTTGTGACCATGA